>NW_026731841.1:600000-1159798 GCF_028476545.2 Physella acuta | reverse complement strand
CACATCCCCCCACTGCCCCTCTACATAATATTTTGAAACCAACACTGTACTTCTCCGGCTCGATTAAGGAAGTCACAATCAATCAATCAATGACGTCACATGACGAACGAGGATTAGGTAGATCTAAAGCTCACATCTGCCGAAACGAAAAACTTTTGATGACCCAAACCTCACCCCGTCTGTAACGGTCACTGTACCCCACATCTTTGTTAACTCGTGTCCTTCAACGGTCACTGTACCCCACATCTTTGTTAACTCGTGTCTGTAACGGTCACTGTACCCCACATCTTTGTTAACTCGTGTCTTCAACGGTCACTGTACCCCACATCTTTGTTAACTCGTGTCTGTAACGGTCACTGTACCCCACATCTTTGTTAACTCGTGTCTGTAACGGTCACTGTACCCCACATCTTTGTTAACTCGTGTCTGTAACAGTCACTGTACCCCACATCTTTGTTAACTCGTGTCTGTAACGGTCACTGTACCCCACATCTTTGTTAACTCGTGTCCTTCAACGGTCCACTGTACCCCACATCTTTGTTAACTCGTGTCTGTAACGGTCACTGTACCCCACATCTTTGTTAACTCGTGTCTTCAACGGTCACTGTACCCCACATCTTTGTTAACTCGTGCCTGTAACGGTCACTGTACCCCACATCTTTGTTAACTCGTGTCTGTAACGGTCACTGTACCCCACATCTTTGTTTAACTCGTGTCTTCAACGGTCACTGTACCCCACATCTTTGTTAACTCGTGCCTGTAACGGTCACTGTACCCCACATCTTTGTTAACTCGTGTCTGTAACGGTCACTGTACCCCACATCTTTGTTAACTCGTGTCTTCAACGGTCCACTGTACCCCACATCTTTGTTAACTCGTGTCTGTAACGGTCACTGTACCCCACATCTTTGTTAACTCGTGTCCTTCAACGGTCACTGTACCCCACATCTTTGTTAACTCGTGCCTGTAACGGTCACTGTACCCCACATCTTTGTTAACTCGTGCCTGTAACGGTCACTGTACACCACATCTTTGTTAACTCGTGTCTTCAACGGTCACTGTACCCCACATCTTTGTTAACTCGTGTCTGTAACGGTCACTGTACCCCACATCTTTGTTAACTCGTGCCTGTAACGGTCACTGTACACCACATCTTTGTTAACTCGTGTCCTTCAACGGTCACTGTACCCCACATCTTTGTTAACTCGTGTCTGTAACGGTCACTGTACCCCACATCTTTGTTAACTCGTGCCTGTAACGGTCACTGTACACCACATCTTTGTTAACTCGTGTCTTTAACGGTCACTGTACCCCACATCTTTGTTAACTCGTGTCTGTAACGGTCACTGTACCCCACATCTTTGTTAACTCGTGCCTGTAACGGTCACTGTACACCACATCTTTGTTAACTCGTGTCTTCAACGGTCCACTGTACCCCACATCTTTGTTAACTCGTGTCTGTAACGGTCACTGTACCCCACATCTTTGTTAACTCGTGCCTGTAACGGTCACTGTACACCACATCTTTGTTAACTCGTGTCTTCAACGGTCACTGTACCCCACATCTTTGTTAACTCGTGTCTGTAACGGTCACTGTACCCCACATCTTTGTTAACTCGTGCATGTAACGGTCACTGTACACCACATCTTTGTTAACTTACAAATATTTTTTATTATTATTTTATTATTGTTTTTCCTATCCTAATTACAAATATTGTATTTTTGTCCTATCCTAAATACAAATTGTTTGTTTGTCATATCCTAATTACACATATTTTATGTTTGTCCTATCCTCCTAATTACATATATACTTCATGTTTGTCCTATCCTTATTACAAATATTTGGTTTTCACCCTATCCTAATTACAAATTTTCGGTTTTTTGTCCTATCCTAATTAAAAATATTTGTTATGTCCTATCCTAATTTTAAAAAGTCTGACGTGAGGGCTAATCTAATTACAAAAAAGCCAATCAGTCCCTTTCCTGAAAACTTTCGGTCAAATATTTGTGCTGAGCTATTTCTCTACTATTTAAATTTTTTTCGTTAAAGCTAACAAACTCCCTGTTTTGTATGTTTTATTGAACGACGAACCCTAACTCAAATCTGAAGTATAGCCTTAGGTTACATGGCTCTTGGTTAAAATTATCTCTCCTTAGTTTACAGTGAAAAAAAAGGGGTGTGTGTGTGGGGGGGGGGGGGGGAGTAAAAATTTAAGATTCGTAGAAACTTGAAACTAATCAATTATTTTATTTTAAAATGTAAGAGGATTTGTTGCTTTAACATTGAGCCCAATGCCCTCATGGCAAATAACGAAGCTTTAACACGAAAGACAATACATTTTTAAAAAGTGACATTCTTGTGAGTTTTTTTTTTTTAAATAGAAAATAGATCTAGTATTCCGGCAAAATAGAAACAAAATGTCTATTTCACAGGCTTTTAATATAACATTTTGTAATAATCTGTAATCTGCCATATGTAGGCCTACAGCACAATGAAGGGGATTTTTAAAAAAAAACTGCTGACTTTAATGTTAAACTAAATAATACTTAGGGTTTTCAATAGGCCTAGCAAACAAACTTGAATGTAGTTCTTAAACGTAGTTCTTTTGTGATATTTTATTGTACACCACTGTTCTCACTGAATACAGAAATGTAAATATAGTGACTGGATATAAATTGATTACATTTATCCAGCAGACTAAGCAGGTGTGCGTGGGGGGGGGGGGGGTAATTGTGTCTGCATGATAAATACAGAAAAATGATAAAAATCATTTTAGTTGTTTGCTTTTCTAAATGGACCTGTCCTCAAGAAACGCAACTAAAAAATGTACTTACCTTAGTTTGGCCATCCTGTGTCCTCTAATGACTTGACGGTTCTGACTCAAGTCACACATTAACGCAGTCATGCGTGACTGTTAACTCCCAGTTTTTTCCTTCCTAATGACCCCCACCTCCCCTTCCCCACCCTCTCAACCATCAGATTGAAATCCCCAATGTTAATGGTTCGATTAAAATATTTTTTCCCCAAGTACATCTTGCTATAGGCTAAATTCATTTCATGCGCTGTCACGGTTCATCTTCTTGCTTCTGAGGTGGGAGGCGAGATGGGGGGGGGGGGGGGGATACAGGCTGGGTTTTGTCTACGTCGTGTTCGTTTGGTGTATTAAAATCATAGAAAAATTAACATTTTGATGGTGGTGGTAAAGTCATACGAACTTTAACATTTTGACTGTGGTGGTAAAGTCATAGGAACATTAACATTTTGACGGTGGTGGTTAAGTCATAGGAACATTAACATTTTGACTTTGGCGGTAAAGTCATAGGAACATTAACATTTTGACTGTGGTGTTAAAGTCATAGGAACATTAACATTTTGACTGTGGTGGTTAAGTCATAGGAACATTAACATTTTGACGGTGGTGGTTAAGTCATAGGAACATTAACATTTTGACTGTGGTGGTAAAGTCATAGGAACATTATCATTTTGACGGTGGTGGTTAAGTCATAGGAACATTAACATTTTGACTTTGGCGGTAAAGTCATAGGAACATTAACATTTTGACTTTGGCGGTAAAGTCATAGGAACATTAACATTTTGACTGTGGTGTTAAAGTCATAGGAACATTAACATTTTGACTGTGGTGGTAAAGTCATAGGAACATTAACATTTTGATAGTAGTGGTGTTTTGGGGGGGGGGGCATGTACACATCAAGTTTGGACTAGCCATCGTCTAACGTAATAAGCCTGTTTGATTGTTTAGTACAGGTTTATAAATCGAATACGCGGTTATCAATATACGTGGTATTTTAAGTAACTGTTCCATATACTCTCCTGTCATTTCAATACAGGCCAACCGCCACAAACTGCTGTGTTTTGCTACAACATGACATGACTACTTTCATTCACACAGTCCGTGATATGGATTGTCGTCTACCCGTTCCTTAGCTTAACGTGGTTGTTGGATTATGTAGGTTTCTGCCGAGTAAACCAGACACAGCAGTCGAGAATCAGCCCTAGCACACGTAGATGTGCCTGCTGCTTATACTGATATATCATTACATTGTTTCCATAGTCTAAAACACCAGACACTTTATCTCGCCATAATTTTAAATGTCAGATTAACTTTTCAAAATTAGGATAAAAAAATTTCTCTAGATCTTTAGGATAAATATTTTCTCACATTCTTTAGTTCGCCGAACTGTTGATCTGTGAAGAGATTTCACCTGATAGGCAATCAATCAACAAATGATGGATCTATTGACACGGTCAGTTTGTGAATCATCTCCTGGTTGTGTGAAGTTGGTGACAAACAGGTGATACAGGTGTGTTAGCGAGGTCATAGACGCTAACATTGGGTGTGTTAGTGATGTCATACACGCTAACATGTGGTGTGTTAGCGAGGTCATACATGCTAGCATGTGGTGTGTTAGCGAGGTCATACACGCTAACATTGGGTGTGTTAGCGAGGTCATACACGCTAACATTGGGTGTGTTAGTGATGTCATACACGCTAACATGTGGTGTGTTAGCGGGGTATACACGCTAGCATGTGGTGTGTTAGCGGGGTATACACGCTAGCATGTGGTGTGTTAGGTAATACACGCTAGCATTGGGTGTGTTAGCGAGGTCATACACGCTAGCATTGGGTGTGTTAGTGGTGTCATACACGCTAGCATTGGGTGTGTTAGTGATGTCATACACGCTAGCATTGGGTGTGTTAGTGATGTCATACACGCTAGCATTGGGTGTGTTAGTGATGTCATACACGCTAGCATTGGGTGTGTTAGCGGGGTCATACACGCTAGCTTTGGGTGTGTTAGCGGGGTCATACACGCTAGCTTTGGGTGTGTTAGCGGGGTCATACACTCTAGCATTGGGTGTGTTAGTGGTGACATACACGCCAGCATTGGGTGTATTAGTGGTGACATACACGCCAGCATTGGGTGTATTAGTGGTGACATACACGCCAGCATTGGGTGTATTAGTGATGACATACACGCCAGCATTGGGTGTATTAGTGATGACATACACGCCAGCATTGGGTGTATTAGTGGTGACATACACGCCAGCATTGGGTGTATTAGTGATGTCATACACGCTAGCATGTGGTGTGTTAGTTATGACATACACGCCAGCATTGGGTGTGTTAGTGATGTTATACGGTCCTGAGCTAACATTACTTGCCGTCTAGACGTTGAGGGGAACATGCAAAGTTGTCAAATTAAAACTAAAAAAAAAAAGAATTTTAAAACAAAATATCGTGTAGGCTTATGTAGCGTTTGTTGAAGTAAACCAGCGCAAACATTGGTATGGGATGGCTGACGATTGTTGGGGTGGGGCGGGGGAATGGGAAGGGTGTGATAGATTCAAAACGAGACCGATGGTTCTGTTATAAGGGGAGACTACTCAAACAATTTGTTCTAATTAAAGCTGATTAACCCTGTTTATTTTTACAAGCTTTTATTTAACTCACTTCCTCTGTCTGTCGACAGTCTGTCGTCAGTCTAGACGGAAACGCAGGAGTGAAAATTCGGACAGTTCTACTTGACCGACACGATTCACAGTTGGCACGTGGGTCAAGACATGAAGACAATGCAATCTGAATCTAAATTTGACTTAATTGGATGCCTAATTGATTTTTTATGAATTAATTAAAATTTGGACCGAATTAGTAGGCATGTCTAGCCAACCACACCACACGCGTCATCAATAGCTGCGCCATCACGACCACGTAATGGCTGCGTTCAAAAACCATTGCGCGCCTACTGAACGTGATATTCAGTAGGCGCGCAATGGTTTTTAGTCATGTAACTCTATTGTAGATAAAACATGTAAAGTACTGAAAAAAAAATTCATAAAAAACGTTTTAATAACAAGCTTTTATGTATTGATGCACTAAAAAGTAGAAAATAAATTATAGACTACTATTTAAATAACTATAAAGAAAAGCGTGGGTGTCTTCCTTAACATTAGTAAAGGTATCCAATAGATACTAAAGTGACCCACGCTTTTCTTTATAGTTATTTAAATAGTAGTCTATAATTTATTTTCTACTTTTTAGTGCATCATTACATAAAAGCTTGTTATTAAAACGTTTTTTTATGAATTTTTTTTAAATGTTTTCGCGAATTTGCAATTGTTATGCCCCTTTTAATATAGAATATGTTTTAATATATGTTTATAAGCACCTAACAGTTAGGATAACCACTACGACATAATAACTGTATCCAAACACAGTGCGGTGCCCCCTCCCCCCCCCCCCTTCCCCCACTCCACCGAAGGACTTCTACGAACGAAATAGAATTTATAAAGAAATATATACTTTTATTACTATACGCATTCCTATGGATAGTTTATTTTGCCCCCCCCCCCTCACTTACAAAATTTTCAACCTCCCCCCCCTCCCCTCGGTAGAAAAAAGTCTGCAAGAAATACAGGTAGTCACACATTGGTAAAAAATAATATCACAGCTTTTTGTCCATTCAGCCTTTTTTCCATGTCGGCCTTTTGTCCACGTCGGCCTTTTGTTCATGTCGACCTTTTGTTCATGACAGCCTTTTGTCTATGTCGGTTTTTGTTCATGTCGGCCGATTGTCCATGTCGGCCTTCTGTTCATGTCCGGTCCGTTTTTAACCCCACAGAGCTTATGATTAGACCTCACCCACAGACAGCGTTCATGTGTACTCATGCATTTCTGTACAATATGTACAGCACCACTCTAAAACAACAGGCTTATGCTCATGTGTACTCATGCATTTCTGTACAATATATACAGCACCACTCTAAAACAGGCTTATGCTCATGTGTACTCACATATTTCTGTACAGCGCCACTCTAAAACAACACTCTTATGCTCATACCACTTGCATGGGATATTTACTTCCCGTGACCTTTTGCCCTTTGTTTACCTAATAAGTTAGGCCTATACGCAAAATTTGTTAAATTTTTCTATTTTTAGTTTGTTCTGTTTTTGATGGCGTCATTATGTTTTACTTTGTAAATTGATGTGCTAGTGCATTGTTGATAGATTTGAAACCCCCAAGATTCGCTGCTCTCTAAGCAACGTTACATAGACTATAAACTATATGAATGCTTAAGAACAGATGTACTTTTTTTCTGTTACAACGGTGTGTCATTCCATTTATTTTTTTATCATATTATAAACTTGTATAAACTTGTATAATTCCCTTCAATTTGTGTTTAAATTGGCGGATCTAGATCTAGAAATCTAGATCTAGACCTAAAAACCGCTAACACTTTCATTTTTTAATGTGAGACTGAAACCTAAAACCTTCCCACCACTTACTCCCCCCCCCACACACCACACAACCTCCCCACCACGTGACTCACCTTCAATTTGTTCACCAGGGGCGACCTTTGTCTTTGTTGTGATGACCTTGAACCTCACACACGACCTCTTTAATTAAAAAGTTCAGTTTAAATTAAAGTAAAATTGGCCCATTGTCGAACTATTGGGCAGGTGAAGTAGATTTCATCTGATAGTATGGTCAGCACTATGCCCAGTCACTTTTGCTTTCCCTAACATGAGTTAGGTACTGACCAGAGCTGGGTGGGCTCAGGGACGTCCTACAGACAGTCAGGGTCTAAACTTTGTCGTAGTGTCACCACTCGACTGCGTGTCACCATTATACTGTATCATAGTGTCCCCATTTGATTGTATCATAGTGTCACCATTTGACTGTATCATAGTTTCACCATTCGACTTTGTTGTATGTCACCTTTTGACTGTGTTATATGTCACCATTTGACTCTGTCAATGTGACACCATTGGACTGTGTTATATGTCACCATTTGACTGTATCATAGTGTCACCATTTGACTGTGTCGATGTGTCACCATTCGACTTTGTTGTATGTCACCATTTGACTGTGTCATAGTGTCACCATTTGACTGTGTCGTTGTGTCACCATTTGACTGTGTTATATGTCACCATTTGACTGTATCATAGTGTCACCATTTGACTGTGTTATATGTCACCATTTGACTGTATCATAGTGTCACCATTTGACTGTGTCATTTGTCACCATTCGACTTTGTTGTATGTCACCATTTGACTGTGTTATATGTCACCATTTGACTGTGTCGATGTGTCACCATTATACGGTGCGCGGACCTTTGACCACAGGTGCTTTGACCATAGGGGGTTTGACCATAGAGGGTTTGACCACAGCGGGGCTTTGACTATAGGGGGTTTGACCATAGGAGTTTTGACCATAGGGGCTTTGACCATAGGGGCTTTGACCATAGAGGGTTTGACCACAACTGGGCTTTAACCATTTTATATATATAACATACAAGTTAACTCAAAAAATTGCGGTTCGGGGGGGGGGGTTCAATAAGTTTTGCCTAGTGCGCTAAATAATCTGGCGCCAGCACTGCATACACGTTGGAATTTGGGTGTGTTAGAGAGAGAGAGAGAGAGAGAGAAAGAGAGAGAAAGAGAGAGAGAGAGAGAGAGAGAGAATGGAGTGGAAAGGATGGAAGGTGATAGATTTAAAACGAGACCGGAGGTTCTGTTATAAGGGTAGACAACTCAAACAATTTGTGCTAATTAAAGCTGATTAACCCTGCTAATTTTAAAATGTTTTCGCGAATTTGCAATTGTTATGCCCCTTTTAATATAGAAAATGTTTTAGTATACGTTCAAAGGCACCTTACAGTTAAGATAATCACTACGACATAATAAATGTTTCCAAATAAATGTGTAGTGCCCCCATACACACTTTTCCTCCACTCCTTCGAAGCACGTCTAGGAACGAAATAGAATTTATAGAAGAAATACATACTTTTACTAGTTTACGCATCTCCCCGGAGAATTTATTTCACCCCGCCCCATCCAAAATTTTAAAGTGCCCCCCCCCCCCTCCCACGTAAATAAAAGTCTGCAAGAAATACTGGTAGTTACACATTGTTTAAAAAAATCATAGCTTTTTGTCCACGCGGTTTTTTTTATGTTGACCGTTTCATTGCTGGCTCTGAGTACTGTCGGCCTTTTTTTCCATGTCGGCCTTTTGTCCATGTCAGCCTTTTGTCCATGTCGGCCTTTTGTCCATGTCGGCCTTTTGTCCATGTCGGCCTTTTGTCGATGTCGGCTTTTTGTCCACGTCGGCCTTTTGTCCATGTCGGCCTTTTGTCCATGTCGGCTTTTTGTCCATGTCGGCCTTTTGTCCATTTATATATATTGCTTTTTTTGCCTTGGTGTCACTCCTCTAAATGGAGTTCAGTCAGGACCCCCCGCCCCACCAAATCACGCCACTTCCCCTACCCAATCTAGTCATGTGATAAGCTGAAACCAAGTCATACAACATTTTTTTAAGTAAAAGCTTTAGTTACGGCGGCATTGTAAACTAGAAATATTTCGTTTGAAATATTGAAGATTAGATGTTGTATTGGATGGTTTTCAAGACTGCTCTGGGTTGACTTTCAGATGCTATCTTGTGTTCACAGATATAAATAGAACACGCGAGATGAAGTTCATCTTGGCATTTTTAATATTAATTCCTGCCCTGTTTGGTAAGTAAAATAAATTTTACGTATCTGTTAATTTTTTATCTTTTTATTTTTGTGGTCTTCGCTTAAATAATGGAGTGTGAGCATGTCAATGTATGCATGGTGTTTTATTGAATTTAATGTGAAATAGTTTTTAGTAGAAATGTTATACCAGCCAGTGTCCGATAATAGACTCTTCTTAAAAAAGGGGTGTTAGGTTACTGGCAGTCAACGCTAACCCTAAGCCTTATCCTAACCTTGGTCCTACCATACGCCTAACCCTAATTTCTAACAATAAAATTAATCGAGATTACGTTACTACTAACAAACCAACACACTTATTTTTTTGGGAGAGCCTATAATCTAACATCGTTATCTACTTTATTCAACATAAGGGCAGGAAGTTGAGGATTCAAAAGGTTCCCGGTTATGTTTAGCAAATGAAGAAAACATCAAGTAAGTTATACTAACATTTTAGATTTATTTTTAAATTATTATTTTTTTGGATTTGCCTTCTTCTGATTGAAAATGCCTACTAATAATTCAATAGTGTGGATACTTTAGCAGTGTTTCTTCCAGGCATCGAATTTATATAGAAAATATATACTTTTAACAGTGTCCGCCACCCCCACCCCCATAAATTTTAATCCGCCTCCTGTAGAAAAAAAGTCTGGAAGAAACACTAAAGTTTTTAGCCCTGGAGTTCCAAGTTCTAAACCAGGCTTAGCAGGACCTTTTTTTTTTTTTTTTAAATTTAATTTTCTTTGATAAAATTTCTAAACTTCGTCACTCGCGGGGACACTGTGAGTTCAGCAGGCATTTAGCAGACGTCTTAGACACAAGTTCTAATTGAGATGGTCGGTGTTTTCACTTCCCCCCCCCCCCACTTTTTAAGCAATTTGAAAAAACAAACCAACTTCTAGTCATTTCTTTAAGTTCACATAGTCTTATAGACCGATCTACTATTAAGCATGCTAGATACAGATTGGGGTAAAAACAATTTAATAAAGAACAGCTTGATCTAGCTAGATTATCATCTGCAGTGGCGTAGCCAGGATCGTCTCATAGGGGGGGGGGGGGGGGTAAAAAATTGTCCAGCATTATATTTTTTTTACATTTACATTTTACACCTCCCTGGGTTAGAAAATAACATGAGTACCGTTACAGCTAGGTTGATGAAATTTCATGTATAAGTATTATATCAAATTTGTAGTTCTGTATCAACTTTTAGGCGATTTCCGGTAACCGGAAGTAGAACATATTCTACTTTCAATTTTACAAAAGCCTAAAACTTGAGTACTGTTTCAGATAAATGAATGAAATTTCACATGTAAATATCAGATCTAATTTTCTGCTTACTGTCAAATTGTGAGTAGTTTCCATTGAACAGAAGTTGTAATTTACGCTATTTCCGATTTCTCAAAAAAACGCATGTGAATTTATAAAGTACTAATAATATTCTGCACTATTATACGCATATTGTTTGGCATTAACTTAATGCGCAATTCTTTTTTCTACGAGATTCTATTCTATTTTAAAAAGTTTAAGTAATTAAAAATCATGTCTTTACCCCGAGTTGCCACCCTCATAGTGTTATATAAGAATTTTCGAGAAAGTTTAGGGGAGATCACTCCCGTTTTATTTTATTTCAAAACCTAACTTTGATGTTGAAATAAAACACTTAAATTATGTCAACATTGAATTGCTAAGACAAAAAAAAAAAAAATAACCGGGCAGTCCTGATATCTATTTTTAGTTTTCGTCCGACAGAAAAAATATTTAGCGTTCTGCAGAACGATCCTCGAAAAGTGGCCTTATTAACAAGTTATTTTATGTGTTTTATTTGTTTTTTTTTTGTTTTTTAAATTATGTCAGTTCTGTTGTATGTATTATTTTCTACTCTAGGGATTTGGCAAAATCAGTTCAGAAGGTGGTTAATGCTCACACAAAAATGATGGTTGACAAATATAATAGAAAGTTCGATGCAGCAGATATGAAATTTTCAATAGTTGCATCTGCTTTTGTTATGTGGTATTTAAGTAAGTAAAGTAAATTTTGTTTAACCCATATTATCCTAAGTTCACACATATACACACATACGTATGCACATATATTTGTATATGTATGCGTGTATATGTGGGTATATGTATGTGTGTATGTATGTATATAAACATACATACATACATATACACACATACATATTCAGATAAGCACACACATATATGTATGAGTTGTATATATATATATATATATATATATATATATATATATATATATACATATATATATATATATATATATATATATATATATATATATATATATATATATATATATATATATATATGAGATAACTTCACTATTTGCACTGCTTCAGAATCACACGTGTAAATGTTATTCTTACTAGTCCTAATTTTACTTTCACTGCTATGTAATCTCAGAGTCACGCATGTAAATGTTATCGTCTCTAGTTCTAACTTTACTACTTTCACTGCTATGTAATCTCAGAATCACGCATGTAAATGTTAGCCTAGTTCTGATTCCATACTCAAACACGGTTTAAATCCGTTTATGAATACTTAGTAGTACTCGCAACGATCTAGCTCGACACACAAAAGACAGGAATATTTCCAACTTCTGGAACAAAACTGGTACAAACTTCGGCCACATGTATAAACATCAGGGTCAGACCACAGAACCAAATCTCTGGACACCCGAACGAAGCACCTATTTACAGGAACAAGACGTTTGGCCACTGGTATAAACAACAGGCCACAGAAACAAAACATCGGCTGGGCCAATAAGCCAGCCTTCGCGGCCAGCCTTAAGGCTGCCGGTGTTCGAGGCTTAGACCATCGTATCTAGCCCCAGCTAAGTGTGTGCCCTCACCATAGCCACCCTTCCTCATATATAGGCTAGTCTTGCCCACCCATTCTCATCTCCCCATAGGGTAGCAAGTTGGGCTCCTTACCGTCACTCGACGTTCGAGAAAACTATGCACTAATGCGTTTTACACCCGATAATTGACCGCTATAGATTCTACCGAAACGTCCAGCGGCATGTCCGAACTCAACTTTAGACATAAATCACCGCGGGTGTCTTCCTATCATTACGTGTCACTCATGCACCTGCATAGAGCTCGCAGCCCTTAACGACCAGAGTGAGCTGATCACATTTTAATTAAATTTTAGATTTCCCCCGGCCTGCTCATCCCCAATAACTTAGATTAACCCCTTGGGTTTCTGTAACTAGCCCTAGTCACCTTAGCCCCTTAAATAAGCACTCAAGTTACTATTTTACTTAAAAATAAACAATATAGTATATATATATATATGTATATATATATATATATATATATATATATATATATATATATATATATATATATATATATATATATATATATATAGGCTATATATATAGGCTATATATATAGGCTATATATATATATATATATATATATATATATATATATATATATATATATATATATATATCTCCAACAACCATAAAAATTAAGAAAAAAATGTATTATTATACACGTTTTATCTTTGTTTTTACAGTTCTTGCCACTTTCGACTATTTTTGCTCAACGCAAAGCCTGAATGCTCCCCCCCCCCCCCCCAACAAGGGAACTTAGCGCAACATGTTATGTTAACAACCCTCAAGTTTTGGTCGGCCCTCGCGCCAAACGCAAATTGTTGCTCAGTGTGGCACAATATGTGACGACAATTTTTGGACCTGCGGCCATAATAATGTTCTTGCTACTCCGTCCACCATCATGGTATAACTTACATACAGACACGCAAGAGTTGGTAGTCAAAGATTTTGTGGAAAGTGTGGGGAGAGTATTGGTTGAATGTTGTGAGGGTGTGGGGAGTATGTGGGGAGAATGTGGGGAGAATGTGATGGGAGAGTAAGGAGAATGTGGGGAGAATGTGGGGAGAGTGTGGGGATAATGTGAGGAGAGTGTGGGGAGAGTGTGGGGATAATGTGGGAGAGTGTGGGGAGAGTGTGGGGAGAGTGTGGCGAGAGTGTGGGGAGGGTGTGGGGAGAGTGTGGGGAGAGTGTGGGGATAATGTGGAGATAATGTGGGGATAGTGTGGGGAGAATGTGGGGAGAGTGTGGGGATAATGTGAGGAGAGTGTGGGGAGAGTGTGGGGAGAATGTGGGGAGAGTGTGGGGAGAGTGTGGGGAGAATGTGGGGAGAGTGTGGGGAGAGTGTGGTGATAATGTGAGGAGAGTGTGGGGAGAGTGTGGGGATAATGTGGGAGAGTGTGGGGAGAGTGTGGGGAGAGTGTGGCGAGAGTGTGGGGAGGGTGTGGGGAGAGTGTGGGGAGAGTGTGGGGATAATGTGGAGATAATGTGGGGATAGTGTGGGGAGAATGTGGGGAGAGTGTGGGGATAATGTGAGGAGAGTGTGGGGAGAGTGTGGGGAGAATGTGGGGAGAGTGTGGGGAGAGTGTGGGGAGAATGTGGGGAGAGTGTGGGGAGAGTGTGGTGATAATATGGGGAGAGTATGGGGAGAGTGTGGGGAGAGTGTGGGGAGAGTGTGGGGAGAGTGTGGGGGAAACTGTCTGGAAACTCTGGCTAGTCTGAGTGGATTCTAGAACTTTCGGAGAAGCAGAATGTGCTTTCCGCTTCCTGTCATGCGTTCACTTCCGGCTCACGTCGGACCAGCGCCAGCGAGACCGTGAGAAACAGCCCTGTTCTGGCCGAGCAGCCGGCTGTACCGGCGAGCGGCATTCCTGAGCCGGACGAACCGGCGACTGACGTATTGAAGCCGGCAGTACCGGCAACTGACACGACCATGCCGGCTAAATCGGCGTCAAGCAGAGCCAAGCCGGTCGTGCCGGTCAGGAGCAGAAGTCACGTGTCTAGCGATGATCACGTGATCGAGATTCGCGAGGTGGGCGACAAGATACAGGTGACGTCACGTCCGCCCAGGCGACACGCGCGGGAGCTGCTCGTCTGACGTCACCTGACCTCATATTATGACGTCATTGGCTCAGCGATAATTGACTGAAATTTCTAACCTGGAAGTGGAAAATCCTTGAACAGATCTAATATGATGTTAGAAAATTAATTAACAGCTAGAATTGGATTAGCTGTCATTAACGAGCAAATGACTTGTTTGGTTGTGACTGGACCGTGATTGACTATGACCCAGCCCCTGTCTGGGAGAGTTGTGGAACCTGAAGTATTTCATCGACTCAAATCTAGACATCAAATGAACACGTTCATACTTTCTAAGATGACAATTGTTGCCAGGGCATGCCAGAAGAGTCAGTGTGTTTTTAGGATTATGATGACCAACCTGATGTTTGCAGGACACACCGCGACCTGAGCCTCCCTTACGTGGCAAACATTTGATTTCTGCTCTCCTTAGTACCATTGTTTCTTGTTTTCAGTTTATTTAAAAACTTTTTAATAAAGAATTTTTAATTTGTTTAATTTTCTAGCAACTTGTAGCTATATCTTAAAAAAAAAATTAGTCCTTCATTTTTTTCCATTTAATAATATCGAGATACCCTACGATTAAAATATTAGCTTAAAACTCAATCAGTAGATTGCGAAAAGACAATAATCTCTTATTAATCGGTGGTCAACTCTGAGACGACAAACCATGCATGACCAACAGCTGACCGCCGTCACCTGACTGGTTTAGTGACCGCCAGTACTTAATCCTGTCATCTCTCTTGTTATAAAATAACTTAATCTTTGAATCCATTTTTAATGAATTATTTAATATCTAATGATGGATGTTTATTGTTATATATGCCATTATTTCTGGTAAAGAATTCAGTAATTGTTCATAGATTTATTATTGCAATTGTGTTTTAAAATCCTGCATAATTACATTTTGTTTCTATTTATTTTACTTAACATTTATTTATAAACCCATTTTGATCTCTTAGGCTAGTTTTAATCAAAGTTAATTTTTTTAAAGAGGATTCTAAAATATTAATATATAGTCTAATTTTCAATAAAATTAAATTTCCTAATGTTTATTTGTTTTTACTTTGTGTTAGTCATTAAATGATAAACTTATAGGTGTATTTGGCTTTTTAAGTGTCTTTTATAAATATCGAATTCGTATCAATACAAATTTGATCTTTTTACTTTAGTGCTAAAGAGCGAAAGCATTTCTCAGCCACAGAGATACAGTGTTAACCTCAGCTGTCATCGCTTCCTGCCCACACATTGTGAATGCTGTTATAAGAATACAGCTTTATTTAGGCAACAATTTAAATGCACAGGTTGCATTATAGAAAACATGAACGAAATCCTACCAGTGACATTCCTAAAATGTGTAAAGTCCATTCGAATGACATGTCACGAATATGACATCCAGCTAATGCTAATCATAGTTTCATATAATTCACATGTATGACTAATGATATCCTAAGATTAACAGAACAAGTTTTTTTTAAATAGTAGGCAATAGTTGTAATGTCAGTATGTCTCATTATTAAAAACGTTAATAGAACAAGTTTTTTTTTATCAGTTGGATATAGTGTTAGTGTTCTTGTTAAATTTTATAAAATCTCAAGAAGTGATATCACGAATCATGGACAACTGGCAGGTGTAGTCTGGGAGTTGTTGTCCTAAACATTCGCTAGGCTGAGTTGGTCACTCTGTGTTCTGTCAAGGGTGTACCGTTCTACTTGATTGTGCGGGGGTTCTACATATACTGTTCCGCAACATTTTTTTTCGAAAAAAAGCTGTATAAAGTAGGACACGGGGGAGGGTAAATCGATCAAAAGTGCGAAATTAATGGACAGCCCCCAATCAGTGGGCGATCAAATATCCTTTTATGTAAGCAGCCTGACCCAACCAGCCGGGTAAATTGTTCATAAACGATGAAGGGTGACATCAGGTGACTTATATGGTTTCCCAAGCCACAGACACAAAGGTGCTCTAGGGACTCGACATCTCGAGGGCTCTTGTGACGTCCATGGTGGTCAAGGAAATTCCTTTCTTGAATGAGTATTTCCATCTGACCAGTTGCAGGACGAAAGGCCTCCACTGGTCATGAGAGAAGAACTTATCAGGATATTCAATTAGATCGAATCCACAGATACATGACCCTAACAATGCTATAGCACTCAAACACAGAAGGTGGCCATTCTCGCAGGACTAGACGACACGTTCCGCTCCGTCAGGCTGTCTGAGCATTCAAAGACTGCAGCAATCAGCTGTGGGTCACCGGACGTCAACTTTTAAAATGCCCGCCTGCCCCTTGCAGCCTGAATGCCTGCTAATGACAAGTCACGCGATTTAAAATGTGTCTCTAATTAACCACAAACAATTACTAACGGGCTTTTGACAATGAGCCTGAATTTAGGCTACACCGTTAAAATGTCAAGCCTATAAAAAACTTAAAACTGACAATAGACCCAGGGCGCTTGCTTCCAAGAAGACATTGACCTTCACATTAGTTGAGATTAATTTTACTCATGTTTTTATTTTAATGTCAGCGAATTTATGATCGAAACTCATTTTTTAAGTTTTCCAACATAGACAGTCTATTACATAAATTATTGTAACATTTCATATTTATATTATTTAATTTCAAAAATTATTTTAGTCTTTTAAAATAAATATTTTTGATGTGGAGCCATTCAACAAAGCATCCTGAACTAACTGTATCGAATAATTCCAACTGTTATTCTATTGTTCAAAGCTTGAGACTATATAAAGAGGTTCATGTATATTTTTTTATTGCTATTTTAATATCGCAGTATTTAAAAGTATAGTCATGCTGCGAATCTAGTCCTATACTTGAATAAATGAAAGAAGGCATATTGAACTGTATGACGTCATAGATAAAGAAGTTGTTTTTTATGCTAAACGATACCATTTTAAATCGGAAGTTTGATTCGTTTTACTGCCGCTTGATTAAGTAAGTCATATTCATGTTTATATTATGTAGGTTGTTTTTCCCTATACGTATTGTGTTTTCTTGTTAATAGGAACTGATTAATTTGTTAGATCGTTTCACATAGATATAGATATAGAACTAGTTACGCCGGTTGGTACATTAACTCTCTGTTGTTTTATTTTTGATCATTATAACTAGATCTAGATTCTAGGTATAACTTAAGGCTTCTGGGACGTTCTCTGCACACGATCGTTCTCTCGGCCTCTCTGTCCCGACCTCTCAGGCAGAACTCTTGTAAACACACCCAGATATTGTGTGGCTCTCTTTCATACAAACATCTGGCACTTTCTGCTATTGTGCTAGTTCTGTCAAGAGAACGGCATGATAAAGTATACATCAGATGAGGGGGTGCTGAAAAAGCACAGCATGATACACTGCTAAAAGAGTAATGATATTCTTTCTGTACAGTCTCTTTGGTTAGTTTTCAATCTAGATCTGTATTGTTGATACGTAGCTGCCAGTGAATACCTCGGGTTCATTGTCTTATGGAATACCTCGGGTTCATTGTCTTATGGAATACCTCGGGTTCATTTTCTTATGGAATACCTCGGGTTCATTGTCTTATGGAATGCCTCGGGTTCATTGTCTTATGGAATACCTAGGGTTCATTGTCTTATGGAATACCTCGGGTTCATTGTCTTATGGAATACCTCGGGTTCATTGTCTTATGGAATGCCACTGGCTATTAAATCATGCAAGAGTTTATTTATTGCCTTACCCCACTACCTTTTTTCCATTAAAAACAGAACGAGGACACCATTGAAGGAATGAACTCTTTGTGTAGATCAACGACCATACCTCTCACCTGTGCCAGTTGGGAGAGGTCACCAAACTCTAGACCACAAACAAATGTCTTCCCCAGTAAGTCCAGGTCGTCAGTTTAACGCTGGCTATCTCACTAACATTCCTTTATTCACAATGTTGTTTCAATGCATGATTTAATTTTTCTTACTTTGCTTTGTAATTGCAATTTTTCATTAGCTGTTCAGTTTACACACACACACACACACACACACACACATATATATATATATATATATATATATATATATATATATATATATATATATATATATATATATATATATATTTACAAGCCAAAACTAAAACACAAAAAAAACCCAACAGACCTCCACAGTCTGTAAATAAATCGACACAAGAAAAGGTTAATCATCACAAGCTATTCTTACTCTTCCATACCCTATTAACATAATATCGTACATTCGTACATCACATTCACAACGTATCACTATCAACTAACAATGAACTTTAAGACAACACCGTCTCTGTGTTTTCTGGTCGTAGTGTCCGGTCGTGTTTCGTTGTGTCCGTATATACGTGCTACCCCTAGAATCTTAGAATGTTCCTGAAGGTCATATCCTATCTGTAAAAGTGTCAGTCGTCTTCCCCGTAGGTTACTTGTTGCTATTCCCGGCCCCGCATCCTATTGTCACGCCACGGTCAGTTTCAGAAAGTTTAGGGGGTCGTAAACTGTAAGCCGTCCTGTAGTTCGCGAACATGCCTTTGTTTTCAATGTTATAGCTTGTCCAGTGCAATGCTGTCAGCGATCGACTTCCTGTGGTCACAGCGATTACGGTCACTCTGGCCACGTCTGAGTTGACAAGCGAGTATAGGTCATTCGACAAAAAAAATCCGCGGGTGGTCACTTCGCGCTGTCCCCAAAACAGCAGGGCCACTGTTGTAGTAACTTACCCTAGTTACATATATACACACACACACACACACACACACACACACACACACATATATATATATATATATATATATATATATATATATATATATATATATATATATATATATATATATATATATATATATATATATATATATATGGTTTCTGCTCACCAGGAGAGTATAATTAAGTAACAAGCAATTTTCTGTTTAATGGTTTGAGCTGTTTTATTTTATTCTATTTGATTTGTAGAAGTTCTGGTTGTAGTGTTGCTGATGTTGATGTTGGGTGCTGCTGATGGGACAACAGAAAGGTAAGAATACACATCACACTAGATTCCGTAGATTCGTTTAGTTATTTTTAGCGCAATTTCCATTCTGGAGAATTGCTTTTATTAACCCGTCATTTCTGGATGTATGAATGGATGAAAGGATGTGTGTCCGCAGCTTTAAATCGTATCTCCTCCTCAACGAAGCAATATCGATGACTAGTTCCAAAAGCAATTATGTTAAGCAAGTTACGAGGATGAGCATAGGCCATAAAAATTCCGGTTTTCTTTCATGTATTTCCCGGAAAAGCCAAAAAACCTCGACAAAATGCAGTTTTTGGCCCATATCTCGGCAACCAGACCACTTAACGACTTGAAACATGTACCAATCGATTCCTGCCATAATTTAGAAAAATATTGCCGTAGAAAGTTTTCAAAAATATCCTTTCGTTCGGTCACAAAATTTTTTTTGAATTAATTAAAATTTGGACCGAATCAGTAGGCATTTTATCCAACCACACCACACGCGTCATCACGTTCAATAGCTGCGCCATCACGTTCAATGACTGCGACATCACGTTCGGTAGCTAGGCGCGTAATGGTTTTTAGTCATGTTACTCTATTGTAAATAAAACATGTAAAATACTGAAAACAAATTAATAAAAAACGTTTTAATAACTAACCAATGGTTTTACTAACCCTGCTCTTGATTTACGCTACGACAGAGCTATTTTTAGATAACATAAGGAAATTGCGCTAAAATTGTCACTAGACTTTTTTTAATTACTTGTTTTAATTGTAGCCGTGATCAGCGTAATTCGTCCCGTAATTCCACTTTTGTTTAGATCTAGATCTTGGTATGACTTATCGGAGCTTGAAAGGCAAATGGAACGTCTGAAACTTTGCTTAAGTGAAGTAGAAAAGCAGGAAACCCGAGCAGACGATAAGGCCAAGTACTCCTGTGATGTAAACCGTCTGTATTGGCTACTAGGCTATTATGAAGAAGCTGCCCATGAATTAGCAAAAACCAACCCTGAAATTAGCCGTCACATCAAGGAAAAGAAAGCAGGGCGCAAGACTTTTGTGTGTCGATTTGTTGCGCTGTTTATTGGTATGATATAATTTCTATAATATAATTTTAGAAGGTAGCTTTTGGGAATTGGGTGGGGGGGGGGGGTGGAGCTGTTTGTTAGTGCAAATATTTTTGTGTAGATATTGTTATGGTAGGGTGTTGCCTAAATGGGACGGCGTGGCCTAGAGGTAGAGAGCTAGACTGCTAACCCGAAAGCCTCGAGTACAGATCCAAGTTCAAGTCAGTAGAAGGCGAACACCCAGCTGATCACATTATCCCCTCATATACCGAGGTCGTCTGAAACAGATGAACTCTACTTCATCTGTCCCATGTGTCTTGGGCACGAACGGTAATAGAAGAAGAAAGTAAACTTCATTATTGTTCAAGATGGCTTAAACAATTCAAAACTACATTAATTTACCCTTAATTTAATACCTAATTTAATTATCAAAATTAATAGGTAGCCTAGAAATTGACGTTTGAATAAACGCGTTTGTTTTTAAACGGCTACGATAGTATGACTGACAGTAGGACTGATAGTATGACAAATAGTATGACTGATAGTATGACAGATAGTATGACTGATATAGTTGGGTCAGTTTGTAAGGAACGTGTTGTGACGCGATTAGCGTCTCAGCAAAATGTACGGGTTACTTGGCTGTTGTCTCAGCAAAATGTACGGGTTACTTGGCTGTTGTCTCAGCAAAATGTACGGGTTACTTAGCTGTTGTCTCAGCAAAATGTACGGGTTACTTGGCTGTTGTCTCAGCAAAATGTACGGGTTACTTGGCTGTTGTCTCGACAAAATGTACGGGTTACTTGGTTGTTGTCTCGACAAAATGTACGGGTTACTTGGCTGTTGTCTCAGCAAAATGTACGGGTTACTTGGCTGTTGTCTCGGCAAAATGTACGGGTTACTTGGCTGTTGTCTCAGCAAAATGTACGGGTTACTTAGCTGTTGTCTCAGCAAAATGTACGGGTTACTTGGCTGTTGTCTCAGCAAAATGTACGGGTTACTTGGCTGTTGTCTCGACAAAATGTACGGGTTACTTGGTTGTTGTCTCGACAAAATGTACGGGTTACTTGGCTGTTGTCTCGACAAAATGTACGGGTTACTTGGCTGTTGTCTCGACAAAATGTACGGGTTACTTGGTTGTTGTCTCGGCAAAATGTACGGGTTACTTGGCTGTTGTCTCGGCAAAATGTACGGGTTACTTGGCTGTTGTCTCGGCAAAATGTACGGGTTACTTGGTTGTTGTCTCGGCCCAGGGGAAAATTATATACAATAATTAAAGTTTTACCAATTGATGATCTGCTCGACATGATCAGCCAAAACAAAGTATATTAAATAAACCGGTAGTGATCTCCCCTAAACTTTCTCGAATATTCTTATATAAAACAACAGGGGATGGTAACTGGGGATATAGTTATGATTTTTAATCCATTTTAAATACTTAAACTTTTAAAAATACAATAGAATCTCAGTAAAAAACAATTGCGCACCAAGCGAACGCCTAATAAAGGTGTGTATAATAGTGCGCAATAGTATTAGTACTTAATAAATTTACATTAGTTTTTTGAGAAATCGGAAGTAGCGTAAATTACTACTTCCGGTCAACGGAAGCTACTCAAAATTTAACATAAGGTAGAGAATTAGATCTTATACTTACTTGTGGAATTTCATTTATCTATCTGAAATAGTACTCAAGTTATAGGCTTTTGAAAAATTCAAAGTAGAAAAAGTACCACTTCCGGTTATTGGAAATCGCTCAAAAGTTGATACGGATCTACGATTTTGATAAAATACTTATATATGAAATTTCATCAACCTAGCTGTAACGGTACTCAAGTTATCGTGTTTACACACGGACACACACACACAGACACACAGACATACGGACAGAATTGCAAAGCCCAGTTTTTCAGACTGGATTACGCATAAAACCTCTTAGTTTTGATAAATCTGGATTGATAATTTTTGCCCGATTAAAATAAGTCCTCTAAACTTCGGATGTGATGAAGGATTGAGGTGTAATACGGTGAAAGATGTTAAAATTTCAAGTGATTTTTGTGCACGATTACAATACTTTCTCTATACTTCGTATATACGAGAAAGTAAAAAAGCACGCTTACAACAAATACTAAATATCTAGTGCTAAAACTTGATCGGTCTCGTTGAATAAAACGCAAAAAATAACAGTAAAAAGTGGGCCTATGTGTTGTTGAAATGACGATAAACCATTGTTACAAGTGGGCCTATGTGTTGTTGAAATGACGATAAACCATTGTTACAAGTGGGCCTATGTGCTGTTGAAATGATCATGAACCATTGTTACAAGTGGGCCTATGTGTTGTTGAAATGACGATAAACCATTGTTACAAGTGGGCCTATGTGTTGTTGAAATGACGATAAACCATTGTTACAAGTGGGCCTGTGTTGTTGAAATGACCATGAACCATTGTTACAAGTGGGCCTATGTGTTGTTGAAATGACGATAAACCATTGTTACAAGTGGGCCTATGTGGTGTTGAAATGACGATAAACCATTGTTACAAGTGGGCCTGTGTTGTTGAAATGATCATGAACCATTGTTACAAGTGGGCTTATGTGTTGTGGAAATGACCATGAACCATTGTTACAAGTGGGCCTGTGTTGTCGAAATGACCATGAACCATTGTTACAAGTGGGCTTATGTGTTGTTGAAATGACTATGAACCGTTGTTACTAGTGGGCCCATGTGTTGTTGAAATGACCATGAACCATTGTTACAAGTGGGCCTATGTGTTGTCGAAATGACCATAAACCATTGTTACAAAAGGCCTAAGTGTTGTCGAAATGACCATGAACCATTGTTACAAGTGGGCCTGTGTTGTCGAAATGATCATGAACCATTGTTACAAGTGGGCTTATGTGTTGCCAAAATGACCATGAACCATTGTTACAAGTGGGCCTATGTGTTGTTGAAAAGACCATGAACCATTGTTACAAGTGGGCTTATGTGTTGTGGAAATGACCATGAACCATTGTTACAAGTGGGCCTGTGTTGTCGAAATGATCATGAACCATTGTTACAAGTGGGCTTATGTGTTGCCAAAATGACCATGAACCATTTTTACAAGTGGGCCTATGTGTTGTCGAAATGACCATGAACCATTGTTACAAGTGGGACTATGTTTTGTTGAAATGACCATGAACCATTGTTAAAAACTAAAACCAGTTATCTTCGTTTTCGGTGGCCATCATTACCATGACGACGGCCAAAAGTAGGTCAAGCGACAGCCTATGTTTTAGTTTAGAAGGTTGTTTAATTGATGATTGTTTTAATCCACAGGAGCAATCTCGCTCTATTGGTTACTGCTGACCATGCTAATTCAGCCCAATCCTTCTCTCTGGCTCGTCCTAGTCAATTGGGTCAAAGGAACCGGATGGATGTTTGTTGTGATATATGTCTGCCATTTTTTCTGGCAAAGGATTCAGTAATTGTTCATAGATTTATGCTTGTAATAGTGTTTTAAAATCCTGTATTATTACATATTTTGTTACTATTTATTTTAATTAACATGTATTTTTAAACTTTTTTTTTTATATCTTGGGCTAGTTTTAATCAAATCTAAGTGCTTTTTAAAGATGTTTTTGAAATATTTATATAAAGCATAATTTTTAATAAAATAAAATTTGTTTATTTGGCTTTTTTTCTTTTTATTATTCATTAAATGATCAATTTTTATGTGTATTTGCTTTAAATGTCTTTTAGAAATATCGAATTGTATCAATACAAATTTGACCTTTTTTATTTTTGTGCTAAAGAGTGAAAGCATTTCTCAGCCACAGAGATACAGTGTTAACCTCAGCTGTCATCGCTTCCTGCCCACACATTGTGAATGCTGTTATAAGAATACAGCTTTATTTAGGGAACAATTTAAATGATTAGGTTGCATAATAGAAAACATAAACGAATTCTTACCAGTGACATTTCTAATGTGTGTAAAGTTCCATTCAAATGATATTTCACAAATATGACATCCACAGTTTCATATAATTCACATGTGTGTCTAATGATATCCTAAGATTAACAGAACAAGTTTTTTTAATAGTAGGCAATAGTTGTGGTGTCCGTATGTCTCATTTTTCAATACGCTAATAGACCAATTTTATTTTTTTAACAGTAGGCAATAGTTGTAGTGTTCTTATTAAATTTTCTAAAATCTCAAGATGTATTCACCAAAAAATAATAATTATTGAACCTTTCCACCCCTCCAATAGCTTTTTACAAAAATCTTACATTTCATTCACAACAAAATAATTGGGACCTCCACACTCCCCCCTTTAACTATTCTAAAATCTCACAGTTCATTCACCAACTCCCCAGAAAAAGTGATATCACGAATCATGGACAACTGGCAGGTGTAGTCTGGGAGTTGTTGTCCTAAACATTCGCTAGGCTGAGTTGGTCACTCTGTGTTCTGTCAAGGGTGTACCGTTCTCCTTGATTGTGCGGGGGTTCTACATATACTCTTCCGCAACATTTTTTTCGAAAAAAAAAAAGCTGAATAAAGTAGGACACTGGGGAGGGTAAAGATAATCGATCAAAAGTGCGAAATTAATGGACAACCCCCAATCAGTGGGCGATCAAATATCCTTTTATGTAAGCAGCCTGACCCAACCAGCCGGGTAAATTGTTCATAAACGATGAAGGGTGACATCAGGTGACTTATATGGTTTCCCAAGCCACAGACATAAACGTGCTCTAGGGACTCGACATCTCGAGGGCTCTAATGACGTCCATGGTGGTCAAGGAAATTCCTTTCTTGAATGAGTATTTCCATCTGACCAGTTGCAGGACGAAAGGCCTCCACTGGTCATGAGAGAAGAACTTATCAGGATATTCAATTAGATCGAATCCACAGATACATGATCCTAACAGTGCTACAGCACTCAAACACAGATGGTGGCCATTCTCGCAGGACTAGACGACACGTTCCGCTCCGTCAGGCGGTCTGAGCATTCAAAGACTGCAGCAATCGGCTGTGGGTGACCGGACGTCAACTTTTAAAATGCCCGCCTGCCCCTTGCAGCCTGAATGCCTGCTAATGACACGTCACGCGATTTAAAATGTGTCTCTAATTAACCACAAACAATTACTAACGGGCTTTTGACAATGAGCCTGAATTTAGGCTACACCGTTAAAATGTCAAACCTATAAAAAACTTAAAATTGAATATAGACCCAGTGCGCTTGCCTCCAAGAAGACATTGACCTTGACATTAGTTGAGATTAATTTTACTCATGTTTTTATTTTAATGTCAGCGAATTTATGAACGAAACTCATTTTTTAAGTTTTCCAACATAGACAGTCTATTACATAAATTATTGTAACATTTCATATTTATATTATTTAATTTCAAAAATTATTTTAGTCTTTTAAAATAAATATTTTTGATGTGGAGCCATTCAACAAAGCATCCTGAACTAACTGAATCGAATAATTCCAACTGTTATTCTATTGTTCAAAGCTTGAGACTATATAAAGAGGTTCATGTATATTTTTTTATTGCTATTTTAATATCGCAGTATTTAAAAGTATAGTCATGCTGCGAATCTTGCCCTATACTTGAATAAATGAAAGAAGACATATTGAACTGTATGACGTCATAGATAAAGAAGTTGTTTTTTATGCTAAACGATACCATTTTAAGTCGGAAGTTTGATTCGTTTTACTGCCGCTTGATTAAAAGTAAGTTAAATTCATGTTTATATTATGTAGGTTGTTTTTCCTTAGACGTATTGTGTTTTCTTGTTAATAGGAACTGATTAATTAGTTAGATCGTTTCACATAGATATAGATATAGAACCTAGATCTAGGTCTAGAACTAGTTACGCCGGTTGGTACATTAACTCTCTGTTGTTTTATTTTTGATCACTATAACTAGATATAACTTAAGGCTTCTAGGACGTTCTCTGCACACGATCGTTTTCTCGGCCTCTCTGTCCCGACCTCTCAGGCAGAACTCTTGTAAACACACCCAGATATTGTATGGCTCTCTTTCATACAAACATCTGGCACTTTCTGCTATTGTGCTAGTTATGTCATGAGAACGGCATGATACAGTATACATCAGATGAGGGGTGCTAAAATAGCACAGCATGATACACTGCTAAAAGAGTAATGATATTCTTTCTGTACAGTCTCTTTGGTTAGTTTTCAATCTAGATCTGTATTGTTGATACGTAGCTGCCAGTGAATACATCTAGTTCATTGTCTTATGAAATACCTCGGGTTCATTGTCTTATAGAATACCTCGGGTTCATTGTCTTATGGAATACCTCGGGTTCATTGTCTTATGGAATACCTCGGGTTCATTGTCTTATGGAATACCTCGGGTTCATTGTCTTATGGAATACCTCGGGTTCATTGTCTTATAGAATACCTCGGGTTCATTGTCTTATGGAATGCCTCGCGTTCATTGTCTTATGGAATGCCTCGCGTTCATTGTCTTATGGAATACCTCGGGTTCATTGTCTTATGGAATACCTCGGGTTCATTGTCTTATGGAATACCTCGGGTTCATTGTCTTATGGAATACCTCGGGTTCATTGTCTTATGGAATACCTCGGGTTCATTGTCTTATGAAATGCCTCGCGTTCATTGTCTTATGGAATACCTCGGGTTTATTGTCTTATAGAATACCTCGGGTTCATTGTCTTATGGAATACCTCGGGTTCATTGTCTTATGGAATACCTCGGGTTCATTGTCTTATGGAATACCTCTGGTTCATTGTCTTATGGAATACCTCGGGTTCATTGTCTTATGGAATGCCTCGCGTTCATTGTCTTATGGAATACCTCGGGTTTATTGTCTTATAGAATACCTCGGGTTCATTGTCTTATGGAATACCTCGGGTTCATTGTCTTATGGAATACCTCGCGTTCATTGTCTTATGGAATACCTCGGGTTCATTGTCTTATGGAATACCTCGGGTTCATTGTCTTATGGAATACCTCGGGTTCATTGTCTTATGGAATACCTCGGGTTCATTGTCGTATGGAATGCCTCGCGTTCATTGTCTTATGGAATACCTCGGGTTTATTGTCTTACTAGGCATGCTGCCCAGCTTCGCTTAGGCTTTCGAAAACATTGAGAATTTGAATGCTTAATTAATTCGCCCGAAGGTCGGTCTACGACCTCAAGAGTTATGAAGAGGTTCCTCCGTGGACATTTTTTTTCGATTTATAGCTCATATAAGGTACCGGTCAGTCGAGGTCAGTTTTGACCCCCACATCGTAGACTTTTCGGCCAACCGGCCCCCGTGTTCTGTCGCATCAAGGCAAGATCATGCCAAATTTGAAGCGCCTGCGGCGCCGGGAAGTGCCCTATTGGACACCCGACAATCTAGATCTAGATCTAGATTTCTAAAAGAATTTTTTTTTTAAGTTTAGCCCGAGCATAATAAAAAATAATACATTAACCAAGTTGACTTGCTGTGTCTCGAACCCGCACCACCTGCGTGGTTTAATATACACTAACAGCTCCGCTATTTAGGCAACTTATAAAATACGGAGAATGAAACACGTATTTTAAAATCTTAACTTACGCGAATATGCCTATTCTTTCAAATTAATTTTTTATCCCAAATTAGCCAGTTCCAAACAAAGATTTTGTATAAAATAAATAAGTCTTGAAATAGTTTAGTCCTAATATAGAAATTTATTTTTGGAATTGATTTTAGAGAAGTTAGAGTCTAAATCTAGATCTAGATCTTAGCGTCTACGTCTAGATCTAGTTATTGCGTAGATTTAGATTTAGATTTAGTCTAGATCTAGAATCTCTAGATCTAGAATCCAAATAAATAAATTTTATGAGTTTAGGCCGGAAAAATTGTATTGTATACATTTCATAGTGTACGTAGATCTAAATCAAATTTGAATGAAATAGTTCATTTCTTTTCATTCAAAACACAGCAGATGACGTCATTAGTTAATGTATAAGCAATAGCGACGTCACAGTTTTATGCGTTCTTTTTCACATGTATTAATACTTTTCCGGTTGCATAAATAATACTGTTTCTCTACATTCGAATACGCCTTTAATTTTTATTTTTATTCTTTAAGTAAAATTGTGGTTATACATTTAAAACATCTAACATATTATTTTCAACAAAAGTCCGTAAAAAGTTCTCCATATATCGCTGCCGATTCTGACGTGATGTCCGGCGAAAATTTTTTGCGGACAGAGAAAGAGAGAGAGAGAGAGAGATGTGCGAACGTGGGGATTTATATATTAGGATAGAATACCTCGGGTTCATTGTCTTATGGAATACCTCGGGTTCATTGTCTTATGGAATACCTCGGGTTCATTGTCTTATGGAATACCTCGGGTTCATTGTCTTATGGAATACCTCGGGTTCATTGTCTTATGGAATGCCTCGCGTTCATTGTCTTATGGAATACCTCGGGTTTATTGTCTTATGGAATGCCTCGCGTTCATTGTCTTATGGAATACCTCGGGTTCATTGTCTTATGGAATACCTCGGGTTCATTGTCGTATGGAATACCTCGGGTTCATTGTCTTATGGAATACCTCGGGTTCATTGTCTTATGGAATACCTCGGGTTCATTGTCTTATGGAATACCTCGGGTTCATTGTCTTATGGAATACCTCGGGTTCATTGTCTTATTGAATACCTCGGGTTCATTGTCTTATGGAATACCTCGGGTTCATTGTCTTATGGAATACCTCGGGTTCATTGTCTTATAGAATACCTCGGGTTCATTGTCTTATGGAATACCTCGGGTTCATTGTCTTATGGAATACCTCGGGTTCATTGTCTTATGGAATACCTCGGGTTCATTGTCTTATAGAATGCCTCGCGTTCATTGTCTTATGGAATACCTCGGGTTTATTGTCTTATGGAATGCCTCGCGTTCATTGTCTTGTGGAATACCTCGGGTTCATTGTCTTATGGAATACCTCGGGTTCATTGTCTTATGGAATACCTCGGGTTCATTGTCTTATGGAATACCTCGGGTTCATTGTCTTATAGAATACCTCGGGTTCATTGTCTTATGGAATACCTCGGGTTCATTGTCTTATGGAATACCTCGGGTTCATTGTCTTATGGAATACCTCGGGTTCATTGTCTTATAGAATACCTCGGGTTCATTGTCTTATGGAATACCTCGGGGTCATTGTCTTATGGAATACCTCGGGTTCATTCTCTTATGGAATACCTCGGGTTCATTGTCTTATGGAATGCCTCGGGTTCATTGTCTTATGGAATACCTCGGGTTCATTGTCTTATGGAATACCTCGGGTTCATTGTCTTATGGAATGCCTCGGGTTCATTGTCTTATGGAATACCTCGGGTTCATTGTCTTATGGAATGCCTAGGGTTCATTGTCTTATGGAATGCCACTGGCTATTAAATCAGGAGTTTATTTATTGCCTTACTCCACCACCTTTTCCTCTATCAAAAACAGACCGAGGACATCATTGAAGGAATGAACTATTTGTGGAGATCAACGACCGTACCTCTCACCTGTGCCAGTTGGGGGAGGTCACCGAACTCTAGACCACAAACAAATGTCTTCCCCAGTAAGTCCAGATCGTTAGTTTAACGCTGGCTACATCGCTAACTTTTCTTTATTCACACTGTTGTTTCAATGCATGATTTAATTTATCTTACTTTGTTTTGTAATTGCTTTTTTTCATTAGCTGTTCAGTTCACACACACACACACACATATATATATATATATGTATGTATGTGTGTGTGTGTATGAGTGTGTGTGTGTGTGTGTGTAGTTGCTGCTGACCAGGAGAGTAAAAGTAAGTAACAAGCAATTTTCTGTTTAGTAGCTTGACTCTTTTATTTATTGTATTTGTGTAACGACCCGTAATGGTGCGGAATGGTAGTTCATGTGTAGGTTTATTATTAGAATCACGTGGTGTTGCTGTTGTGAGCCTAACTTTATGTAATGCTTTTTTTCCCACGTTTTCTTTAACTAGCTTTCGTGTCTTTCCAATCAAATCTTGCGATCGAAATTTCGGGCACTTCCCAGTTAGCTAGCGCGCTGAAATTTTCAGGGAAGCTTTTTTTCCGATGACAATAGAATATTCAATTGTTATTATTACTGAATTGATCCATGGAAACATTTTATTGATCATTTTAGATCGCTATATAATTGTACAAAAAACGTGGGGGAAAAGGGACATAACCCAGTAATTGTAATTTGATGAAAACTAGGTTCGGTACTCTCCCTCTTTTTGCTTACTAAGTAGTTGTCACGCGGTGTTTGTGTACAAACAACCAGAACGTAACAACTGGTGGCCAGTAAGGGGGAGACGATATGGTCCAGTGGTTGGGCACACGATTGCTAATCCACTCGACACGGGTTCAAGGCACGTGTTTTTTACGAGTTGTCTTCGTTTACCCAAAAAAGTGAATGCGAAAAGATAAAATCGATAGCAAGATTTTAAAGCAAACAAACAGACAAAGACTAAAAAGTAGAAAATAATTATGATTAAAAAAGTTTTTAAAAACCCACGTTTTCTGATTGAACTAAAAAGTAGAAAATAAATGCTATACATCACAATAATGCAAGCGATCACTCTACTATAAGCGATGAAAAACGTGGGGCGCCGTGATTTTCTTTCAGTTTCTAATACTGTTGACTCTCTCTACAAGCTCCCTAATAAAAGTCAATAGTATTATCTAATCAATAGTAATATAACTTTTACATCTTATATTAGCAATGACCGATAAAAAACTTTTACTTCGGCGCCCCACGTTTTTCATCGCTTATAGTAGAGTGATCGCTTGCATTATTGTGATGTATAGCATTTATTTTCTACTTTTTAGTTCATTCAGAAAACGTGGGTTTTTAAAAACTTTTTTAATCATAATTATTTCTTAAAACACATACTTATCTGTGTTGACATTTTCTTTTGGACATCACTATACATAACCAGAGCAACGCCTACCCGATAACGGCTAATTATATATATATATATATATATATATATATATATATATATATATATATATATATATATATATATATATATATATATATATATATATATATATATATATATATACTAGGCTGGTAACAGAAACAGTAAATAAAATGTTAAATGTGTTATTTGGCATAGTATATTTTAAATTTTGAAAAGCTGTTTTATTTTATTCTATTTGATTTGTAGAAGTTCTGGTTGTAGTGTTGCTGATGTTGATGTTGGGTGCTGCTGATGGGACAACAGAAAGGTAAGAATACACATAACACTATATTCCGCAGATTCGTTTAGTAATTTTTTTAACTGTAGCCGTGATCAGCGTAATTCGTCCCGTAATTCCACTTTTGATTTGATCTAGATCTTGGTCAGAATTATCCGAACTTGAAAGGCAAATGGAACGTCTGAAATTTTGCTTAAGTGAAGTAGAAAAGCAGGAAACCCGAGCAGACGATAAGGCCAAGTACTCCTGTGATGTAAACCATCTGAATTTTCTAGTAGACTATTATTATAAGGACGCTGCCCATGAATTAGCGCAAACCAATCCGGAAATGCGCAATTACATCACGAAAAGGAAAGCATGGCGAAAGACTTTATTGTGCCGATTGATTGCGCTAGTGATTGGTAAGATATAATTTATATTATATAATTATAGAGGCTAGCTTTTGGGGATTGGGTTAGTGGAGGGGGGAGGTGGAGCTGTTTGTGAGTGTAAATATTTTTGTGTAGATATATTGTTATCAGTGTTTCTTCCAGACTTTTTTCTCTGGGGGTACACTTGAAATTTTCGGGGTGGGGGGGGGGGGGGCGGACACTGTTAAAAGTATATATTTTATATAAAAATCCCCCCCCCCCCGAAGAGATGCCTGGAAGAAACTCTGATTGTTATGGTAGGGTGTTGCCTAAATGGGACGGCGTGGCCTAGAGGTAGAGAGCTAGACTGCTAACCCGAAAGCCTCGAGTACAGATCCAAGTTCAAGTCAGTAGAACGGCGAATACCCAGCTGATCACATGATCCCCTCATATACCGAGGTCGTCTGAAACAGATGAACTCTACTTCATCTGTCCCATGTGTCTTGGGCACGAACGGTATTAGAAGAAGAAGGGTGTAGACTAAGATTGTAAACTACCCTGCTCCCGCAATGCGTGGAAGGGGTGGGGGAGGCCCGTTTATGGGTCCCAAAATCCGACCAAAAGGCAATGACTTTGTACTTCAAAACAACGTTTTTGTGCAACTTGATAGTGGTTTTATAAAAAGCAAACAGATCTACCACAGTAGTGATGTTCTACTGTAGCCAACACACGCTTCTGTGGAAAAGAAAACAAAATCTACATGAGCTGTAGTGTAAAAGATAGGCAAACGTTCAAACCACTTCCATGACTTATTTCCCTTTTCTAAATAATCAAATAGGGGCACCCTTAAGCTCCTTTGAATATTGTTGTACTAAACAAAGTAAAAAGCAATTGCTTCTTTTAGTTATTATTTTTAAAAAAAAACAACTAAAGAATGACATAACTATTAAATGGTATTTATTTAAATTTAATAATTTAAATAGAAAAAAATACATAAAACTAAACATAACACGACAAACATACTAAGTTTTCATGTTTCATATTCTTTTGACCTGCTCGCGAACAGGAAACATTACACTAGATATAAAATAAGATACAAAGATTTTCATAACTCGATCAGGCCCGAAATTAGATATATTCTACCACAGTAAAGAAATCGAACGCACAATGTGCCTATCTGTTGTTGAAATGACCATGAACCATTGTTACAAGTGGGCCTATGTGTTGTTGAAATGACCAAAAACCATTGTTACAAGTGGGCCTATGTGTTGTCGAAATGAACATGAACCATTGTTACAAAGGGCCTATGTGTTGTTGAAATGACCATAAACCATTGTTACAAGTGGGCCTATGTGTTGTCGAAATGACCATGAACCATTGTTACAAGTGGGCCTATGTGTTGTCGAAATGACCATGAACCATTGTTACAAGTGGGCCTATGTGTTGTCGAAATGACCATGAACCATTGTTAAAAAACGAAAACCAGTTATCTTCTTTTTCGGCGGCCATCATTACCATGACGACGGCAAAAAGGTAGGTCAAGCGGCAGCCTATGTTTTGGTTTAGAAGGTTGGTTAATTGATGATTGTTGTACTCCACAGGACTATACTCTCTCATTGTGCTACTGGTAAACACGCTCATTCAGCCCAATCCTTCTCTCTGGCTATTCATAGTCAATTGGGTCAAAGGAACCGGATGGATGTTTGTAGTGGTATATGTCCTTCATTTTTTCTGGCAAAGAACTCAGTAATTGTTCATAGATTTATGATTTAAAATCCTGCATTATTACATATTTTGTTACTATTTATTTTACTTAACATTTATTTTCATACCTTTTTTAATATCTTGGGCTAGTTTTAATCAAATCTAATTGTTTTTTAAAGATGTTTTTTATATATATATATATATATATATATATATATATATATATATATATATATATATATATATATATATATATATATATATATATATATATATATGGTGACAGGACAAATGATCTCAGGACAAATGATCTCAGACAAAATATCTCAGACAAAATATCTCACGGACAAATGATCTCAGGACAAATGATCTCAGGACAAATGATCTCAAGGACAAATGATCTCACGGACAAAAGATACCAGGACAAAATATATCAGGACAAATGATACCATAGACAATTGATCTCAGACAAAATATCTCAGACAAAATATCTCACAGCAAAATTTTAATAGTGTATTGGATTTAGTTGATCTGAAAAAATTTTCATTGAATGTCATATGGTTTTGTTTACTATGTTTAATATTGTTTATAGGCCTATATAATAATTGTGAGAAATGTTTACCGTATAAATTTGTCATATTTTACTAAACAATTAAAAATTAAGATTTCTAATATAGTATGCGAAGATTACATAATTTTTTTCGATAGATAGCGTAGGTGGGCTTGCCAAACATAAGACAATCCTACCACGTCAGGTAGACGAAACTAGATCAAAGGGAATGAAATAACAATAAAGACACACCTTCGTGTCAAGGTGGCCGCCCACTTTGATAGCATAGACACGCCTTTAGGAAAAGACAACCGCCCTACATGGACAATACAACTAACATCTAAAGTCCATTGTTATGCGTCGGTCACACCTTAGTGATCAGGTGACACAAGCTTATGTTAAACAAACAGCGGTCATCGCGGAGCTAAGTTTGTCTTACTGTGCATGAAAACAAAGCAGTATTGGTAGTGCTTACTCAGCTATGGCCTCATAAGTTACCTAGCAGAAATATTTTGGGGCATTAGTTTCTGGTGAATTTGTTTATAAAAGCCAGAAGTGTAGTAGCAGTCAAAGAGATTTGGAAATGTGAAGTTAGAACATGTCGAGCTAGAGTTAACACAATACATGATCACATAGTATTGGAGAGGTGTGATCATAACGATGTAACTGCCAGCAAAGAAAAGCAGACGTTATGTTTGAGTTGACGCAGGAATAAAAACAATAGTATTACGTTACGAACCTGAAGACCCATTCACATTTTTCAAAAATATTTAGCGTGTTCTGATCATTCATGTTATTTTATTTGATTTATACATTATCATTTATTATATCTTTCAGGCTAAACAAGTACGTTTGTTTTGATTTTAATTTTTCAAATCAAATACTTTTACAAAGATTAAGTTTTATAAATCACTTGATGCTTTGTTCAGTTAAACAAATTAATTTTATTCAAATTTATTATGCGTTAAAAATTAAACAACACTATATTGAAAATTAATTTTAAAAAGTTCAAATCAACTAAAACCTTCCAATACACTATTAAAATTTTGCTGTGAGATATTTTGTCTGAGATATTTTGTCTGAGATCATTTGTCCTTGAGATCATTTGTCCGTGAGATCATTTGTCCTTGAGATCATTTGTCCTGAGATCATTTGTCATGGAACCATATATATATATATATATATATATATATATATATATATATATATATATATATATATATATATATATATATATATATATATATTTATATATATTTATATATATATAGCCTAATTTTCAATAAAATTCAATTTTCCAATGGTTTTTTTCTTTGTATTAGTCATAATATGAAAAATATTTAATGTGTTTACCTAGTGTCTTTCAAAAAATATCAAAGGCGTATTAAACAAATTTGTCCTTTTTTACTTTTTCGTATACAGAGTATAGAGGAAGCATTGTAGTCGTGCACAAAAATCATATGACATTTTGTGAGTTTTCATTGTTTTACTTCTCAGTACTTCAACATAAACGGAGTATAGGGAACTTATTTTAGTCGGGCAAAAATTATAAATGGAGATTTATGAAAATCTCAGCGTTCTATGCGTAATCGAGTCGGAAAAACTTGGCTTTGTAATTATGTCCGTATGTCCATGTGTGTGTATGTTTGTGTCTGTGTGTGTCTGTGAACACAATAACTTGAATACCGTTACAGCTAGGTTGATGAAATTTCATGTATAAGTATTATACGAAATTTGTAGTTCTGTGTCAACTTTTCAGCTATTTCCGGTAACCGGAATCGGAACTTATTCCACTTTCATTTTTTTCAAAAAACTAATATGCATTTATAAAGTACTTATATTCCGCACTATAATGCAGTATGTATGTAATTCACTTGGTGCACAATTCTTTTTTTTCTACGAGATTCTATTCTATTTTTTAAAAGTTTAAATAATTAAAAATTGATTAAAAATCATGTCTATATTCCGAGTTGCCATCCCCCGTAGTGTTATTTAAAAATATTCGAGAAAGTTTAGGGAAGATTACTCCCGCTTTATTACTTTAAAATGGTTACTTGCTTAGTTAAGGTAAGTTTATTTACATTTTTATTTTTCACTTGTGTATAAAACATTTATTACTTTAATATTTTTCATAGTTAGTCATTTTATTAATTAAAGTAAATCTAGAAAACTGTATATTTACTTTCTCGTATATACGAAGTATAGAGAAAGTATTGTAATCGTGCACAAAAATCACTTGAAATTTTAACTATTTTCACCGTATTACACCTCAGTCCTTCATCACATCCGAAGTATAGAGGACTTATTTTAATCGGGCAAAAATTATCAATCCAGATTTATCAAAATTAAAAGGTTTTATGCGTATTCCAGTCTGAAAAACTGGGCTTTGCAATTCTGTCCGTATGTCTGTGTGTCTGTGTGTGTGTGTGTCCGTGTGTAAACACGATAACTTGAGTACCGTTACAGCTAGGTTGATGAAATTTCATATATAAGTATTTTATCAAAATCGTAGATCCGTATCAACTTTTGAGCGATTTCGGATAACCGGAAGTGGTACTTTTTCTACTTTGAATTTTTCAAAAGCCTATAACTTGAGTACTATTTCAGATAGATAAATGAAATTTGATATGTAAGTAAAAGATCTAATTCTCTACCTTCTGTCAAATTTTGAGAATTTTTCGTTGACCGGAAGTACTTATTTACGCTACTTCCGATTTCTCAAAAAACTAATGTAAATTTTAAAAGTACTAATAATATTGCGCACTATTATGCGCTTTTTTATTCGCGTTCACTTGGTGTGCAATTAATTTGTCTACGAGATTTTATTCTATTTTTAAAACTTTAAGTATTTAAAATGGATTAAAAATCATGTCTATAGCCCGAGTTCCCATCCCCTGTTATTTTATATAAGAATATTCGAGAAAGTTTAGGGGAGATCACTCCCGGTTTATTTTTACACCATATTTTGGCAGCTGTAAATTGTAGATGTAAAATAAAATAGATCATTATCAGTTCAATTTAGATGTTAGCTTTCACTTACTAGTAGACATAGGATAAATTTTTTTTTTACCACCTACCTCAAAATGAAAGCATTCCATCTGACCATTACCTCGCTTGTGCTAATGTTACACTTGAATATCCAGTAACCAGCAGAATTTCTTGCAGTGTTTCAAGTCATGTTTATTTATGTAAGCCCTGCTAGGGGGGGATACCTTAAAATCTACCCTTCTAGGCTTATCTAACTAACTAATCTGTCCGGTCAGTGCAACTGTGGTAGAACCCACAGTGGTTAAACCCTAACCTTAGTCTAAATTAAAAAAACAGGAAAACTTTAACAATAATATAAACTTTATTTTACAAAATATGGAACCAAAAGTTATTATAAAAAAACTAGAATTTAGATCTAGACAAAATAATTTAGACACTCAAGACATACAAAATACAAAACAAACAGAACTCAACGAAACAAAACACCCAATTTCGGACCACCGTCCATACACCACAAACGTGACACAGAAACTCTTCAACACATAGGCCTCGACATTCCAGCAGAATGTCCCTCCCTGTCGACACCCCACATTCACGAACAAAGAAACCAATACTACGAACAAAGAAACCAATGCTACGCACAAGAAAATAGTCCCTAATACAACAATAACTTACATTCAGGATATAAAGCAAAGTGGAGCCACACTCCAAAACAAAGTTTGCATAAATAATAACATCAAAATATAAGCAAGACACAATAACCAGGCTATCAATCATTTAAAAAAAAAAATCATATCAGCGCCATAATAGCGGACTACTTAACTAAAAACCACAACAATTCTCAAAGGAACACAAAAAGTGACATTCACCTTTTTGTAATAAAATAATAATTAAATAACTCCCCAGCCCCTTACATTCACCCCCTGTAAAGCTTGCAGTACCTGCAAGCAATACAAATTCAAAAATGCAGATACCAGACATGTGAACAGAACAATGTTAAAAAAATAGGTGAGCAGATTAAAAGCGGGACACATTATTATGTTGCCATAACAGTTACGGGCTATGTGGCCCAGCTGGTGACATTTGAAGCAGGACCTGGTCCTCACAGTCGGTCTCTGCTTGTCGGGTGCAAACCGCGTTCCCCTTGGGGAAACGAGAGCAGAAATACTAGAGATTTGTGCTGCCAAATTGTCTACTCTGTCCTCCAGGTTGGATGTAGTGGGAGGTGCAAATGTTTGCACATCAGGCCTGGTGTTTAGAGTTGTAACACTCTTAGATTTTCTGCCTGGGCATTCGTCCTGTGCCCACCTGATAGCCGCATCCCTCAGGACAATAAATGACGCCTTTTGGTCACAGAAGACCATTTCTTCCAGCTGACGCCTAACAGATGGTTGATTAAGGTTCTGAACAAACTGGTCTCGCAGGAAGACTGGACTCACCGGGGCCCTGTGCAGGTTTTCTTGCCTGGCTGTGAGCACCCTAAAGGCTTGGTGCAGACGGTGGGAATAAGACCTCACTGTCTCGTTTGGGCTTTGCACCACCCTTTGAAACTGGGCCATTAGTAGGGGGATGGTACGCTTTTCCCCGTAAACGTCCCTCAGGAGTATTAAAGTTGCCTCTGGGTCCTGCTCCAGATCATTGCCCCTACATCGGAGCTCCTCTTTAACAGACTCCCCAAGGTGCTCCCAGAGGAGGTCTTTTCTTTCTTCAGCAGAGAGGTCTTTCCTCGCCCTCCATGCAACCTGCACCTCTTCAATGAAACGTTCCACCAACGAGGCATGGCTGTCTCCATGGAACCTGTGGATTTTAACCTCTCTGGGTGGCACAATAATGATGTTCATGGGGTGCCCCGCCATCTCGTCCGAATTGGGTGTTTTAAACAACAAACGGTTCCTACACTAAACAAAAACTAAACACAAATGGTTCCATAAAGGGCCTATCAAAAACAAAAATTTATCTAAGCTACACTAGCTCTAACAGAAAAACAAAAATTTAGCTAGACTAAAGCACTGACCCCACTCGTGCTACCAATTTGTAAGCCCTGCTAGGGGGGGATACCTTAAAATCTACCCTTCTAGGCTTATCTAACTAACTAATCTGTCCGGTCAGTGCAACTGTGGTAGAACCCACAGTGGTTAAACCCTAACCTTAGTCTAAATTAAAAAAACAGGAAAACTTTAACAATAATATAAACTTTATTTTACAAAATATGGAACCAAAAGTTATTATAAAAAAACTAGAATTTAGATCTAGACAAAATAATTTAGACACTCAAGACATACAAAATACAAAACAAACAGAACTCAACGAAACAAAACACCCAATTTCGGACCACCGTCCATACACCACAAACGTGACACAGAAACTCTTCAACACATAGGCCTCGACATTCCAGCAGAATGTCCCTCCCTGTCGACACCCCACATTCACGAACAAAGAAACCAATACTACGAACAAAGAAACCAATGCTACGCACAAGAAAATAGTCCCTAATACAACAATAACTTACATTCAGGATATAAAGCAAAGTGGAGCCACACTCCAAAACAAAGTTTGCATAAATAATAACATCAAAATATAAGCAAGACACAATAACCAGGCTATCAATCATTTTAAAAAAAAAATCATATCAGCGCCATAATAGCGGACTACTTAACTAAAAACCACAACAATTCTCAAAGGAACACAAAAAGTGACATTCACCTTTTTGTAATAAAATAATAATTAAATAACTCCCCAGCCCCTTACATTTACTGAAAATTGTGATCGTTTCTAGTTTTCATAAAGTGATAGTTTTCTTCCTGTGGTAGTGCCTTTTTATTTTAAAAGACACTTTGCCAGATTGAAGGAAGAGAAAGGTTTGTGAACTTCCAATACAATGGCCATTTTTTTATAGCAGAGTCTAAGGTCTGCTTGATTAGGTGTTTAGGCCAGGCCTACTATAAGAATGAAAGAAATTTTAAAATTCTAAATACTTAGCTTTTAAAATGTGTGATAAATCAATAATTACAGTTTTAAAATCACCCTAATCATTTCATATTTTTTTTATCTCCAATGATAGTGGACTATACTGTTGAAAAATAGGAAAAATCATTTTAAATCATCAATTTAAATCTATCTGTACATCAATTCAATTTTTGTATTAACCTGTATTCACACTGCAATTATAGTTTAACTGTAGCTTTTAAAACTTGATCTCAACTGGCATGCAAAAGTTTTAGTTGAATATGGCCTACAGGGGCATGGCCAGATTTTCAGGGATGAGGGGCAGCAATGGCATAGAAATAAATGTACACCTTCTTCAACAAAAATAGTCCAAATAAAAGCTCAATAATAAATGTCAGCTTGATTTTTAATATATTGAAAATACATTTCTGAAAAGACGCAGCTTGCTGAAAATCTCAGGGAGAAAGCCATCTACCCCTACTCTATACTGGTTACACCTCTAATGTTCCTTGTGTGTTTACCAACAGTTTGCTGCATGAAAGTTGTCTAACTATTCAAAATTTTAATAAAAACCACTTAGGTATTAGTATTTGAGTAAACTGAATAGTTTTATGTTACTTATTGATGAATCCATAATAACCTGTTTTCTTAGCTTTAAGCTTGAAAGTTATAGTGTCCAAATGTTTTTGATCAAATAACATATTTTTAAAACATTGTTTACAACTGATTTATAATCAGAATCATATTTACTGCTGCTGCTAAACATTTGTCTTACAATTGTTGCCGTACATAAGGTTGTGTTTATTAATTCAGTGATTGACGATTAGCATTTATTTTGTCAGGATTTTGACATTTGTGATACCATTTTTTAAAAGAAACTTACACAAACTGTTTCGTTTTTCTTTTGCTATTATGTTTTTTTTTAAACTTACCTTTTACTTCTAAAATTTATGTTTTGTAAATAACTTATATACCACTTCAAAAATTTCACATATGACAAAAGCATAATCATATCTTGTTGTCACCAAATAATTTTTAAAAAATGTTGATGTTATTAACAATTAATAAGATCCACCTTAAATACCTTTTTAAAAATAAACCCAGTCAGTAGATGAAATAAAAGCAGCTTAAAAAATAAATATCTCATAGCATATGTGATAAATAATTATTATGAATAAACATTTTAAAAAATGTATTTTTATTTATTTAAATGAAACTCGTGTTTTGGCAACATTCAGGCAAATAGCAGGAAATAAATGCTTCAGCTCACATTGAAAATGAAAATAAAAATTCAATCACACACACATAAGGATTGTATGTACACATACAAGACATTAAAATTGGCGACACACCAAAAATTTTCAAAAAACATCGATCCCTCCAACTACCGGCGACTCAGCACTCAGGGGAGATGATACTATTAATTACATCAATAATTTTTAAAATTCGTATTAAATTAAAAATAATACAGGCACTTAATTAAAGTGGTACTTATAAGTACCGTCAGTAGATAAAGGGTTAAGTGCTAAGGTAAACATTTCTCAGCCACAGAGATAAAGCGTTAGCATCAGCTGTCATCGCTTTCTACCCACACATTGCTTGTGAATGCTTGTTATATACATACGTTTTTATTTCCGCCATAAATCAAATGAGTATATTACACAGCAGAAAACATTAACAAAATCTTACCAGTGACATCCCTAAAATGTGTAAAGTCCATTTGAATACGACGTCCAACTAATGATATCTTTCGTATAAGTTTAAGTTATACGTATTAGTAATGATATCCATAATGTCGTATAATTCATTATTATGTGTGACTAATGAAATCCATACCTTCGTATTAATATTATTCACTAGTGTGACTCATGATATCAATAGTTTCGTATAATGCACTTGTACGACCAATGATATATTACATAGTTTCGTATAATCTGTTTGTGTGCAGAGGTAACAAATAACATTCCATGTAATCCATCTCTTGTTAACACACTGACACCCCGTTACGGGTAATCAAGTGTGTCGACAGCATATAAGACTAACAAGCACAAACGGGTTGCAAAACACAAGACTAAACACAACAAAGGCTTGGTACATTACGAAATCAAAGTTTTATAAGCTATCTAAACACAGTCTATTCTAAACACTAACACGAAAGTAAATCACAAAACCTAGACACAGTGGCTACATACCTGTCTAATCTTGTATTCTACAAATAATAAAAAAGTATATAATAACAATAATTTCGGTTGTATATTTTAGTTTTGGGGTCAACCATTTATGACGTCACGCTTTTCTTGACGATGTTTACCTCCCCTTCTCCCCTCCCTCACACATCGTCACAAAAAGCTAGACCCCCCCCCCTATTTTGTAAATTAGTGATGTTATATCGTAGCTAACACATGCTGTTGCGTAATATATATATATATATATATATATATATATATATATATATATATATATATATATATATATATATATATATATATATATATATATATATATATATATATATATATATATATATATATATATATATATATATATATATATATATATATATATATATATATATATATATATATATATATATATATATATAACTGAACTGTAGTGCAAAAGATACGAAAACGTTCAAAACACTTCCATGACTTATTTCCCTTTTTTAAATTGTTAAATACGGGTGCTTTCTATAGATTTGTACTAAACAAATTAAAAAGTAATTACTTCTCTTAATTATTTAAAACAAAATACATACTAAAGAATGACATAGTATAAAAAGGAAATGTATTTAAAATTTATAATATAAATACAAAAAAAAGGAAAAATAACCATAACACAAGAAACCATTACACATACAAAGCTTTAAGGTTGTATAAGAAGATGCTCTAGGATAGGTAGTATTATAGGTAGTATTTTAGGTAGTATTATAGGTAGTATTACGGCAAACAAAATGAAACAGATTTTCAAAACAGACTAATGCACTCACACACTTGACATGTTGTTGTAATAAGTTTAAATTTAAAACAAAAAGACATTTTTTTCAAAACCAGATCAGGCCAGAAATGAGTATCCTATGTTCGTATTCGTATATATATATATATATATATATATATATATATATATATATATATATATATATATATATATATATATTTGGGGGGGGGGGGCAGAAATGTTTTTTGCGGGGTGGCCCTTTTTTTCTAGTTCCGCCACTGCACGAACCTACACGAACCTACACTAACCTGATAGCTATAAAGTACTGAACTGAGGCGAACAAACCATGTTGCCATACAATTTTTATCCCCCCCCCCCCCCCACACACACACACAAACAGGTACAAACCTGTCTATGACCGCTCGATTAAGGACAGCTCAAGACACCAGTGGCGGACACTAAGGGACGGGGCAAGTCACTACGTAGGCCCTACACACAACGTTGACCCCTGTGATCCCTCTCATTCATTCACTGCAGCATCACACTAATTCTATTTTTAGAAACCTTCATTCACTGCAGCATCACACTAATTCTATTTTTAGAAACCTTCATTCACTGCAGCATCACACTAATTCTATTTTTAGAAACCTTCATTCACTGCAGCATCACACTAATTCTATTTTTAGAAACCTTCATTCACTGCAGCATCACGCGAATTCTATTTTTAGAAACCTTCATTCACTGCAGCATCACGCGAATTCTATTTTTAGAAACCTTCATTCACTGCAGCATCATACGAATTCTATCTTTAGAAACCTTCAAGTGTTCTCGTGTCAAACTTATTTGAACTTGCCGTTTCAGTCCCCCAACAAAAACTCACTTGAGACCTAACACGAGCTTTAATCCGATTTAATCGTTTTAGAGATCAATGGCAGGCGTGGATTATTACACGTCTGACCCCATATGTCAAGGTCATTTACTTCTGATCTCTTGTTTGAAGGTCATCGGGCCTTTTAGCCCGTATGGTAGATTGTAGGTTCGTCCATGCATGCCGTCATGATTGTTAAGTGCATTTCCGCCATTGTCACAAAAAGACTCTAAATAATGTTAATAAGGATCATTCTTTTTCCTGACAAATCCAAGTAGAATTTAGTGAATGGGGGGGGGGGGTGTCGAAGTCCCCCCAAAAATAGTCTACCCCCGCCCCCCGAACGAAATGGAATTTATATAGAAGATATATACTTTTAAGTGTCAGCCCCCCCCCCCCCCCCCGCGAAAATTTCAAGTGTCCCCTGGAGAAAAAAAGTCTGGAAGAAACACTGATCAAGTGATCAAGTGATCAAGTGATCAAGTGATCAAGTGATCAAGTGATCAAGTGATCAAGTGATCGAGCTATGATGGGTATCTGACTCTCGTTAAGTACAGGTGGCTAGACCAGTGATCAGACCATGCATTCACATGCCGAGGTCAAGAAACATATAAACTCTACTTCAACTGCCCTATGGAAAATAAAAAGAAATCGCGTCTTAAGCAGTTTAGACAGCACAGGCCTTCAAGAGGTCCACAATAAAGTTGTGTTGTGTTCCATGGAGACGCCCCTGATAAATATTTCTATAGCACCCACTGTCACCAGTACATACGATGTCGCCCAATACACCCCTGGCATCGCACCCACCCCGTGACACCTCTGAACAAATTGTACTGCACTATTTAGTCGCCCAACACACCCCTCGCCCGCATCCCACCCACCCCGTGACACCTCTGAACAAATTGTACTGCACTATTTAGTCGCCCAATACACCCCTCTCATCCCACCCACCCCCCGTGACACCTCTGACCAAATTGTACTGCACCATTTAGTCGCCCAATACATCCCTCGCATCCCACCCACCCCCGTGACACCTCTGAACAAATTGTACTGCACTATTTAGTCGCCCAATACACCCCTCGCATCCCACCCACCCACGTGACACCTCTGAACAAATTGTACTGCACTATTTAGTCGTCAACATAAATAAAACAAACGTGTCCGGCCACCGTAGTCCTGTCCCCTTTATGAAAATCCGGACCGTTCTAGTCCACCAATAGGAATGTAGCGCGAGCCGGATACGCGATACGATGCGTCTCGCTAACGTCACAGATGTGGGATCGTCTGCTAGTGTTATGAGGTTAGTTCATTTTTTCTTGCACACAGTTTATGAGCCTAAGCTTATTTTACTGTATTGAAGTTTTATAACTTTGCCCACTGTTTTAATTAGCTTATTTTATGTGTATAAAACAATATTTTATACAAACAAATTTCAACTGTTTTGTCTTTCTGTAATTCTAAGTATTATTTTTTTATTATTATTCAAGAAAAAGATCTAGATCTAGAGCTAGGCCTATTTTTATTTATTTAAAAATGGTAATTTCTCGTGTAATGTCTTGTTATAGCGGTAGTCTTTCCGAAAGTTATGAAACGTATTTTCCACTGAACACAGTGTGTAGTCAGCGCTTAGTTTAACACACTTGGCACACGATAAGTGAGACTGACTTACCAAAACAACACCGTGTCTGTTTTGTTAACCTCAATCTTACCACGTGACTAACATTCCATGTGGCCCGCTTGTGGGGAATGTGGACCCACAACAATCGCCCACTGTTGGTGGATGGCACAAAGGGGGGTCGTACTTAAATGACGTTATACTTCGGGGGGGGGGAGTGGGGGAGAGAGAGAGTTGTAATGTCTTCATTTTTTTATTTATTTTTTTCTAATAGGCTTAATTTTGCGTCACAAGTGGGCTTTGCTTTGTCACTAGAGTAGGCTTTCAATGTGTGAGCTTTACTTTTCCACACAAATGGGCTTCACTTTGTTATTCGAGTAGGCTTCATAAGTGGGCTTCGTTTTGTCCCAAATGAGATTTACCTTGTCAAACAAGTGGGCTTTACCTTGTCAGACAAGAGTGGGCTTTACTTTGTCCCACGAATGTTTTCCCTTTGTCAGTTTGTCACACATAATGACTTAACTATTGAACATGGGCTTTCGTCAGTTACCTTCCTATTATATCCAGCTCTGTAGTGGCAATACTAGAACATGTAGATCTGTTGGCTTCAGTTATGTCCGTAATAATTCTGTGTATGGAGAACAGGGCACTGGTCAGTCCCTGACCGTTGGCTTCGGTTATTTCGAGAGTTACTTCCAGGTATCTGCCCCCCCCCTCCCCGGAAGAAATAAAAATTATATAGAAAATATATACTTTTAACAGTGTCCGCCCCCCCCCCCCCCCGAAGAAAGTCTACCACCTCCCCCCCCCCCCCCCCCGGAGAAAAAGTCTAGAAGAAACACTGGTTATTTCCGTAATAGTTCTGTGTATAGAGGACAGGGCACTGGTCAGTCCTTGACCGTTGGCTCAGTCGTTTCTCTATACCACCCGCTATTACAAACCCATCGTAACTCAAACGTGCCAAAAAAAAAAAAACTTTTCTTAAGTGACGTCACAACACGGATACTTTGTAGGATTGTGTTGTATTAATGGAGACAAGCGAGTTGACGAGATTCCGTCCATAGTGTTGTTGACATGGAATAAAAACGTGCTTTTTAGATTTAGACCGTAAAAAAAAAAAAACTTAAGCCTAAAATTAATTTAGAAATTTTATATTTTTAGAATAAATGCTATAAAAGTTGCAAATCCAGAGAACTTGAAAATAATTTGTTGAGTTTAAGGCTACATTTCTATTTATTTTCATCAAGCCTAAGTTATAACCGGATGTTTCACTTTCGTAAGACAAATATTGATTGGCTGTACGGTAACTTAGTGATCGATAACTATTTGTTAACAAAACTTTGCAGATCAAGTTTTTAATTAACAATGCAAATTTAAAACCCCATGACCTAGTTTTCTATTTTTAGCTTACAATGTGTACAATAAATTTTATGTCGGCCTATCCAATAGCAGGATGCCATTGTTTATGTCGCCATTACACGTGAAAACCAAATTGTTTTTGCTCTTTTTTTAATTTTTTATTTAGTTACCGAAAATATTAAAAACATCAAATACGTCCAATCTTTAGTAAAGTCCGAAAAAGACAAGACAGACAGGATTTTATAACCATATTAATTGTAACTACGCCGTGCAAGATTTTTAAATTAATTTATACACCTCTCATATACCTTTGAGACTTTTCTCGCTTGTGTCCATTACGTCAAGGTCGAATGCGGGTATAACAGAACTGTGGGTTGTGGTTTCGGAATTCTTGGTTAGAGAGGGCGGAGGTTAAAGTGGATGCGAAACGTGTTTAAGTTAAGTTTAAGTTAACTGAGGATGGAATCAAGAGCTGAAACCAGTGTGCAGTTTAGTGTTGGGGATACTTAATTCGAGCTTAACTAGTATTACAATAAGGGTTGTGTATTGTTACAATATTACGGTCAGATTTCTAATACCGCTTGTCTTCTCGAGTTGTCGAGAGTGGAAAACAGTAAAGAAGACTAAAGTAGACTATTGTTGATGTCAACAACTGACTAAAGTAGACTATTGTTGATGTCAACAACTGACTAAAGTAGACTATTGTTGATGTCAACAACTGACTAAAGTAGACCAGTGTCCGATGTCAACAACTGACTAAAGTAGACCAGTGTCCGATGTCAGCAACTGAAGTGGGCATATTGTGAGGGCAAACACTCCCACATTTAGTGTGAGGGATACAGTCAAGACACTTGCAAAACTTTCAGCTGTTATTGGGTGACTAACGGCGAACGGTTGTTGACTCACCCATTCTAACCTACCAACACTCATTCAAACCTACCACCACCCCCGAGCGTAGTACTTTGTCCAAGTTTGAGATATCGTATGGTAAAGTAATGTTAACTCACTCACTCACTACGCCCGTATTGTCACAAAAGCACCTCTCTAAATTATAAAACTATTTCATTCGTCCATAATTCTGGCGATTGTCAACACAGATTTTACTTTACTATTTACACATCTGACTTTCCTCCCCCCCCCCCCACACGCCCCACACTAATCCAATCGTCAGAAAGGTCGGATATAGTTGACGACGTTTGTGGACAACAACTATCCAATAACATATCCACCGTGATGAATCTAAATCACGTACCACACAGATGTGAGTAAATCATGCATCACACAGATGTGTGAGTAAATCACACATCACACAGATGTGTGAGTAAATCATCAATGTCACGATATAGATTTTTCTTTAGGTAAACATTGCAAAGTCATGGCACAAACCATTCTTTCTCGACCACATACACTTCAGTCATTGTACAAACCATTCTTTCTCAACCACATACACTTCAGTTATTGTACAAACCATTCTTTCTCGACCACATACACTTCAGTCATTTTACAAACCATTCTTTCTCGACCACATACACTTCAGTCATTGTACAAACCATTCTTTCTCGACCACATACACTTCAGTTATTGTACAAACCATTCTTTCTCGACCACATACACTTCAGTCATTTTACAAACCATTCTTTCTCGACCACATACACTTCAGTTATTTTACAAACCATTCTTTCTCGACCACATACACTTCAGTTATTGTACAAACCACTCTTTCTCGACCACAAACACTTCAGTCATTGTACAAACCATTCTTTCTGCTCCTTCAATTAATCAACATTATAGAATTCTTTGTTCGCAAACGATGTAAAAAAAAATGTAACATCTATTTATCTTGATCAACGTTAGCCCCGAGCGATGCAGGAAACTTTGTTTATCATTTTAGTTTGATCATGTGACATGGGTGTACATCTTGACAGTCACCTTCAGTACTAGTTCACCAGAGGTGTACAGATGAAGTACTAGTTCACCAGAGGTGTACATGTGAATTACTAGTTCACCATAGGTGTACAGATGAAGTATTAGTTCACCATAGGTGTACAGATGAAGTACTAGTTCACCACAGATGTACAGGTGAAGTTATAATTAGGTGCAGTTTGTGGTTGACTGCGGACACAAAACTTTACTGAGGCTGTTGTCCTCTCGCCCATTTGACACGCTCTAATTATAGCCTTAGCTAAAAGCACAGCAATGATTATATATATATATATATATATATATATATATATATATATATATATATATATATATATATATATATATATATATATATATATATATATGTATATATTTATTTATTTTATTATAAGTGTGTAGGCCTATACTGTATATGCATTTATGTATTTATAGACAAACATTCTGTAATGGATTACAGTCCCGTAAACATGCCGAGTGATACACGATTCTATTCACTCTAATATTATCCCCACCGACCACTCCCCACCTCTCCAGCTTGTTATTTCCCCTTCTAATCTTTTAATCCAGTGCAGCGATACACACAACATAAACAAAGAAATAAGACTCTCTTATTTGAAGTGGAGGGCGTGAGCCCCTGTCGAATTTCAGCTACGTTTATTATAGCTATTCAAAAAAATAAACCTATCATAATTCATGCTGTTTTGGTTTGTAAACCTGTTTCTGCAGACAGTAAAGGTATGTACATAAGAACGTCGTGACCCGTGTATCCCGGATGTACCGAGTATCATTGTATGGCCGCCATTTGGTCACGATTTGAACGGTGTAGATCCGTGTTGGTCTCTCTCAGCGTCACGGGCTGGTGATTGTGGACGTCACGGGCTGGTGATTGTGGACGTCACGGGCTGGTGACTGTGGACGTCACGGGCTGGTGATTGTGGACGTCACGGGCTGGTGACTGTGGACGTCACGGGCTGGTGATTGTGGACGTCACGGGCTGGTGATTGTGGACGTCACGGGCTGGTGATTGGGGACGTCACGGGCTGGTGATTGTGGACGTCACGGGCTGGTGATTGTGGACGTCACGGGCTGGTGATTGTGGACGTCACGGGCTGGTGAATGTGGACAGTCTAGGCATGACGGGAATTAGATGCCGCTAAATCACGATCTACCCTCCGCGCTGAAGGCTTTCACTGCCAGCGTTCAATGCCTGTAGTCAGCGATCCATGCCTATAGTCGGCGTTCAATGTCACAGTCAGCCATCAATGCCCTAAGGTACAGGAAGGACCTCTGGAAATCCCATCCATCAAATATCCCCGCCCAGTTTGGTCAACAGCAATAGGTATTTGCTTGGACTGAACTGGATCAACTTAAGCATCATACCTGTCGGCCTTGAACTTGTATTGTCTTGCGTGCCTTCTTGAGAAACATTGGGTCTAAAAAATACTAACTAGTGTGATACGGTAGCCGCCCTTGTGGTGTGATACGGTAGCCGCCCCTGTGGTGTAATATCCGCCACTGTGGTATGATACAGTAGCCGCCCCTGTGGTGTAATAGCCGCCCCTGTGGTGTGATACAGTAGCCGCCCCTGTGGTGTAATAGCCGCCCCTGTGGTGTGATACAGTAGCCGCCCCTGTGGTGTGATACAGTAGCCGCCCCTGTGGTGTGATACAGTAGCCGCCCCTGTGGTGTAATAGCCGCCCCTGTGGTGTGATACAGTAGCCGCCCCTGTGGTGTGATACAGTAGCCGCCCCTGTGGTGTGATACAGTAGCCGCCCCTGTGGTGTGATACAGTAGCCGCCCCTGTGGTGTGATACAGTAGCCGCCCCTGTGGTGTGATACAGTAGCCGCCCCTGTGGTGTGATACAGTAGCCGCCCCTGTGGTGTGATACAGTAGCCGCCCCTGTGGTGTGATTCAGCCCCTGTGGTGTGGTACAGTAGCCGCCCCTGTGGTGTGATACAGTAGCCGCCCCTGTGGTGTGATACAGTAGCCGCCCCTGTCGTGTGATACAGTAGCCGCCCCTGTGGTGTGATACAGTATCCGCCCCTGTGGTGTGATACAGTAGCCGCCCCTGTGGTGTGATACAGTATCCGCCCCTGTGGTGTGATACAGTAGCCGCCCCTGTGGTGTGATTCAGCCCCTGTGGTGTGGTACAGTAGCCGCCCCTGTGGTGTGATACAGTAGCCGCCCCTGTGGTGTAATAGCCGCCCCTGTGGTGTAATAGCCGCCCCTGTGGTGTAATAGCCGCCCCTGTGGTGTGATACAGTAGCCGCCCCTGTGGTGTGATACAGTAGCCGCCCCTGTGGTGTGATACAGTAGCCGCCCCTGTGGTGTGATACAGTAGCCGCCCCTGTGGTGTGATACAGTAGCCGCCCCTGTGGTGTGATACAGTAGCCGCCCCTGTGGTGTGATACAGTAGCCGCCCCTGTGGTGTGATACAGTAGCCGCCCCTGTGGTGTGATACAGTAGCCGCCCCTGTGGTGTGATACAGTAGCCGCCCCTGTGGTGTGATACAGTAGCCGCCCCTGTGGTGTGATACAGTAGCCGCCCCTGTGGTGTGATACAGTAGCCGCCCCTGTGGTGTGGTACAGTAGCCGCCCCTGTGGTGTGATACAGTAGCCGCCCCTGTGGTGTGATACAGTAGCCGCCCCTGTGGTGTGATACAGTAGCCACCCCTGTGGTGTGATACAGTAGCCGCCCCTGTGGTGTGATACAGTAGCCGCCCCTGTGGTGTGATACAGTATCCGCCCCTGTGGTGTGATACAGTAGCCGCCCCTGTGGTGTGATACAGTAGCCGCCCCTGTGGTGTGATACAGTAGCCGCCCCTGTGGTGTGATACAGTAGCCGCCCCTGTGGTGTGATACAGTAGCCGCCCCTGTGGTGTGATTCAGCCCCTGTGGTGTGGTACAGTAGCCGCCCCTGTGGTGTGATACAGTAGCCGCCCCTGTGGTGTGATACAGTATCCGCCCCTGTGGTGTGATACAGTAGCCGCCCCTGTGGTGTGATACAGTATCCGCCCCTGTGGTGTGATACAGTAGCCGCCCCTGTGGTGTGATACAGTAGCCGCCCCTGTGGTGTGATACAGTAGCCGCCCCTGTGGTGTGATACAGTAGCCGCCCCTGTGGTGTGATACAGTAGCCGCCCCTGTGGTGTGATACAGTAGCCGCCCCTGTGGTGTGATACAGTAGCCACCCCTGTGGTGTGATACAGTAGCCGCCCCTGTGGTGTGATACAGTAGCCGCCCCTGTGGTGTGATACAGTAGCCGCCCCTGTGGTGTGATGCAGTAGCCGCCCCTGTGGTGTGATACAGTAGCCGCCCCTGTGGTGTGATACAGTAGCCGCCCCTGTGGTGTGGTACAGTAGCCGCCCCTGTGGTGTGGTACAGTAGCCGCCCCTGTGGTGTGATACAGTAGCCACCCCTGTGGTGTGATACAGTAGCCGCCCCTGTGGTGTGATACAGTAGCCGCCCCTGTGGTGTGATACAGTAGCCGCCCCTGTGGTGTGGTACAGTAGCCGCCCCTGTGGTGTGATACAGTAGCCACCCCTGTGGTGTGATACAGTAGCCGCCCCTGTGGTGTGATACAGTAGCCGCCCCTGTGGTGTGATACAGTAGCCGCCCCTGTGGTGTGATACAGTAGCCGCCCCTGTGGTGTAATAGCCGCCCCTGTGGTGTGATACAGTAGCCGCCCCTGTGGTGTAATAGCCGCCCCTGTGGTGTGATACAGTAGCCGCCCCTGTGGTGTGATACAGTAGCCGCCCCTGTGGTGTGGTACAGTAGCCGCCCCTGTGGTGTGATACAGCCCCTGTGGTGTGATACAGTAGCCGCCCCTGTGGTGTGATACAGTAGCCGCCCCTGTGGTGTGATACAGTAGCCACCCCTGTGGTGTGATACCGTAGCCGCCCCTGTGGTGTGATACAGTAGCCGCCCCTGTGGTGTGGTACAGTAGCCGCCCCTGTGGTGTGATACAGTAGCCGCCCCTGTAGCCGCCCCTGTGGTGTGATACAGTAGCCGCCCCTGTGGTGTGATAAAGTAGCCTCCCCTGTGGTGTGATACAGTAGCCTCCCCTGTGGTGTGATACAGTAGCCTCCCCTGTGGTGTGATACAGTATCCGCCCCTGTGGTGTGATACAGTAGCCGCCCCTGTGGTGTGATACAGTAGCCTCCCCTGTGGTGTGATACAGTAGCCGCCCCTGTGGTGTGATACAGTAGCCGCCCCGGTGGTGTGATACAGTAGCCGCCCCTGTGGTGTGGTACAGTAGCCGCCCCTGTGGTGTGATACAGTAGCCGCCCCTGTGGTGTGATACAGCCCCTGCGGTGTGATACAGCCCCTGCGTTGTGATACAGCCCCTGCGGTGTGATACAGTAGCCTCCCCTGTGGTGTGATACAGTATCCGCCCCTGTGGTGTGATACAGTAGCCGCCCCTGTGGTGTGATACAGTAGCCTCCCCTGTGGTGTGATACAGTAGCCGCCCCTGTGGTGTGATACAGTAGCCGCCCCTGTGGTGTGATACAGCCCCTGCGGTGTGATACAGCCCCTGCGTTGTGATACAGCCCCTGCGGTGTGATACAGCCCCTGCGTTGTGATACAGCCCCTGTGGTGTGATATTTGAGAGGGGAAAAACTATCACACAAACGAACGTAGATTTAACACGTGCAGTGTTTACAAATCTTTAAGTAAACACGGAAGTTGAAATGGGAGGGGGGGGGAGGAGGTTGACACTACTCATGTTGAATGTATTTTATAAGGACATTGTAACCACACAAAGGCGATCGTGTCTCGAGATTATTTTAGTCGGGTCCGGAGTCCTCCCTAGAATTATCCGATTGAGAAGAATAAATAAAATATTGTTTTCCATAGCTGGTTCCTCGCAGATCAACATATCAAATCAAATTCAAATTTATTCAAATTTATTCAAACAACGGTTACAATTGTAGGCACAAAGGCCTTTTTTCACATTGGCCGTTTAAACAAATAAAACAATTCAATAACACATAGCAGTAACACATAGCACTAAAAATGTGGAATAAAGAAACAATGGTACATAGCTATCATACATAATGAGATAAAAAAGAGAATATAATAGATGAATGAGAAATGTTACAATGAGTCAGTTAGGTCATGATCAACATATCTGAAGTGGTGTGAACACTGTGATATCTTCTCAAAACATTGCACACGTCCCGTTTTAGGTTTAAAAATTATTTTACAATGTAGAAAAATACATTTAAGTTTTACTTATTCATGAACATGTACTTGTATCGTGGAATCAACCAAATACTGATTTGGTGTATTCGATCTAAACGTTGACTTTTCGTATGAAAACGTTTTAAGAGTATAATCTTCTGTAGCCAGACGCAGCCATGTAACACGTCGTAGTACCAGGTCAGGTTCTTGCCTTCTGTTGGTGCTCACTTTCTGCTGAGGTTAACTGCTGAGGTTAACTGCTGAGGTTAACTGCTGTGGTTAACTGCTGAGGTTAACTGCTGTGGTTAACTGCTGAGGTTAACTGCTGAGGTTAACTGCTGTGGTTAACTGCTGAGGTTAACTGCTGTGGTTAACTTTTGAGTTGGGTTTTTGTTTAACCATGGTCATCGCTGATCAAATTATCACATTTTGTTTGCTGCTGATTCTTGTGTTTGTTATAGCCTATGATATAGGTGTGTTGGTGTTTTAGCCTATGATATAGGTGTGTTGGTGTTTTAGCCTATGATATAGGTGTGTTGGTGTTTTAGCCTATGATAAAGGTGTGTTGGTGTTTTAGCCTATGATATAGGTGTACTGGTGTTATAGCCTACGTGTTATAGGCAGATATTTTTTAATAGACCCAGCTTTAGACGTGTGCCACGCATGCAGTTTGAGAACCGCTGCTGTCGTCCTTTGTTGTAACTAGTGCAAATATCTGGTGGAAAAAACGTAACGAGAGCAAATATCTGGTGAAAAAATCAAAGTTGGTGACATTAGGATTAGCTGTCTTGACAACTTCCTCCTTCGCTTGAGTCCTGTTTCATGATTAGTGATGGCTACATGTATGGCTGTATATGTGATGGCTAGATGTATGGCTGTATCTGTGATGTGATGGCTACATATATGGATGTATCTGTGATGTGATGGCTACATGTATGGATGTATCTGTGATGTGATGGCTACATGTATGGATGTATCTGTGATGTGATGGCTACATGTATGGATGTATCTGTGATTTGATGGCTACATGTATGGATGTATCTGTGATGTGATGGCTACATGTATGGATGTATCTGTGATTTGATGGCTACATGTATGGATGTATCTGTGATGTGATGGCTACATGTATGGATGTATCTGTGATGTGATGGCTACATGTATGGATGTATCTGTGATGTGATGGCTACATGTATGGATGTATCTGTGATGTGATGGCTACATGTATGGCTGTATCTGTGATGTGATGGCTACATGTATGGATGTATCTGTGATGTGATGGCTACATGTATGGATGTATCTGTGATGTGATGGCTACATGTATGGCTGTATCTGTGATGGCCAGATGATTTTTTAAGTGGCATAGTGAAGGCAGATAAGTGAATGATGGGTGGAGTGGCATATAGCAGATAAGTGAATGATGGGTGGAGTAGCATATAGCAGATAAGTGAATGATAATTCAAGCTGAAAGCCGTTGAATGATGAGTTGATTAGAGGTTGAATATTGAATTTTTGTTTTCACCAAAATTTATTTACATCCATTTTTTTTTCTATTCTTATTTTAGTTACAAGACTGCATTGAATGACAATTTTATGAACAAATCCTAGTTTTATAACTATATTCTGTCACCGTTTTCTTTTTGTTTTTAAAATCCTCCTTTAAAACATTCCTGGGTGTCTGCCGCTATATTCTGATTATTGTCTGCGCTGATGAACCGATTACGTCCCTTGCCTTACGGTCGACTGAGTCACCGTATTCATTCTCCGAAGTTATGGCACGTTTTAATTGAACTTTTATTCACGGTTTATCTTATGATGTCTAGGTTGATCTGGTGATGTCTAGGTTGATCTGGTGATGTCTAGGTTGATCTGGTGATGTCTAGGTTGATCTGGTGATGTCTAGGTTGATACAATATTGAAGAAGATAAATGAAATGTTTCACTTGATGGTCGTATAGCTGGTCAGCTTTTCTTCAGACAGCCAGCTAGCCGCTAGCCAGCTACTGATCAGTTAGCTGACATCTAGCTCCTACAGGTTTTCACCCCCCCCCCCCCCCCCCCCGACTGGTTTGAACGTCATCTGGAGACAACTTTACGTTTGTTTCTGTCTCAATTTACATTTTCTTAAACTGTCAAATCTTCAGGTATAAATGGAAAGGCGACAGCTGTGTGTATCGTCATACACACTCTCGGTTGGAGAAGTTGTTTTTTTTAACCTGAGCACTGGCGTTTAGATGTGTACATTTTTGTTTTGTAGGTTTTAATTTTGTGTTTGTTGCTGAATAGTCGTAATTAAAAAAGAAAACTTAAATTTAATAAGCGGTTCTTAAGGACCCGACCCCAGTCCACTCGTCCACACAAATCGACTTTTTGAACCCCTGCCACACCGTGTGGACATCATGCTCCCGTGGTTGGATGCAGAGGTGTAGCGAGGGCGGGGCGGGGGGTGCGGACCGCACCGGGTGACACCATTTTGAGGGGTGACACCATGTACAGAAATGTACAGAAGAAAAATAATTTTTTGCCATTTCCATTAATGATTAATTATAGTTAAATAGTCTTTTAAGTACAGATCGTCAATTATTACAAGGGGGAGTGGTGATACCATGACGTAAACGTGCTTTTAAGAAAACAATGCTGCATCCAACTGTATTATTAACAGATTAAAGATGAACACATATATATATATATATATATATATATATATATATATATATATATATATATATATATATATATATGGGTGAGTGAGTCATGTAGCAAGTGTACTTGACCAGTGGAGAAAAGGTATCTCCCAGGAACTAAACACTTTAAAAAATCAGTTCCCGCTGTAGGTAGCTCCCTTTGTTAAAATGTGGCGTCATTGTAAGTTACTGCGTGTTAGTCGGTCCTAATTAATTATTTGTTTTAACAAGGATGTGGTGAACGGTTTGTTTCCTTTAGTTCTGCTGTACATAGATTGTGGTGAACGGGTTAAGTTCTGCTGTACATAGACTGTGGTGTACGGGTTGTTTCCCTTCCACCCAATGACAAACATGATGGTAGATGGGGTAGGGACAAACATGATGGTAGATGGGGTAGGGACAAACATGATGGTAGATGGGGTAGGGACAAACATGATGGTAGATGGGGTAGGGACAAACATGATGGTAGATGGGGTAGGGACAAACATGATGGTAGATGGGGTAGGGACAAACATGATGGTAGATGGGGTAGGGACAAACATGATGGTAGATGGGGTAGGGACAAACATGATGGTAGATGAGGTAGGGACAAACATGATGGTAGATGGGGTAGGGACAAACATGATGGTAGATGGGGTAGGGACAAACATGATGGTAGATGGGGTAGGGACAAACATGATGGTAGATGGGGTAGGGACAAACATGATGGTAGATGGGGTAGGGACAAACATGATGGTAGATGAGGTAGGGACAAACATGATGGTAGATGGGGTAGGGACAAACATGATGGTAGATGGGGTAGGGACAAACATGATGGTAGATGGGGTAGGGACAAACATGATGGTAGATGGGGTAGGGACAAACATGATGGTAGATGGGGTAGTGACAAACATGATGGTAGATGAGGTAGGGACAAACATGATGGTAGATGGGGTAGGGACAAACATGATGGTAGATGGGGTAGGGACAAACATGATGGTAGATGGGGTAGAGTCAAGGCTAAAATGATGGTAGATGGACAAGACTGACGTTTGTACAAATCTGAAATATGACGGACATGTCAGCACTTTAAGTACTCAGCCTGGTGGTCGCCGTGCCGGGAAAAGTTTCCTTAAAATTCCTGGCCTTCAGGATGCTCGTGTCCCACTTTGTGGACAGGAAGGATGGGGGAAGGGGGGGGGCAAGCTAACAGTCCAGGATATAATATACTCAACCAGCTTGATACTTATCTGATAAAGAACAGATCGTGACCTACAGGCACTTGTAGTTTTCTCTGTTGGTCTCATTCCACCAACAATATGGCACCAGGCAACTTATATTGTCAAATGTCACTGTGTTTGTGATAGTAATGTCAAGCTAGTGTCAAATGTCACTGTGTTTGTGATTGTAATGTCAAGCTAGTGACAAATGTCACTGTGTTTGTGATTGTAATGTAAAGCTAGTGACAAATGTCACTGTGTTTGTGATTGTAGTGTCAAGCTAGCGACAAATGTCACTGTGTTTGTGATTGTAATGTCAAGCTAGCATTACATAGCAACAGGCACCACATGATGTTAGTTCTGCGAAGGTCGTGAAATAAATATTGCCAAATATTATTGTGTAACTCCCCATCCATGTATCCTATATGTTTATTGAATGGGGGGGGGGTGCTAGGGGGTAGACCTGTCCTAAATATATTGTGTTATATTTCGCAATCTTCTCATAGGTTACGAAATGGTGGCGTTGATATAGTGAAGGTGGGCGGTGGTGTCGAACGGTTAACCTTGAAGGCATTGAAGATGGCAATTCATGCAGAATCGTTACAATTGAGAACTTAATATTCACGTTTAATATTTTCTTCGCTCTCTTGCACAATTTGAGCAAGGTGGGTGGCACACCTTAGTCATGGTGTAACCGCAAGCATCATGAAATGCTGGTTCTCGCAAGAGACGTATTACATAAACTCTGCGCGTGGGCAGAGTTTGATAGTTACATGGTAAAATGATAAATATTAAATAACAGAGGGAGTGGTTTGATAGTTACGTGGTAAAATGATAAATATTAAATAACAGAGGGAGGGGTTTGATAGTTACATGGTAAAACGATAAATATTAAATAACAGAGGGAGTGGTTTGATAGTTACATGGAAGCGTGATACATATTTATACCTGGTGAAAAAGTCGGTTTTGTTAGTTGCTTATTAGGTCCAGTGTTTGTGGGCTGGTAGTTTAGTTTTTTTGTGGGCCATATATTGTGGGCTGGTACTTAAGTTTGTGGGCAGGTAGTTTAGTTTGTGGACTGGTAGTTTAGTTTGTGGGTCTTAGTTTGTGAGCTGGAAGTTTAGTTTTTTGTGGGCCATATATTGTGGGCAGGTACTTAAGTTTGTGGGCCATATATTGTGGGCTGGTACTTAAGTTTGTGGGCTGGTAGATAAATGTGTGGGCTGATAGTTAAGTGTGTGGGCTGGTAGTTAAGTTTGTGGGCTTGTAGTTTAGTTTGTGGGCCATAGTTTGTGGGATGGTACTTAAGTTTGTGGGCTGGTAGTTAAGTGTGTGGGCTGGTAGTTAAGTTTGTGGGCTTGTAGTTTAGTTTGTGGGCCATAGTTTGTGGGATGGTAGATAAATGTGTGGGCTGACAGTTAAGTGTGTGGGCTGGTAGTTTAGTTTGTGGGCCATATATTGTGGGCTGGTAGTTAAGTTAGTGGGCTGGTAGCTAAGTTTGTGGGCTGGTAGTTAAATTAGTGGGCTGGTAGCTAAGTTTGTGGGCTAGTAGTTAAGTTAGTGGACTGGTAGTTAAGTTTGTGGGCCATGTTGTGTTGTGTATCTTGAGTCAGGTTTTGATGACTGACGCCGCGGGTTAGCCACGCGGATGTTCTTGTATTTCCGGACACGCGTGGGACGAGCCAGTTCGCGTGGAACGAGCCAGTTCGCGCAGCACAATACGAACCCACTTAGCGCCAGTGATAGTTGGGGGTTGGGTTGTAGCAGTCAAACACGGTGTAGTCGTCTGCTGTAAGTGTATGTGTGTAATGGGAGGTTTGGATTGCGAATAGGAAACATTGTAACGCGTGAGTTTCTTTTCAATGACTTATTGTAAAAATTCATTAAAAACGTTTTAATAACAAGCTCTTATGTAATAATGCACTAAAAAGTAGAAAATAAATTATACACTACTATTTAAATAACTATAAAGAAAAGCGTGGGTCACTTTGGTACCTATTGAATACCTTTACTAATATTTGAGAAGAGAGCCACGCTTTTCTTTAAAACTATTTAAATAGTAGTGTATAATTTATTTTTTACTTCTTAGTGCATTATTACATAAGAGCTTGTTATTAAAACTTTTTTATATATTTTTTTTCAGTACTTTACATGTTTTTTTTACAATAGAGTTACATGACTAAAAACCATTGCGCACCTATTAAACGTGCTGATACATGTCTAATAGTGCGGAGTAGTTGGATAAGACTGCCTACTAATTTGGTCAAAATTTTAATTAATTCATAAAAAAATAATTAGGCATCCAATTAGGTCGAATTTAATGTCAGGATGCACTGTCTTCATGTCTTGACCCACGTAACAACTAAGAACCGTACCTGTCACTTAGAAGTGCCCGTAATTTCGCTTGGGTGTTTCGATCTAGACTGACGACTGACAACAGACAGAGGAAGTGAGTTAAATAAAAGCTTGTAAAAATTATTAATTAGTACCGCGGTATATGTTTTAATTAGAGTCAGGTTTGATGAACTGTTTTCTAGAGTATTTTGATACCCATTGGCCCATGCAGAATTGAGATTCGTGGGAGCCCACTTTTGTGTTGGGCCCTACCATATTGTGGGCCCCTTCAAATCGTGCGAGGTCTCCAAATTGTGGGCCCCTCCAAATCGTGTAAGCTCTCCAAATTGTGGGCCCCTTCAAATCGTGCGAGGTCTCCAAATTGTGGGCCCCTCCAAATCGTGTAAGCTCTCCAAATTGTGGGCCCCTTCAAATCGTGCGAGGTCTCCAAATTGTGGGCCCCTCCAAATCGTGTAAGCTCTCCAAATTGTGGGCCCCTCCAAATCGTGTTAGCTCTCCAAATTGTGGGCCCCTTCAAATCGTGCGAGGTCTCCAAATTGTGGGCCCCTCCAAAACGTGTAAGCTCTCCAAATTGTGGGCCCCTCCAAATCGTGTGAGCTCTCCACTTCTGGAGTTAGTAACAAGACTCACTCCTGCTCGACCGTGCCGTCTCCTACCACTACTCTACAAACATGGTTGTCATGGAAACTGCAATGTTGACTCATTAAAGTTGAACGCCGGACTATATTCTGCTGCCCCAACAAATAATTTGTCGTGCAAGCAAAGAATGTCTGGAACAAATGTTGGGCACAAATATCTGGAATTAATGTCTGAAACAAATGTCTGAACCTCCCTGGACATATGGCGTCAGGGCAGGTCCCTCCCACGACTGACAAAGCCCGTTCGTGTCGGGCGTGACGTCATCAAAAGATTCTAGCGCTGGTATAGCGAGCTAGTGGTTTATGCACACAGATGTCTCGAGCTGTTTGATTGGCTGCAGTCCTCTCTTGTTGAACGCCCGTATAATGTTTCATTTGTCTTCTAATGAAACAAAATATTTTTTAAATTCTATTTTTAATTTAATTTCGATTCTTGAATAAATGTTAATGTATTTACAATTTATTTCCAGATCGCCAAAATGGTTCGTATCATTTGTCTCGTGACTTTGATCATCTCTGGACTAACCAGAGAAACATTGGCGGTTTCATTAGATGATATGCTGGCGATGTTTGGACACACCGATGACTCAGCGACTACATCTACACCCAGCTCGAATCTATCCCAGACACATTTTAATTTCAACAATAACGGCAACTCTCAAGACGGCGCGAGTGTGCCGACTATGGAGATTCCATTTGGAGAAATTGTCAACGAATATCTATCGACCGTAGCTGTCCGAAACTGTCATCCTAATTATTGCGAGGTTTCAAACCCGTGCCCCGATGTCAAGAAATGTTTATCGTATGGATGTAATATGACACGGTGTGATGAACCGACACTAGAAGGTAAAATAGCATTATACAACACACCTTACACACAGAGCACATTGATGAACCGACACTAGAAGGTAAAACAGCATTATACAACACACCTTACACACAGAGCACATTGATGAACCGACACTAGAAGGTAAAACAGCATTATACAACACACCTTACACACAGAGCACATTGATGAACCGACACTAGAAGGTAAAATAGCATTATACAACACACCTTACACACAGAGCACATTGATGAACCGACACTAGAAGGTAAAACAGCATTATACAACACACCTTACACACAGAGCACATACACACCATTTTCGCGTATAACACACCTACGCTTTACACATATAACACAACCTTACCATCCATACACATTCTACATACACCGGATAAACACCCCACTTATATTGAATGTCTACACACAACACAAAAAACCTACACCATACACACATAAAACCTACACCGAGTATGCTACACATAATAACACTTTTATGTATAAACACGACTGACCTTGACCTCCTTGTTTTACTACAGAAGCTACCAAGCCACCCAACCATTGCATGGACGACAACATCACGTAAGTGTTAGACCACCTGAGAAAATGTGATCCACCAAAATGTCAGGCTATGTTTGGGTCTCCGCTTTTTATTGTTGTCTCTTATCTGTACCTCCTCTTATATCGTCGCATGTGTTACTATTGTCTTTTGCAAAATCCCAGGTTCAATAGGGGAGAGGGGGGTAAATTACGTCACGCTTATTTTTTTTTGCGACTCCTCCCCCCCCCCCCCCCCTTAAAAAAATAATGTCCATTTGGACATTTGTTGCATTCGTTCAAACGTCCATTTGGGAAAATGACCATCGGGAAAACAGCCTTCGGGGCACGTTTCTTTCGGGCGTTAGTGGTAGACCCCACTTATCTTTAACTGGTGCCCCGACTGCACATATTGCATTGAACTAGTGCAGTCATCAACTGTCCCCACTTCACATTTTGTATTGAACTAGTGCAGTCATCAACTGTCCCGACTTCACATTTTGTATTGAACTAGTGCAGTCATCAACTGTCCCGACTTCACATTTTGTATTGAACTAGTGCAGTCATCAACTGTCCCGACTTCACATTTTGTATTGAACTAGTGCAGTCATCAACTGTCCCGACTTCACATTTTGTATTGAACTAGTGCAGTCATCAACTGTCCCGACTTCACATTTTGTATTGAACTAGTGCAGTCATCAACTGTCCCGACTTCACATTTTGTATTGAACTAGTGCAGTCATCAACTGTCCCGACTTCACATTTTGTATTGAACTAGTGCAGTCATCAACTGTCCCGACTTCACATTTTGTATTGAACTAGTGCAGTCATCAACTGTCCCGACTTCACATTTTGTATTGAACTAGTGCAGTCATCAACTGTCCCGACTTCACATTTTGTATTGAACTAGTGCAGTCATCAACTGTCCCGACTTCACATTTTGTATTGAACTAGTGCAGTCATCAACTGTCCCGACTTCACATTTTGTATTGAACTAGTGCAGTCATCAACTGTCCCGACTTCACATTTTGTATTGAACTAGTGCAGTCATCAACTGTCCCGACTTCACATTTTGTATTGAACTAGTGCAGTCATCAACTGTCCCGACTTCACATTTTGTATTGAACTAGTGCAGTCATCAACTGTCCCGACTTCACATTTTGTATTGAACTAGTGCAGTCATCAACTGTCCCGACTTCACATTTTGTATTGAACTAGTGCAGTCATCAACTGTCCCGACTTCACATTTTGTATTGAACTAGTGCAGTCATCAACTGCCCCCACATACCTCTAACAGGTGCCCCGACTTCGAATTTTGTATTGAACTACTGAACTGCCCGTGTCAGCCTGGCTGGATGGGGAACTACTGCAACACACCTTGTGACAAGCCGTGTGTCAAGGGTCATGGGATGTGTCATGGATTCGCGGATGACACGCCCATCTATTGCAACTGTGAACATGAGTGGGAGGGAGAATTCTGTGAGAATGTTAAGCCAGACCCAAGAGGTAAGCCTGGTGGAGTCTTATGTAACATTTCATTCAACCAAGTTTATGTAGCTCCACTTGATTAAACCAAGTTAATGTAGTTCCACTTAATTTAACCCAAGTTCATGTAGTTCACCTTTATTTAACCCAAGTTCACGTAGTTCCACTTGATTAAACCAAGTTCATGTAGTTCCTCTAATAAGACCCCTGTCCTTAGTTCCTCTAACACGAATGACCCTTGTCCTTAGTTCCTCTAACACGAATGACCCATGTCGTTAGTTCCCCTAACACGAATGACCCATGTCGTTAGTTCCCCTAACACGAATGACCCATGTCGTTAGTTCCCCTAACACGAATGACCCCTGTCGTTAGTTGCCCTAACACGAATGACCCTTGTCGTTAGTTCCTCTAACACGAATGACCCCTGTCGTTAGTTCCTCTAACACGAATGACCCCTGTCGTTAGTTCCTCTAACACGAATGACCCCTGTCGTTAGTTCCTCTAACACGAATGACCCCTGTCGTTAGTTCCTCTAACACGAATGACCCCTGTCGTTAGTTCCTCTAACACGAATGACCCCTGTCGTTAGTTCCTCTAACACGAATGACCTCTGTCGTCTGCCAGCCCTCACCGTGAAGGCCCAGGAACAAGAGCAACACGCGCGAGTCATGGCCGGTGTGCTGACGGCGTGTGTCGCCTTTGTGCTGCTGTTGGCCATCGTAGTCCCTGTGGTGTTGTGGCGATTGAGGGTCATCTTCGTCCTCAAACTGGTCTACTACTTCAAGGAGTACGAGGATTCGGGTGAGTGGCTCAGTTAATCAGGCTATCAACAGGTTGTTCTTTGCTTCACTAATTATCGAGGCTCGTTAGAGAGATGAACGCCACATCAGAAGCCAACACTTCTAGAGAGAGCAGGGTCAACCAGCTGGAGTTTTCAGCAGGGGAAATAACTTAATAATTTGGTTTTAGAGATATATTTAATTAGATAATTAATTGTGTTATTAAAGACATGAGACTTCGTATAGATAATTTTTTTAATTTCATACTCTGAGACCTAATAAATGACTTTGCTAGCTGCTAGTAAACGACGAGTAACTGCTTATATTATCTCCCTTCTATCTTTTTAAGCTAACAAGGGAAGAAACTCGTGCTCTCAGAAAATATTTTTAAGTCTTTATACATCTTAAAGGTCTATAATGATTCTGCTTTTAAAAACCAGGTCGCTTGTATTAGAGGTTAAGGCCAGATGATATCGTAGAAATTTGTCTTATATTTCTATTACCTCCAACCAAAGCTTCCATGTCTACTGCAATATTTAAATTAATTTTTGTGCGACAAACACCTTTTTGTTAAAAAATAAAATAAATTAATCAACTTGTCTGTTGTGTTTGTCACAGATGGTAAACAGTACGACGCTTATGTCTCCATGACGCCAACTGCCAGTGCTGAAAAATTTGTTTACAACGAACTGAGGCCAGTCCTTGAGGATCTTGGGTTCAAGTTGTACATTCAGGCCAGGGACAGCCCTTCTAATGAAGGTAAGACTGTGTACATTCAAGCCAGGGACAGCCCTTCTAATGAAGGTAAGACGGTGTTCATTCAAGCCAGGGACAGCCCTTCTAATGAAGGTAAGACTGTGTACATTCAGGCCAGGGACAGCCCTTCTAATGAAGGTAAGACTGTGTACATTCAAGCCAGGGACAGCCCTTCTAATGAAGGTAAGACTGTGTACATTCAAGCCAGGGACAGCCCTTCTAATGAAGGTAAGACTGTGTACATTCAGGCCAGGGACAGCCCTTCTAATGAAGGTAAGACTGTGTACATTCAAGCCAGGGACAGCCCTTCTAATGAAGGTAAGACAGGGACAGCCCTTCTAATGAAGGTAAGACTAGGGACAGCCCTTCTAATGAAGGTAAGACTGTGTACATTCAAGCCAGGGACAGCCCTTCTAATGAAGGTAAGACTGTGTACATTCAGGCCAGGGACAGCCCTTCTAATGAAGGTAAGACAGGGACAGCCCTTCTAATGAAGGTAAGACTAGGGACAGCCCTTCTAATGAAGGTAAGACTGTGTACATTCAAGCCAGGGACAGCCCTTCTAATGAAGGTAAGACGGTGTACATTCAGGCCAGGGACAGCCCTTCTAATGAAGGTAAGACTGTGTACATTCAAGCCAGGGACAGCCCTTCTAATGAAGGTAAGACAGGGACAGCCCTTCTAATGAAGGTAAGACTAGGGACAGCCCTTCTAATGAAGGTAAGACTGTGTACATTCAAGCCAGGGACAGCCCTTCTAATGAAGGTAAGACGGTGTACATTCAAGCCAGGGACAGCCCTTCTAATGAAGGTAAGACGGTGTACATTCAAGCCAGGGACAGCCCTTCTAATGAAGGTAAGACTGTGTACATTCAAGCCAGGGACAGCCCTTCTAATGAAGGTAAGACTGTGTACATTCAGGCCAGGGACAGCCCTTGTAATGAAGGTAAGACTGTGTACATTCAAGCCAGGGACAGCCCTTCTAATGAAGGTAAGACTGTGTACATTCAGGCCAGGGACAGCCCTTCTAATGAAGGTAAGACTGTGTACATTCAAGCCAGGGACAGCCCTTCTAATGAAGGTAAGACTGTGTACATTCAAGCCAGGGACAGCCCTTCTAATGAAGGTAAGACTGTGTACATTCAGGCCAGGGACAGCCCTTCTAATGAAGGTAAGACTGTGTACATTCAAGCCAGGGACAGCCCTTCTAATGAAGGTAAGACTGTGTACATTCAGGCCAGGGACAGCCCTTCTAATGAAGGTAAGACAGGGACAGCCCTTCTAATGAAGGTAAGACTAGGGACAGCCCTTCTAATGAAGGTAAGACTGTGTACATTCAAGCCAGGGACAGCCCTTCTAATGAAGGTAAGACGGTGTACATTCAGGCCAGGGACAGCCCTTCTAATGAAGGTAAGACTGTGTACATTCAAGCCAGGGACAGCCCTTCTAATGAAGGTAAGACAGGGACAGCCCTTCTAATGAAGGTAAGACTAGGGACAGCCCTTCTAATGAAGGTAAGACTGTGTACATTCAAGCCAGGGACAGCCCTTCTAATGAAGGTAAGACGGTGTACATTCAAGCCAGGGACAGCCCTTCTAATGAAGGTAAGACGGTGTACATTCAAGCCAGGGACAGCCCTTCTAATGAAGGTAAGACTGTGTACATTCAAGCCAGGGACAGCCCTTCTAATGAAGGTAAGACTGTGTACATTCAGGCCAGGGACAGCCCTTGTAATGAAGGTAAGACTGTGTACATTCAAGCCAGGGACAGCCCTTCTAATGAAGGTAAGACTGTGTACATTCAGGCCAGGGACAGCCCTTCTAATGAAGGTAAGACTGTGTACATTCAAGCCAGGGACAGCCCTTCTAATGAAGGTAAGACTGTGTACATTCAAGCCAGGGACAGCCCTTCTAATGAAGGTAAGACTGTGTACATTCAGGCCAGGGACAGCCCTTCTAATGAAGGTAAGACTGTGTACATTCAAGCCAGGGACAGCCCTTCTAATGAAGGTAAGACAGGGACAGCCCTTCTAATGAAGGTAAGACTAGGGACAGCCCTTCTAATGAAGGTAAGACTGTGTACATTCAAGCCAGGGACAGCCCTTCTAATGAAGGTAAGACGGTGTACATTCAGGCCAGGGACAGCCCTTCTAATGAAGGTAAGACTGTGTACATTCAAGCCAGGGACAGCCCTTCTAATGAAGGTAAGACAGGGACAGCCCTTCTAATGAAGGTAAGACTAGGGACAGCCCTTCTAATGAAGGTAAGACTGTGTACATTCAAGCCAGGGACAGCCCTTCTAATGAAGGTAAGACGGTGTACATTCAAGCCAGGGACAGCCCTTCTAATGAAGGTAAGACGGTGTACATTCAAGCCAGGGACAGCCCTTCTAATGAAGGTAAGACTGTGTACATTCAAGCCAGGGACAGCCCTTCTAATGAAGGTAAGATGGTGTACATTCAAGCCAGGGACAGCCCTTCTAATGAAGGTAAGACTGTGTACATTCAAGCCAGGGACAGCCCTTCTAATGAAGGTAAGACTGTGTACATTCAAGCCAGGGACAGCCCTTCTAATGAAGGTAAGACGGTGTACATTCAGGCCAGGGACAGCCCTTCTAATGAAGGTAAGACGGTGTACATTCAGGCCAGGGACAGCCCTTCTAATGAAGGTAAGACTGTGTACATTCAAGCCAGGGACAGCCCTTCTAATGAAGGTAAGACAGGGACAGCCCTTCTAATGAAGGTAAGACTAGGGACAGCCCTTCTAATGAAGGTAAGACTGTGTACATTCAAGCCAGGGACAGCCCTTCTAATGAAGGTAAGACTGTGTACATTCAGGCCAGGGACAGCCCTTCTAATGAAGGTAAGACAGGGACAGCCCTTCTAATGAAGGTAAGACTAGGGACAGCCCTTCTAATGAAGGTAAGACTGTGTACATTCAAGCCAGGGACAGCCCTTCTAATGAAGGTAAGACGGTGTACATTCAGGCCAGGGACAGCCCTTCTAATGAAGGTAAGACGGTGTACATTCAAGCCAGGGACAGCCCTTCTAATGAAGGTAAGACAGGGACAGCCCTTCTAATGAAGGTAAGACTAGGGACAGCCCTTCTAATGAAGGTAAGACGGTGTACATTCAGGCCAGGGACAGCCCTTCTAATGAAGGTAAGACTGTGTACATTCAGGCCAGGGACAGCCCTTCTAATGAAGGTAAGACTGTGTACATTCAGGCCAGGGACAGCCCTTCTAATGAAGGTAAGACTAGGGACAGCCCTTCTAATGAAGGTAAGACGGCAGAAAGTTGTAGGCCACAATGGGGCTGGTAAGTAGGTCACCAACCAGTTCTACGGCTCAATAAAACCTGCATGAGCCATAGTACTGGTTGGTGACCTACTTACCAGCCCTATTGTAGGCCCATAAGCAGAGTAGGCCTTAGAAACTATACGAGGGATGTTACTATAAACAAGTGCCATTTATATTGTAAGCTTACACATAATAATAAGTTTTTAACTAATTTGCCTTAGTTTTCTAATTCACTTCTGACTGAATTGAACAGCTTGCTAACAGCTTCCTATTGATTAACAATTTTAATTAATTAATTTATTTATCAGCCTTGAGTGATATAATACTGTCAGCCCTTGAGAAAAGCAGACGGACGATTATGGTGGTGACGTCAGATTACCTCAGTAATGAGTGGAACAGATTTGAGTATCTGATTGCACAACATGAGACCTTGAAGCTAAAACAGAGGATCATCCCAATCATTCTTGAAGACATTGATAAGGTAAGCATATATACATTTTTCTCTTTTTTTTTTTTTTATATCAAGCCCCAGAAATTTGATTTAAATTTTTTAAAATATTTTCTTCATTTGAAATATCTTTAGTAAAAAGTGTTCTTTTAATGTAATGTTGGGGTCAGGTGGTCAGGCCGATAAAGCCCATGGCTGATAAACTGGATACGAACCCCTGGCAGATGAGGCATGACAGTTGGGGACAGCAACCCATCTAGGAGAGTAAACTCCAAAATCAAACAACTGTATTTCAACTGCTGCCTTGTAGTTTGTTCTTGAATGGACAAAGACTATGGAAGCAAATTTAGAATAAAAAGCAGAATGAAATCTGAGTCAACAGGCCGTATGGTACATAATATGATGACAAGTTAAACTTCATTATGTTGGAGGAAATCCTGTCCAACATTACAATTAAGATCAAAGAAGAAGAATGGAATATTTTCATTTATATTTAAGACCAACTAATCAGATTATGTTTTCAATTTTCATCATAAATTTCGAACTGGTTTTATATTTGTAATATTGTTTTTAGGATCAAGTGAAGCTGGACAAATCGTTGAAATACATTTTAGAGTCTGTGAAATGTCTGAACCACCCGCGCCTGAAGCAGCGAACTGATGTACAGAGACCTGAGCTTGGAGTACCTTCAGCCAAGAATGATAAAGAAATCTGGCACACAGAGATGAGTGAGAAATGTTTCAAGTCCAGTATCTCTCAAGAAAAAGTGGAGTATGAGAAGAGAGAGAAGAAATTCTGGCAACGGCTAGAGCTCAGCATGCCCAAGAAGAAAAAACAGAACAAAAAGAAGGCAAATAAAAACACTGTTGAAAATCCTAAAGTCAAATCTACATGTATAGAAAAGTTTGGAGCCAAGAGAAATCTTTCGACTAAGGAAGACGCGAAGGTTGTTACCATTGGTTTCAAAATGAACAATTTGAATGAAAGTTCTGGAATGCCATGCAGTAATTTGGAAAACAAGTTCTTGAATATTCTAAATGCGGAGCCATGTGTTACTGATCCCTCTACCTCAAGGCCACAGTCCACTGAAATGGAATCTGGCTACTACAACACCTCTCACAGCATAGACTTTTGAGTTTGTTGACGGAATTTGGTGAAATTTTTTTTAAAAACATGAATTCTGTTTTAAACTGATTTGAACTAGCTGATGACAACTAAAGTGTAAGTTACTCGTCAGTTTACCAAAAAAAGCACAAAATATTTTATTTTTTAATGCAGTTACTTTTTTTGCAATTGAGACAGCTAAACCATTTAAGTCCTGCAACATGTAAAAACAACCATTTGATATATGTGTATGTATACAAAATATTTAATCAGACTGAGAGCATCAAAGTAAAAAAAACATATCACCTTCCTCCCAGTTAAGCTCCCAGCTAGTAAGATCCTCACATACCTTAGATCATTTTGTAAATGCTTTAGGAAGTTCAATTACTTTCTAACAGAAAATTTTACTAAAACACAAATGTGTTCATGTCAACTAGATGTGTGATCAGAATCTTTAATTTGTTTATTCATTGTTCATGTGACGTTTTGTTCAATTTTAATTGATGGTAATTTAATGACAAAAGGTGCGCTCCACATGGAATAAATTTAGTAGTGACAGCTATAACACAACAAGCTGTATAAATTTTGCAAACATCAATACAAATATAATTTAAAACATAAATAAGACACACCGACCCACTGATTTTAGATGTGTCATTAGATAGATATACAAGATCTTATTCACTTATTTCTGTTAAATTTTGAATGATATCCGGTGACTGGAAGTAGCACTTTACACTATTTCCAAATTCTCAAAAAAGCCATAAGAATTTATTAAACTTTATTCCTCTCTTTATCATCCATTATGGGTGGAAACATGCGAGCAAAGATATTGACCACTTCTACTGAACCAATTACTTTCAAGCTTTTTACGTAGGTCAAGACTCGGTGACAATGCAATGTGACCTAATTGACTGTTAACTTAAATTAATCAATGTTTTATTTATAAATTATTTTCCACTCCATTATATACACATTGTGTTCAATTGGTGCGCAATTTTTTTTTCTACGTGATTCTAAAGTATTTAAAAATTTAAGAATTAAAACAAATAATAAAAAACGTTTCTGTAGTCAGATTGCACTAGTAATAGCGCCCCCTTATTGTTATATAAGAACATTCTAGAAAGTTTAGGGGAGACTACTACCGCTTTATTAACTTGAAATTGCATTTAAGGCAAGTTTATTTGACGTGTAACTTTGTTTTGACAAGCATCTATACCCTTAACACTTTCAAGCATTTTAACTTGGTGGACAACATCGATGAGATTTTGTAATTCTCAGTGGGTTAAGTGTCTCAAGCCTCTTGAATGGGTTAAGTGTCTCACACTTCTTGAATCCACTATTTAAAGATACACATTGATGCTTATTACTTTTAAAAGTTAGTTTTAATTAAGTCATAACTGTGTGCTAACTTCAGCTTAAAATGAGTCTTACGCAATTGTAGTCATCAAAAAAAAAAAAATTATATTTTGGACATTTTTGACCAACTTAGCAGTTATCTTATACATCTAAAGTCTTAATGAGAAAATTTTTAATTAACCTTGGTACAAATTTGCTTATTACCATAAAGCAACTAGTAGCAACTTATTGAAGAGCATAGGTTAAAGTTTGATCTTATGGTAATAGAAAGAGTTACTTGCTGATGTTGACATGTTTTTCCAAATGTTAAATGAATGTAATACTAGATAGAGCTTTATTATCTCAACTTTATGTTGTGAAGTTGCGCCAAAAAATTGTTAGTTTTTTGTTTTGTTTGAATGACCATGTATACAAAATGACCTGTGACCTAACTTTTTTCTTTGTTTTAATGACCTTGTTACTAAATAATCTAACCTACAGTTATTGCTCATGTACTTATATGATGTCATTCTGTGATTCTTCTACAAATGTTACTTTTATCTTTTCTTTTTTTTTTCAAATTCTTCTACAAACAAAACCTTATCTACAAATGGTTTTGATTAATTTTATTTAAAAAATATCAATGCTGAGTATCTTGAACAAACTAATTTATTTTGTAAATGCTCAAATTGAAGTTTAAAACAAAGATGAAACAAGTCAGATGAGGGGAGGGACATCTGGGTCGTCAACAAAATCTGAGCTGTTTTCTCGCTCCGGTGCTTCTCTCTTGATGCTTCTAGTCCCAAATGGCAATGTCCCGGTGAGCTTGGTCTGGTTGTCAGACACTATACTTGTCAAATCTACACATTTCCTAGCACTGGAATCCACCTCCAGGAAATTTATTGGGCTGGAAATTTTTGACAGAATTTTTTTTAAACATATTCTTAAAACTTGGTTGATCATTCTGTTTTCATGGGTACATGACTCAATTTATGGAAAGGTAAAGCAACTGGGCATAGTGCTGACCCTTAATTTTTTTTGCCATGAAACTGATGAGCTCTACTTCATCTATCCTACTAAGGATCATTAGTCCTAAAGGGAAACTTTTCAGATACGAGGTGAATGCATGCAAGCTATGGCATTATTTTAAAAAGTGTGTTATTCATGTAGTCACGTATTGCATTTATTTGCTTGCAGCAATTATTGGTAGAGAAATTTCTGTGTTCCAAACATTAATAAATAACAATGTTGTCAACAGAAGAAATGAAAATGCAAACCTTTTAGTTTGATCCTTTTCCTCTTTAGGTGGGTTTTGTTGTACGTCCTTCAATGGTTTGGGTTTGAGTATTGGTTTCACCTGTTCAAGACATTATTTAACCGAGGCTGTTTTAGTTTTTCTGTTAACTGGTAAATTATTCTGATATTATCAACTGTGTTCTGATATGGATTTTTTTTTTTACAAAATATTTTGTTTTCATTTCTGTCACACTTAGCATATTAATACATGTTTAACCTTTATTACATACAAGATATTATGTTGCTAATGCTTTATAAGTTGCCATTGTTATGATTTAAAGTTACGATTTCATCTCTATTGAAAAGTCAAGATAGATTTAATATTTTCATTGTATGTTTACAATAAGCAAAATAATTTTTCATATATATTAATAAGATAGTTATACATTTAATGAACATATTTTTTATAATTGTAAAATTTTCTTTTTGTACCTTACTTTTTTATCTTTAAATATTTTCAAAACAAAGATTTCTGTTTAAGGATAATAAAGTTTATACAAAAGATTATGTTATTTTAAAAACTTCTTGTGTGCAGTAGGCATGTGTACATTTTAAATTTGACTAAACAGCGATTTAAAAAATAACAATTAGTAAAAATGTATATACTTGGTCAAGGTCACACCTGGAGCTAATGTATGGTCAAGGCCACACCTGGAGCTAATGTATGGTCAAGGTCACACCTGGAGCTAATGTATGGTCAAGGTCACACCTGGAGCTAATGTATGGTCAAGGTCACACCTGGAGCTAATGTATGGTCAAGGCCACACCTGGAGCTAATGTATGGTCAAGGTCACACCTGGAGCTAATGTATGGTCAAGGTCACACATGGAGCTAATGTATGGTCAAGGCCACTCATGGACCAGGGTATGGTCAAGATCAAGCAAGGACCATAGAAGTATTTCATCCCCTTACCTTTGGCATGGTGACCAACAGATGACCTGTTGTTTGGGATCTCTTAGCCACACTGGCATCTCCATTCACTTCTTCACTCAGTGCCAGCTGCAACATCTGAAATACAAAACTCACTCGTTTTGATGGGAGGCAATAGAAACCAAACTAACTCTTTTTAATGGAAACAAGTAAACACACAACTCACTCTTTGTGATGGGAGGCAATAAACACCAAACTAACTCTTTTTAACGGGAGTCAGTAAACACACAACTCACTCTTTTTAATGGGAGTCAGTAAACACACAACTCACTCCTTGTTAAGGGAGGCAATAAACACCAAACTAACTCATTTTAATGGGAGTCAGTAAACACACAACTCACTCCTTGTTATGGGAGGCAATAAACACCAAACTAACTCTTTTTAATGGGAGTCAATAACAACCAAACTCACTCTTTGTGATGGAGACAATAAATAAAGTTGTCCTTTCAGACCAAAAGATTCATTTGGCAAATATATCAATAGACACAAATAATTCCTTTATGATGGAAGTCAATACAATTTGAACACAAAAATGGTAGAAACTGATTGTGCTACCAATCAATGCTTACCTTTCCTTTGAGTATCACACGTACAAAATTTGGTTGAACATCACATGCTTACCTTTCCTTTGAGTGTCACACGTACAAAATTTGGTTGAACATCACATGCTTACCTTTCCTTTGAGTGTCACACGTACAAAATTTGGTTGAACATCACAATCTTACCTTTCCTTTGAGTGTCACACGTACAAAATTTGGTTGAACATCACATGCTTACCTTTCCTTTGAGTGTCACACATACAAAATTTGGTTGAACATCACAATCTTACCTTTCCTTTGAGTGTCACACGTACAAAATTTGGTTGAACATCACAATCTTACCTTTCCTTTGAGTGTCACACGTACAAAATTTGGTTGAACATCACATGCTTACCTTTCCTTTGAGTGTCACACGTACAAAATTTGGTTGAACATCACATGCTTACCTTTCCTTTGAGTGTCACACGTACAAAATTTGGTTGAACATCACATGCTTACCTTTCCTTTGAGTGTCACACGTACAAAATTTGGTTGAACATCACATGCTTACCTTTCCTTTGAGTGTCACACGTACAAAATTTGGTTGAACATCACATGCTTACCTTTCCTTTGAGTGTCACACATACAAAATTTGGTTGAACATCACATGCTTACCTTTCCTTTGAGTGTCACACGTACAAAATTTGGTTGAACATCACAATCTTACCTTTCCTTTGAGTGTCACACGTACAAAATTTGGTTGAACATCACATGCTTACCTTTCCTTTGAGTGTCACACGTACAAAATTTGGTTGAACATCACAATCTTACCTTTCCTTTGAGTGTCACACGTACAAAATTTGGTTGAACATCACAATCTTACCTTTCCTTTGAGTGTCACACGTACAAAATTTGGTTGAACATCACAATCTTACCTTTCCTTTGAGTGTCACACGTACAAAATTTGGTTGAACATCACAATCTTACCTTTCCTTTGAGTGTCACACGTACAAAATTTGGTTGAACATCACATGCTTACCTTTCCTTTGAGTGTCACACGTACAAAATTTGGTTGAACATCACATGCTTACCTTTCCTTTGAGTGTCACACGTACAAAATTTGGTTGAACATCACATGCTTACCTTTCCTTTGAGTGTCACACGTACAAAATTTGGTTGAACATCACAATCTTACCTTTCCTTTGAGTGTCACACGTACAAAATTTGGTTGAACATCACATGCTTACCTTTCCTTTGAGTGTCACACGTACAAAATTTGGTTGAACATCACAATCTTACCTTTCCTTTGAGTGTCACACGTACAAAATTTGGTTGAACATCACATGCTTACCTTTCCTTTGAGTGTCACACGTACAAAATTTGGTTGAACATCACATGCTTACCTTTCCTTTGAGTGTCACACGTACAAAATTTGGTTGAACATCACAATCTTACCTTTCCTTTGAGTGTCACACGTACAAAATTTGGTTGAACATCACATGCTTACCTTTCCTTTGAGTGTCACACGTACAAAATTTGGTTGAACATCACATGCTTACCTTTCCTTTGAGTGTCACACGTACAAAATTTGGTTGAACATCACAATCAAGCAGAGATGTGTCCATGTGTCTGTACAGAAGAATAAAATTAAGAACACATTTCAAAACAAATAAAATCATGACATTCTAATATTGTAACTCAATTAGTGCTGTTGGAGCATGCATTTGTATGCCATTCTGTTGAGTCAGTTTATAGTAAATAAATAAAAACCTAAACACTAGGATGATCAGTAGCCTACTGTGTTAACAAAACCAGTAGCCTACCGTGTTAACAAAACCAGTAACCTACAGTGTTAACAAAACCAGTAGCCTACAGTGTTAACAAAAATAGGATGACCAGTAGCCTACTATGTTAACAAAAATAGGATGACCAGTAGCCTACAGTGTTAACAAAAATAGGATGATCAGTAGCCTACAGTGTTAACAAAAATAGGATGACCAGTAGCCTACTGTAACAAAAATAGGATGACCAGTAGCCTACTGTGTTAACAAAAATAGGATGATCAGTAGCCTACAGTGTTAACAAAAATAGGATGACCAGTAGCCTACTGTAACAAAAATAGGATGACCAGTAGCCTACTGTGTTAACAAAAATAGGATGACCAGTAGCCTACTGTGTTAACAAAAATAGGATGACCAGTAGCCTACTGTAACAAAAATAGGATGATCAGTAGCCTACAGTGTTAACAAAACCAGTAGCCTATTGTAACAAAAATAGGATGACCAGTAGCCTACTGTGTTAACAAAAACAACTTACTTGAAGATAGCCACATCAAGAAAAATATTTTCACCATCTTCAGTCAATGTGAAATCAACTCTGAAATATGGAAACTCAAAAATAAACCAAATTGCTGATTTTTTAATTATTATTTGATTTTTGTTTTAACCTATTTTAAAAAAGGAGATTTATGGAAAGGCATTATAATCTCTAAATTATGTTTGACCTATTGAATTAAGCAACTTCTTAAGTAAAATTATAATTGTCATAATTATTAGGATGGTTATTTTTTTCTTTCTTTCTTCTTCTTCGTTCTTAATTTTAGTGTTGAAAGGGATTACCTCCAACACAATTAAGTATATGTGTCAAGTTCTTGTGCGCCATATAGGCCGTTAACTACGATTTCGGCCTGCTTTTCTTTTTGGATTTGATTCCATAGCCTTTGTCCAACCAAGAACAAACTACAATGCAGCAGTTGTTTGATTTTGGAGTCGTCTCTCCTAGAAGAGTGGCTGTCCCCAGCTAACGAGCCTCATCTGCCCGAGAGTTCGAACTCGAGATTTTTCGGTTTAGCAACCATGAGCTTTACCGACTTGGCCACACCGACCCCCTGGGATGGTAATTTGACTTACTTGGGTTCATTCACATTAAAAGGTCGACCGTCTTCAGCAAAAAGTTTTCGTTCTTTTTTTACATCCTTGTCTTCCCTAAACAGTAAACAGCAGGAATTGCAAGCTTAATATGAGAGGGCTAACAGTAAACAGCAGGAATTAGCAGCCTAATATGAGAGGGCTAACAGTAAACAGCAGGAATTACAAAACAGTAAACAGCAGGAATTACAAGCCTAATATGAGAGGGCTAACAGTAAACAGCAGGAATTACAAAACAGTAAACAGCAGGAATTACAAGCCTGATATGACAGAACTAGCATAACAAATTAAAGGGATAACAAATCTATCAAGGAGGAAAAGTAAAGCTGCAGAGATTTGCATATACCTATCTTTAGGACTAAATTTTCACTGATCTCATATGAAACATGGACACATGAAATGTCATTTTACATAAAATCACACTTATTTTTTTATTTATTAACTAAGGTGTAAAACCAACTATCACTTTTGACTTGTAACTTACTGTTTATATTTTAAAATCTTTACAAACTTTACAGAATTCTATATGCTCAAATCTAATAATTTTTGCATGCTGTTTATTTTAATTTACTTATAGTTTAATTCAAAGAAACATTTAACTTGTTAAAGCGTAAAAATGTACTTGCTTTTTATTCTCCTTTTCCTTCAGTTCTTTCAGATGATTATGTACCTCCAGCCTGGATTCTGGGCTGTACGTGGATGTTTCCTTCCAGAAGCTGGAAAACAAAGGTATTTTTTAAATTGGAACTGAAAAATTTCAGTAATCAATTATATTTTTTTTAAAATTTATATTTTGTTAATCAGCCTTTAAAAATAAATCAAAGTTGAATTCATTAACAAAATGTAACATTCTTCTTCTTCATTCCTAATTGTAGTGTTAGGAAGGGATTCCCTCCAACACAATTAAGTATTACATGTCAACTTGTTATGCGCCATATGGGCTGTTGACTCCAATTTCAGCCTGCTTTTCTTTTTGGATTTGCTTCCATAGCTTTCATCCAACCAAGAACAAACTACAAGGCAGCAGTTGTTTGATTTTGGAGTTGTCTCCCCTAGATGAGTTGCTGTCCCCAGCTATCGAGCCTCATTTGCCAGAGGGTTTGAACTCAAGACTTGTCAGTTTAGCTGCCATGAGATTTACTGGCTCGACCACACGACCCTTAATGTAACATTGATAACAGAGTGACAACTATTGTTCAATGAACCATCCTAAATCTTTCTTTTTTCCACCATTAACTCAAACTTCTCTTACTCGTCAACTTTTTCTTCGTGTGACTTTTCTTTCTCATTTTCCTTGTTAGTTTCTTGGACTTTGTCTTGAGTGTCACTAAAAGTAATGAGATAAAATATCTAAATGTAATCTTGTAAGTGTAAGCCTATATTTCATTGAAAAAACTGCAAGAAAAAATGTGTATTGCTTAAACAGTGAATCATAATTGGTGGTGTAAAAAAAATAATGCTAGATAAAATGTAGGGGTGTCAGACAGTATAGATGCTGTTTATTTTAAATGACATTGTCCACCGAAGACTATCTTGAAGTCAAATAATTTTATCAGCGACTTTTAGATCGGCATAAGAAGTGCATGTTATGTTCTAGCAAACTATTGGAAAGTTATTGTATCCCTAGCATTTCTACAGCTTTGTTAATGTTCAAATAAAAGAATCACTAAAATTTCTAGCACTTGAAATTGTAGTTAGCTGGAAACACATCAGTTGGGTTTAGGTTTATGGCAAGGGTAAGTTTGAGTTCCCAACCTGTCATTGATGTCTGTGTACCATCGTCCATCATAGCCAGGCTTATTCTCCTTGTTATTGCCATCCCCATCTGCCCCTTCACAGTCTTTAGATTTCTGCTTTAGCTTTTCAAGAGCCTCTGCTTTTTCTTTGGCCTGGAATCAAACATAGGGGTAAATAAATAAAAAATTATCCAACAATTTCCTTCCACTCCAGTTAAACATAGGGGTAAATAAATAAAAAAATCATTCAATTTCCTTCCACTCAAAGTTAAACATAGGGGTAAATAAATAAAAAATCATCCAATAAAAGTTAAACATAGGAGTAAATAAATAAAAAATCATCCAACAATTTCTTTCCACTCCAGTTAAACATAGGAGTAAATAAATAAAAAATCATCCAACAATTTCCTTCCACTCTAGTTAAACATAGGGGTAAATAAATAAAAAATTATTCAATTTCCTTCCACTCCAGTTAAACATAGAGGTAAATAAATAAAAAATCATCAAACAAATCCAGTTAAAATGTAGTGTGCACACACCCGTTTCAACTTGTATCTTGCTTGTTGCTCTAGGATGTACCCTCTAATAAAAGGAAGGTTCTGAAATTGAAAAGTGCACATTAAAGGTTTGATTCTTTACAGTTACATCCTTCACCTGTGGCAAACAAAAGCAAATATTAACATCTCACAGAAACTAATACATTTTTTTATCAAAGGTTAATGGCTAGCAAATAATTAAAAATATCTCAAGCTTGGAACTTGGGAAGTGTGTGTATGGGGAGGGGGGGGGGTTCATCAATAAATGATGACACATTTCAAGAGATGGAGGTTGAAAGGGTCTGGACTTTTGTGATACTGTGTGATGAGAGGTAGGGGGTGAATACACACTTATATTTATAAAAGTATTATTAGTAAATTAATTTCACAGATTTTTTTATTTGGAAATTTTAATAAAAATGTATCAGTATACTGTATGTTGATAGTAAATAGTTCAGAAGAAATTGCTGTTTTTTTTTTAAAAATAGAATTACAATTTGGAGGGGGGGGGTGGTAGGCTGAGGTGTGAAGTTATTTTAGGAGGGGTCTTTTTATAAAAAATGTGCCATGATGGTAAGACGGAGGTAAAAAAAAATTTCATTTGACATTCATGTGAAAATATTGTATGGGGTACTGTGACATTAAGGAACAGGAGTACTAGTCAACCTGACCTGTATGGCCTTGATCCTTTCTGACTTCTCTATCTCCACCCCATCCAGCCACTAAAGGGAGAGAACAAATTTTGCAGAGACATTTATCCAACAAGGTTAAGTCAGTGACAGAACAATATTAGGCAAAGCTTAGTTAAATGTAAACATTTAAAACTTATTATTTATTGTTCTCTTTCTTTCCTGTACTAGAGCTTTTTAATATTATTTAGTTTACTAGCTAATGATATGTATAACATGAAATATTTAACTTACCTGTAGTTGGGGTAGGGTAGCAATAACAAACTCCCTGTAATGTTCAAAATCTGCACATGGATTCCCTGTTAAGAATCTATAAGTTTTTTTTAGGTTTTAGTTTTAATATAAAAAAAAGACAACTAACATGAATATTTTCCTCATAAGTTTTCTGATAATAAATAAATTAAAACAATGTACAGCTTAAGTCCTGTTATTTAAAATGATAACTTACAGTTCTTTAAAATTGTACAAGTCTTTTAATGACTCAACTGATGTTAACTCTCCCACAAAGTTAACAGTCAAATCTAGTTTTTTCAAAGACTCACAGCCTGAAAAATATAAATTTAAAAAAAAAAACATTTTATATATAAATAAATAAATAAATAAATATATATATATATATATATATATATATATATATATATATATATATATATATATATACATATATATATACATATATATATATATATATATATATATATATATATATATATATATATATATATATATATATATATATATATATATATATATATATATATATATATATATATATATATATATATATATATATATAGATAGATATAGATAGATAGATATAGATATATATATAGATATATATATATATATAGATATATATATATATATAGATAGATAGATAGATATAGATATATATATATATAGATAGATAGATAGATATAGATATATATATAGATATATATATATATATAGATATATATATATATATAGATATATATATATATATATAGATATATATATATAGATATATATATATATATATAGATATATATATATAGATAGATATAATGATTTGCTATTTTTATAAAAAAAATTTGTATAGTTGGAAAAGCCAATAGGTAGGGGAGGTCGCACAAAATACTCATATATTATACCTTCAAGATTCTCAATTTTTTCAATGTTGTTTAAGGCTAAATTTATGTATTCCAACTTTTTTAGTCTGCTAACATTCTCTGAAAGAAATAGAAAATTCAAGGATAATTTAAGCAGTTACCTTGAGTCATTCAAATACAAAATTTTCATGCTGTTGATGTGAAACAAAACACAGTAAGAAAGCCATCAATTCAATAAATGAATTTATCCATAAAAAAAAAAGATCTGAACAGATAGGTAACAATTTAGAAAGTTATACCCATTTAAAAATGTAGGCCTACCTATTTTTGGGATTAAATTGCTCTGTAAATATAAAATTTTCAAATCCCTGCACCATTTGTCCAAATGCTCAAGCCTGGAATGTATTTTGTTTGTAAATTACTTTATAAAAAAATGTGTAAAGAATATTTTGATTTTTAAATGTGCCTTGGTTGTGAACAGACTGCATGCCATGGAACATATTAACCAAAATTTTTTGGAAAAAAAATTACTATAAAACTATAAATTATAAGTAAAATAAAGCTTGTTAAAAAAAATGTAGGCTAATCAACACTTGAATATACCTTACATCTAATAACACCATAATATAGCTTATGTGAAAGAATACTCTGCAATGTTACAATGTAAAAATTTATAAAATAGCACCACTTTGGGCTTTGGGCCTCATAGGCCTACTTGTTTTATATAATGTCATCAGACTGTAAGATTGACAGTGCTAGTTCTCACCTTTCAATGTCTTGTTGGTGCAGTGAGATTTCCTCAAGTGTGGAAATTTGACATTCGTTATGTTCAGCTCTTTTGCGGACTAAATCCTCGGTGACTAGAAATTAAAATTATTTCATTGAGACAAAAATATTGTTAATGTGTTTTTTATAAAGCTGTTGGTAGGCATCTTAACCTACCTAATAGTCATATATGGAATGTACTTTAGTATTGTTGATTTTGAATGTATTTTTTTCATTGAGTCAACTGTTGAAATTAAAAATTAAACTTAGTAGGCTACTTAGATCTAGTACTGATGAATGGATCTAAGCCCTAAATATTAGCCTACATATTAGTATGATATTAGGCTATTATTTTTTTATTTTATTTTTATTAGGCCTGACGTAGCTAGAGTACTACTAACTAGTAACTAGTTTAGGGGTCATCCATAAATGATGTTACGCTTTTTTTGACGATTTTTACCTCCCACCCCCTCCCCTCCGACACACGTCGTCACAAAAAGCCAGACCCCCACCCCCCTAAAATGACGTCACACCTCAACCTACAACCCCCCTCAAAATTGGAGTTGAATTTTTTTAAAACATCGATATTTTTCTAAAATCTTGTCTAAACTATTTCAATTTATTTAAACAGTTAGATCTATCTAAAATGCGAAATAACGTCTAAAATTCGTTTTCTAACATTGCTTTTTTATAATGCAACAGTGTGACGTCGCAACATCTGACCCCCCCTCCCCCTCATCACACATCGTCACAAAATTACGGACCCCCCTCCCCCCTACGAGTGTGACGTCATTTATGGATGACCCCTTACTAGAGTAGTACTACTACTACTAGATTTAGATCTAATCAAGATCTAGTTACTAGACTCTTCTGACTAACACTAGAGACTGTTTAATTTAACAAATTTAAGCATTTAATTTTTTATCTTAATACTAATTTTTATAGGTATATCAAAATTTGGAACTATTATTCTTACTTCGAACCATTTTAAAATGTCGTCGTGCTGAATTCAAGTTCTAAATCAAATCTAGATCTAGATTTAGAGACCTAAACCTAAGTAAAGGAACTGACTATGATCAAGAAATTATCTGTCTCCACAGACGCTACAACCATTACATTTTCCGGTTCCGGTAAACTTCCGTATAAAAAAAAACAATAAAAACAAAATGGCTGGCCATACCGCCGGAGAACCGCTAGAATGCTACAGTGTAAGTTGCCAAAACTTTGACCTGGAATCGTAAATAATAATGTTTACTCTTTAAATTACTGTGTGCATGCATTTAGTTAACTATTCAGAAAATATAATATATTGTACCGGTTTATTTTTTACTGTTTGAGTTGAAGCCTCTGCAACTCTCGCTCTGCTCAGACCTCAGCTCAGTCAGACTGTCTGCTGGCACAGGCTCTGTTCAGAAGCAGTGCAGCATTCATGCTCATAACAGTAAATTATGACTTAGCCACATGGGTAAAGTAGTCTAGGATAGACGGCTCTAACTTCGACCGATTTCTTTCTAGATCTAGAATCTAGAGCTTTCTACTTCTATACTACGTCTAGACTCTAGAGTCTAGATCTAGAAATCTATGGTCAGAAAAAAAAAATGTGTACAAACACCAGTCCATTAGCCAAAGTAAATTATTAGCTACACATTTGGATTATGGGGGATTTTCCTTATTTAAGGTTATATCTATTTTTAATTGTTTTCACGCTCTTGAACACTGAACAGCAAATATTAATTAGCCTACATCTCGTCCATGAATTTCCTCTCATGAAAATGATGAATTCAGTTTTTGCTGTCTCAGAGGTGTCATGCTTCACAAAACTCAAAACACAATTAATTAATAAAATAAAATTTTAAAAATTATATTAACTCTTATAAAATAGGTTGTACTAGGGCACTAGGCCTATATGTGTGTGTTTTTATTTTTTTAAATGTAATACAAAGTTAAAAAAAATTAATGAAAACCAAATCGGTTGAAGTTAAAACCATTTAAAATTGGCTTAGTCCTAAATTTGACCAACTAAAAAACTTAAAAAAACATAATTTTGCATGAATTATCTTAGTTTAATTATAATTTTATTGAATAGTTCAATCAGTAGAGCATTCTTTTTTCATTAGACCTAAATATAACTGAAAATAGCAGTGCTATGTGTAAAAGACCTAGTGATTTATGCTCCTGATATTACATATATAAAATCCAAGCATTTATGAAATAGCAGCAACTGGTTGTGTAAAACTATTTTTATCTCTTGCAGATCCCTATTGTGTTAGAAAAAGAACAAGACATTGATCAACATGGCAACCCAATGCGAGAGCCTGATGGAAAACCACGGTACAGATGTGGGTTTAGGATAGGGGGAGGCATTGACCAAGATCCATCACAAAGTCCCCAGGGTTATCCAGATAAAGTAAGTGGTTTTAGTCAAATGATTCACTAAGCCACTCATTCAACTCATTGTGGTGGATTAAGTGTTTGACATTAATTGTTTATCACAAGTTAAATTTTCTTTTTATAAAATGTCTTATCAACTCATATTTCTCCAAAATCAAAATGATGTAAAAGTGAAAGTAAAACAATCTTTTTAATTCAAAAGTAGGTTTTTAACACTAATTCTGTATGTGAAATTATGTTCACATCCCAGATATGGCTAGTAAAACAAGAAAGACTTAAATATTACTATTTATATAAGTTATACACATCACATTTATATGTATGGCTTCGTTGATAGAGAATCAATGTTTTAGTTTAACACCAATCTGTGCTGCATATAGATCCAACTAATCACATAGAGCAGCATCATGTCTTAGCAATAACAGTTAAAATGATAAGTATTAAAATTATACACAGCTGCTTTCAGCTGAGCTAGTCTTTATTATAAAAAAATATTTCATGGCCCAAATTGTGTTCCACCAGGGTGTTTATGTGACCTACATCCATGACAACAGTCCAGCCTCCCGGTGTGGATTACAGTTACATGATAAAATTCTCCAGGTAATTGTTTCATTCTCTGATCAAACAGAATTAGGGGACGATGCTTCAGCTAATTATTTCACCCATGACTTAAAACATTCCTGAACATTTTCTTCAGTCACTCTTGATGGTGGAACATTGTGTCAGTACCCTTGTCTATCCAAGTCTGTTATATAAAGCTTATATTGAATCACATTTAGTAAAAAATGTAAGAGCATTTAGTCCTTTAACCATTTAACTCCTGATGTTGCCAAATGTCTCCTCTACTGCTAAGGCCTGATGTTGCCAAATGTCTCCTCTACTGCTAAGGCCTGATGTTGCCAAATGTCTCCTCTACTGCTAAGGCCTGATGTTGCCAAATGTCTCCTCTACTGCTAAGGCCTGATGTTGCCAAATGTCTCCTCTACTGCTAAGGCCTGATGTTGCCAAATGTCTCCTCTACTGCTAAGGCCTGATGTTGCCAAATGTCTCCTCTACTGCTAAGGCCTGATGTTGCCAAATGTCTCCTCTACTGCTAAGGCCTGATGTTGCCAAATGTCTCCTCTACTGCTAAGGCCTGATGTTGCCAAATGTCTCCTCTACTGCTAAGGCCTGATGTTGCCAAATGTCTCCTCTACTGCTAAGGCCTGATGTTGCCAAATGTCTCCTCTACTGCTAAGGCCTGATGTTGCCAGACACCTCTTTTTTAAATTATGTCAGCCGATTCAATTTTTTACAGCTATTTATTAAAATAAAAACTCTCCAGCTTAAAGAAACAGAAAACACACATTCTTTCTGTATTTTTTGCATTCGAAAGTGTGCAGACTTAGGTTTAGATTAAAAGAGATTTTTTAAAAAAAAAACGTTTACAAAATTTCACTATTTTGCTGTAGCTACATGACTTTGGTGTTTGTTTACAGATGCCTTTGGACTAAGTTATAATGGGGACATGTATGATTTAGATGAAAATAAATAATTTTAGTATTGAATTTAATACATTTTAACATGATATGCTGACTTGTGGTTACTTCTAAAGATGGGAATCACTACTAATAGTAGTAATAGTGATTTACTTTGCTACATCCATTACGATGAAGCACGTGTCGTCAGCACTGTTATGAATTAATTTATTTTGTTCAACTAGATAATATAAAGACTTCATTTATATTTTGTTGTTTATTTCACTTTTCTTTAAAAAAATGTTTTGTTTGTTGAAGAAAAAAATATTTTATTGAGAATTTTTTAAATGACCAACACTACTATATTTAGATTATATTTTAAAGAGTACAGCCCCTTTCTATAGTATTGGGGGAGTGAGAAATGTGGCCTAGGAGTTCAAAGGTTAAGTTATTTAACTTGTGCACTGATGTAAAATACTGTCAACTATTTGTTCTGTGTAGGTGAATGGTAAAGACTTTACTCTAGTTACACATAAACAAGCAGTAGACAGCATACGAAAGAAGCCTGTGCTGAAGATGCTTGTGTACAGAAAGGGGGTGCCACCTCTACAGAAACCAGGGAACCAGATGGTAGGACACACCCAGTTCCAAGCTTACCCCCACCACGGGCAGCAGCCAGCCTACGCCCCACAGTACCAGCCCCAGTACTAAGCTACAGCCATGTGATAGATAGCCATGCTGATAGGGTCATCTTTTATAGCCATATTTACATTCTGGGAACAAAATTCACTTTATTTATTGTAATTAGAACATCTATGTTTATTATGATAAGCAATTTTAAATTCACTTTTTAAAATCAGGGTTATATTTTAAAATAATTATAATAATCAAGTAAAATAACTGCTAATTTGTTTACAATTTCCAATTGTTGGTAGCCATGTGAAGTATTGAAAACTTTCCTGTGGAAGTTTAGTTCTGCAGCAAAGTTTTCCACTGCCAGTGAATGGTGAGAGTTAGTTCTGCAGCTAAGTTTTTCAGTGTCAGTGAATGGTGAGGGTTAGTTCTGCAGCAAAGTTTTCCAGTGTCAGTGAATGGTGAGGGTTAGTTCTGCAGCAAAGTTTTCCAGTGTCAGTGAATAGTGTTTAATGGTGGTGCTTTCATTGCTAATCATGTCTTGGTAAATGCTTGGTCTGATCAGAGCATTTTGCCTCATGTTCATCTCTTCCCTTCACCAGAAGTTATTGCTAACAGTCATTGCAAACTGCCGTAGATTAATACAAGGCATTTACATTGTAAAATAAATTGTGTGGTGTGAGTCAGTGTATTCTAATTTAAAATTCATCCAATGGTTTTCTCTGACCTTCACATACCAAAGTGTAGGATATTATTGGAACCAATGTTTACTTCAGAAAACAAGGTTTGCTATTTCATAATGTCTATGTTCTAATTACATGTTGATAATGTTCTATATTACATTTTTTTGTTCTGTATTACATGTCAGTCTTTATGTATAACAGTAAGCGCAACATGCCTTTGAAAGCAGGGTTGTAAAGTGCGTAGTTCACACAGAGATTCTAACATCTTCATCCTTAAATCACTGCAGGTACACGCCCATTTTACTTCTTACAAAAACATGTTCAGCTGCTTTAAAAAAAATGTACTAATTAGTTTTCTTTTTGTATTTTAATTAACAAGGCTGCCTAGTGCCATTGAGGCTTTCAATACATCTGATCTATAAATAGCACTGTTATGGTTGTGTTCATGCCAGATTTCTTCATGTTCTGTGACATTTTCATGTACCCACTCCCCCTAAGCCCCCCCCCCCCCCCCCCTGTGTTCTCTGTGCCTCGACCTTTCTGTTCTTGTTACATGGTGTTCCTGCAGGCAATCTTGTAGTGACTTGTTGAATTTGTTGGTGACATGTAGTTATGATAACATAGATCTGAGCCTTCAATGTACTCATTAAACTATTTAATTAATAATTAACCTGTGAATTCAACTGGTCATCAGTTATTTAATATAATAAATGTATTTTTCAAATACCTTTTTAAAGATTTACATTATGTTCTTGAGAGTGACTTTTATACAATTACAATGATCAGTTTTTTGGGAAACTGGTTCATGATTTTATGTCAATTTTATATTTTATTATCATGTATTTTACAAAACCCCGAGCTTATCGCTATTTTTGCTGCAACAAAATTCATCACAAAATCCCAGACTACTTGTTATTTTTATTGTAACAAGGTTAATTACAAAACTCTGGTGTCTTGTTATTTGTTATTGTTACAGAGTTAATTTAAAAACTGGTTTCTTGTTATTATTGCTGCAAGAAGATTAATTAATTAAGCAGCTACTTAACAGATTGATCCTGTGCTGAAGAATCAGCCAACAGCTAATCTGATCCTGGGCTGAGGAATCAGCCAACAGCTAATCTGGTCCTGGGCTGAGGAATCAGCCAACAGCTAATCTGTTTCCTGCAATGTTTACCATAGACACCTGAGTGTCCCAGCCTTTGTGAGGATGAAGTTGGTCAGACCTAGTTAACAGTATTATTTGTTTGTGTACATCAAAACAGTCAGACAACTATACAAGTTTAAAGGTCACAATTTGAAATAAATATGTGTTTAGCGTAGTACTTATTAATAGCAGGTGGCTACCTACAGTGTAAAAGTTGTCAAACAACATACAAGTGAACATGGGAGAACATACAGCTGTTTGTGATCAGAGGACACAAGCGTATGGCGTCAGACCTAAGTCTGTTATCTGAACATGTGGTTGTATGTGGGGAGACTAGTGACTTCTGGGAGTTTAGATTGTAAATCCATGTAACAAATAGGGAACAGGATTAACAAATGTCTTTGTTAGCAACATTCACAAATGTTTTTGCTGTAGTTAGCAACAATCATGAATATTTTTGCTGTAGTGTGCAACAATCATGAATGTTTTTGCTGGTCTATGCTTCAGTAAATGTGAAATGACTTAAATGCCGGTAAGCTCATCAAGTGTAAACTTTACAAGAAATGTCTTTGTTTTCAATCACTCTGCTGCCCCTGTATAGCCGAGGAGAAAATCCTTTCATCATGTAAAGAAAATATCCTGCTGATGTGTTGTAATGGGTGACTGTGACTTTATGATCATCATAGGTCTTGACCTGTTGACAAACATTTGACAGTGAAGTATTTTTCTTGTCACACTGTGTTGTCCAGATTTTTTTTACTTGCTTGCCATATTGATTAAAAATAAATAAAAATGGGCTTTGTTTTGCTCTACTGATTTTTGTGATAAATTGGAATTACAAGTGGTCCAATACATAGACATGACAAAATAAAATCTAATGATAAACTGTTGCTGAAAGGGAAGGTTTTGAGTTTGACTGAAGCTTTCTCTGAACATCACTTTCTATTTTTGTAGTAAAGTCACAAGTAAAGAATCTTCTTTAGACCTAGCGATTCATTGAGCGATGAAATAGTTTATTATGTTTGAAAGGATGTTGTGGTCAGCACTATGCCCAGCCACCTTTACTTTCCCCAACATGTCAGGTACCCATCAGAGCTGGGTGGACTCAGGGAAGTCCTATAGTCACAAGTCCAAATAAAGATTTGAACTCGAGACCTTCGAGCTAGCAACCAAAATGTCTACCATTCAACCACCTGTTTTGAATAGGAACATTTAGTTTTGAACTCTATAACAATTAAATACAGTGGCACATATAGGAGCGCACTGACATACATGATTTTTTTATGCTTGGAGTTAAAGCAAACTTTGAGATACAAGAAACCAGATCTGTTGCTTTACAGAAATGTTACACGCAGAATAAGTTGCAACTTATTGAGCATCTCAACTACAAAATAACTTGTCAAGCTCTATTCTGCAATATTTTGAAATGGAGGAAGATACAGACCTAAATAGGTTTTGTTTTAAAACTAAACAGTCTGTATGTGAAGTACATCGAGGCAAAGACCAGTGAAGAAAAAAGCAATCATGAAAATTAATTAAAGATTATAAATTATCAAGTGGCACTTAAGTTCAACTATGTGCAGCAAATTTGAGTTGAGTACCATTAAATTTATCGTCCTTGAGTCCACCCAGCTCTAATGAGTACCTAACTCACATTAGGGAAAGTAAAGGCGGCTGGGCCTGGTGCTGACCACACTATCCCTTAATATGCCGAGGTCACAGAAACAGGTGAACTCTTCTTCACTTTCCCCATAGACTCAGCTTTGAGAGGAGAACTCTACTTTTACTTGACCATTAAATTAGGGATAAAGTGTAGCATTAACAGTGTAAACTCTAGCTGAAATACATCTCCACCGGGATCTTAAGTGCTCAGCTTGGCTGTTTTTAAAAAATATACATTTTAAAACCAGTTTATTTCTTTATATTATCCTTTATTATGTTTTTATACAACATTTGTTATTTGTAAATACATTTTTCTAATTAAAAAAAAAGTAATAAAAAAAAACTTGAGTGGAATTGGGGGCTGGAACAGATTAATAGCATTTCATATAATTTTAACAAAGAAAATTGCTTTGAGATATGAACAATTTGACATAGATCTATGAGCAATGTTACGGAACAAATTAAATTTCTCAAAATACCACTGTATTAAGTATTAAAGAAGTGGGAATTATAGCTTCCTTCAAACTGGTGGGAAAATATAATATTAAATGAAAGATAACTAAATTAATGACAAAAATAAACACATTTATATGTCAGTTATAAAGTGTTAAAAATAAATTGGAAAAATATGGTTATTATTTGTTTATTTAAAAACAACAAATTGCAAAAGAAATATTTTTTTTAACAGTTGAATTTTTTTCTAAATTATATTTTAGAAGTATGAAATACAGAAGCCATTTTCAATGCCTTTTTTAAAGACTTCTATACTTAAGCAAGCTGTAAGTAACTCAGCTAGACATAAAAAGTACAGAGTCTATTTTCAATGATAAGTGCTGAAATAATATTTACTTTTTAAATATTTATCCTTCCTTAAGATTAGCACTTATTTCTCCAACTTGAATCAGTAGCTGAAGCAACTGGGTGTTGTAATGAAATAGATTTGGTATCACAAAATGTGGTAAAACTATACAAACAAAATTTGGAATATATATGTGACTGTTGAACAAGTGTTGGATCTTACTGGGACTTAATAAAACGTTACGAAATGTAACATTAGACATGTTTTTGAAGCTGTGACTGAATAAAACACATACCAAATAAAACATTAGATCTGTATTCTTGAAGCTGCAATTGAATAAAACACAAATATAAAATTAGACCTGTATCCTTGATGCATATTCATGTACACATATAATCTCCCTTCAGATCCAGAAAAATCTTTGAAAGGTCAGATACAACTGAAGCTTCCGTCCATTGGCAGTATTGATCATAATACATCAACAGTCATATATGCAGCTTTACTGCTAGTGATCACAAATAGGAAAAATAAAAATCAACATGGGGAAAGTGAAGATAGTAATATTATTGCTTTATTTTTTTTATGCTGGGTAATATGGCCAACCAATCATAATGAAGGCAAGTTGTAACAAAATAGCATCATAAAAAAAAGTAACTAAAATATATTATTGTTCTACAACTAAATTGTTCATCAGACTGAAACATCAGTTCAAGTAGGTCTAAATATTACAACTGTGACTTACATTATAAATTTTTTAAATAGTTTTACAACCTAATTCACGTGGTATTGCAAGTTGAATTATTTTTGACAAAACAAGAAATCACATACAATCTGGATATCACAGGGTACAAAGCAACTATATGAGTTAAGTATATGGCTGGAATTACAAAGCCACCTCTATGTTTGTGGATTGCTGGAAACAATGATTACAATCACATAGAGTAAATCCCAATGTGTAGGTAATGTTTTGATTTTTTAAATTTTTAAATTCAATGTTTTTTTTAAATAGGGAGCAAATTTATTCATTTTGCTTTTAAAAAGATCACATTGTCAAGGAATGATAGTAATTCTTATTCAACAAGTTCAATTATCAAAATATTAAATGATAGTAAAATGTTTTAAAGTTAAAAATATAAATATAATAATCTTTGTACAATTATTTATACAGCTAAGGGGAAAAACTAAAATTTACTTTAAATGTTTTTTAAAAATATAAGTTAAAATTGTTTCCATTAAATATATATTTAAAATACAAAAAACACATCTTAACATAACTAAATTTGGACGGTTTTTTAAATACTGTTTTAAAAGAGTGTAAAATTCACTACAGTTGCTGGACGGATTTTCTAATTTATTTAGTGATATAATGGCGGGTTTTTTTAAAAAATAATTTGAGAACACATTTCAATTTTTTTTTTTTTTTTTGTGAGGAACAAGCAATGTATAACATTTCAAATAGGACAAGATTTACATCTCTTTTAATTCCATATATTAACAATAAGTCAAATATGTTAAAGTAAAATTTCATAAGCTTTATAAAAGATTACATGTTGATTTGAAATTCTATTAACTGGATATATATAGATGGTAAACAAAGTATACAATGCTGTAGTTAGATTTCTATTAACAGCCAACATATTCATTACATATCTATTCACATATAATGTATTGCGAATATGTGTACATACAATCCTTATGTGTGTGTGATTGAATTTTTATTTTCATTGTAAGCTGAAGCATTTATTTCCTGCTATTTGCCTGAATGTTGCCAAAACATGAGTTTCATTTAAATAAATAAAAATACATTTTTTAAAATCTTTATTCATAATAATTATTTATTACACATGCTATGAGATATTTATTTTTTAAACTGCTTTTATTTCATCTACTGACTGGGTTTATTTTTAAAAAGGTATTTAAGGTGGATCTTATTAATTGTTAATAACATCAACATTTTTTTTTAATTATTTGGTGACAACAAGATATGATTATGCTTTTATCATATGTGAAATTTTTTAAGTGATATATAAGTTATTTACAAAACATAAATTTTAGAAGTAAAAGGTAAGTTTAAAAAAAACATAATAGCAAAAGAAAAATGAAACAGTTTGTGTAAGTTTCTTTTAAAAAATGGTATCACAAATGTCAAAATCCTGACAAAATAAATGCTAATCGTCAATCACTGAATTAATAAACACAACCTAATGTACAGCAACAATTGTAAGACAAATGTTTTGCAGCAGCAGTAAATATGATTCTGATTATAAATCAGTTTGTAAACAATGTTTTAAAAATATGTTATTTGATCAAAAACATTTAGACACTATAACTTTCAAGCTTTAAGCTAAGAAAACAGGTTATTATGGATTCATAATTAGTAACATAAAACTATTCAATTTACTCACGTACTAATACCTAAGTGGTTTTTATTAAAATTTTGAATAGTTAGACAACTTTCATGCAGCAAACTGTTGGTAACACACAAGGAACATTAGAGGTGTAACCAGAAGCGGACAGTGTTTCTTCCAGACTTTTTTCTCCTGGGGGAGCACTCGAAATTTTCAGGGGGGGGGGGGGGGGGGAGAGGGGGGGGGGGTAAACCATCTTTGGGGGGGGGGGGGGCGGACACTGTTAAAAGTATATATTTTCTATATAAATTATATAAATTTCATTTCTTTCAGGGGGGGGGGGGGGCCGAAGAGATGCCTGGAAGAAACTCTGGTAGCGGAGTAGGGGTAAGGTAGATGGCTTTCTTCCTGAGATCTTCAGCAAGCTGCGTCTTTTCAGAAATGTATTTTCAATATATTAAAAATCAAGCTGACATTTATTATTGAGCTATTAGCTGGACGATTTTTGTTGGAGAAGAAGGTGGACATTTCTATGCCATTGCTGCCCCTCATCCCTGAAAATCTGGCCATGCCCCTGTAGGCCATATTCAACTAAAGCTTTTACATGCCAGTTAAGATCAAGTTTTAAAAGCTACAGTTAAACTATAATTGCAATGTGAATACAGGTTAATACAAAAATTGAATTGATGTACAGATAGATTTAAATTGATGATTTAAAATGATTTTTCCTATTTTTCAACAGTATAGTCCACTATCATTGGAGATAAAAATATGAAATGATTAAGATGATTTTAAAACTGTAATTATTGATTTATCACACATTTTAAAAGCTAAGTATTTAGAATTTTAAAATTTCTTTCATTCTTATAGTAGGCCTAAACATTGAATCAAGCAGACCTTAGACTCTGCTGTATAAAAAATGGCCATTGTATTGGAAGTTCACGAACCTTTCTCTTCCTTCAATCTGGCAAAGTGTCTTTTAAAATAAAAAGGCACTACCACAGGAAGAAAACTATCACTTTATGAAAACTAGAAACGATCACAATTTTCAGTAAATAAACATGCCTTGAAACTCTGCAAGAAATTCTGCTGGTTACTGGATATTCAAGTGTAACATGAGCACAAGCGAGGTAATGGTCAGATGGAATGCTTTCATTTTGAGGTAGGTGGTAAAAAAAAAATTCATCCTATGTCTACTAGTAAGTGGAAGCTAACATCTAAATTGAACTGATATTGATTTATTTTATTTTACATCTATTATTTACAGCTGCCAAAATATGGTGTAAAAAATATACAGTTTTCTAGATTTATTTTAATTAATAAAACGACTAACTATGAAAAATATTTAAGTAATAAATGTTTTATACACAAGTGAAAAATAAAAATGTAAATAAAATTACATTAACTAAGCAAGTCATTTGCTTTTTAACCCTTTCAGCCAGAAACATTGGGCAATATAGGGATGATACACATATTATATAACACAAAGTGGTTAGGGAATAAATTATTTTTTTATATTGTGTTGTTGGGTAATAGTATAGGGATATGTTATATTTGACTACTTTTTAAATTTTATTTTGCTATATTTCTGTATGAATTGTTAAAAAAATAAGTCAACAATTTTCCTTATAACTGATAGGGCATTTATGGTTTTTTCTAATGGTCACAAATGTATAATGTAATGATCAATTTTATTTAATATAATGTAGTTACCATCATTTAAATATAAAACCCCAACATTCTTGTACTACTAAAATAATATAAACTTTGTATAGATACTGAAAAGGTATTTAATAATGTAGATAGGGAAGAAGCCTATAAACTTATGTAACATTCCCTCTGGGGAGAGGCTGGAATGTCATGGCTGGAAATATTTTTTTTAAAGGCCACCAGTTAGGCCACCTCAGTCTTAAGCAACAGGAAGGAATGGGAATGTCTTGTGATTTCTGAGAGAAGATGGGATAAGAGGCGGTCTTTGAAGATTTATTTTAATGATATATATGGGGGTAGGTACGGGTAAAAAATGTCCTAGCTTTGTGAAATATAATATGTGCATATGTCTATTTATTAACCAAGAAAAGATAGCTAAAACCACTGTCAAAAATAGGTTTACTACTGCTCTTTTACTTTAGAGTTTCAAAAGCATAAAATAATGTAAATAAAATAGAATATGTAAAAAAAAAACATTTGTAGCTGTATCAAACGTATCACAACAGGCACGGCCACTCATGGCCATTATAATGTTCAACTGACCTACTGTATGGGGACAGTGGTACAGAAAGGGTTAAAATAACAATATAAATAAGACCAAAGACCCTATAAAGGCTTTTAACCCATTTATAACAAGTATAACATGAGACTTATGTTGGATAAGTTTTAGGATAATTTTAAATGCTTTATTAAGGAAGTCAACAATAACGGATTCTGAAAGATAATTTTTAAAAAACACGATTTTTGGCTAATTTTCCCCGAAATATTTTCACATATGTTAGACATATTTGTACAGAAACATACATCCAATACAGAAGTATAAATATTATTGAACAGAGAAGCATAAATAGCTGATTTAATTGATTTAAAATGAAAATGAATTTTATAAAAAGATTATGCACAACCACCGGATTATGAAGGACCAGATTAAGCTCAACAAAAATTCCTTCAACAACATTGTTTAAATGTACACCATATGTACACCATATACATATGCTAACAACAGCGTAACAGACGTATGAACATGGGCTCAGGTTGTACCGTCAGCGTATATGGATGTTCTGCTGTTGCATCGGTCGACAGCTGACAGCTGGAGATACTGCTGCATAGTTACCTCACTGGGCATGGCGAGGGTTTCAATTGAAGGCATCAGGTTGGTGTCACAATAACCTGCAGAGAGTGTCAAGTGTAAAGAAAACTTGCAGATTGTGGCAAAATTACATCTTTTTATAAGGGGATAACTTTCTGAGAAATTGTCCTACAGCAGGCAGGACATGCGAGGACGACGAATCAGAACATTTCTCTCACCAGTGTGTTTCCACCTGGCATTTATTTCGTCCCCTGGTGAAACCACATCAACTTGGTTTGGATATTGGGAGACTGTATAGTTGCTAGATAACCTTCACTTTCTAGTTCAGGTACCGAACTCATAGCTTTCAGGTTAGCAAGCATGTGTTTTACTACTATACCATGAACGTTTATTTGAAAAATAAATAGTGATTTTAAAAATTTCTGTCAAACTGTCAGGCTCCTACCTGGCTGTGTGATGTCATCGAGTGGGATGTTGAAGGAATCAGGGTCAAAGCTCTGCAGGTTCATCATCCTCTGGGCCTGCATGGCCCCCACCCTGCAACTGCTGAAGCCTGTGTATGCCTGGGGGTACTGGGGCCTGAGCATGCCAGACATATCTAGAACAGCAGGTGAGAAGTGGTCAGACAATAAGGTCAAAGGTCAACTTGGTTAAATGAACTGACCAGGTGTCCAATACAACAATGATTCGTGCTACAGTAATGTTTATGTTTAAGATTCTGTCACTAGATACCATTAAGACTAACTTTTACACTGGCACAAAACGTAATTTTATCAAGCATTAAAATAGTTTTGAGTCAGTCACTCAAATGATAGTGACTGGAATCTGAAATGTTTGATTTAGTCACCATAATTAATTGCTTAAAACAAGAAATTAATTAGTTTGTAAAAAAATGTGATTGTGTCTGACATAAAACATTATTTTTGTCTGATATTAGAAATTATTTTTTCTGACACAAGAAATTATTGTGTGTGACACAAGAAATGATTGTGTCTGACACAAGAAATGATTGTCTGGCACCATGATTAAACTGTGTACATGTAGAGAGAGTGAGGATGTTACCTGTCATGGGCTGACTGTACAGACATGAATTATGCTCATATTGTCCTGGCATGTCAGGTAGTTGTGACATCATGTTACGTGGTGGAATGGGTGGCAGAGGTCGCGGACTCATCATGATATCAGAGTTGTACGCGCCCATGCTGAAAGCACAGGGGAAGTAAGAGATTATGTCAGAGCAAAGATGGCATGGGTTACAGTCTACAGTACTTGGGATAAACCTGAGTTCATCCAGCTCTAACAGGTACCTAACCTCATTATATCTTCATGTTGAGGTTGGGGAAATTTTTTTCTAGTCTGCAAAAGTACTTTATTTTTCTAGAAGTAACTGCCATTTCATTTATATGAAAAAAAATGTCATCAATAATTAATTAAATAACAGGATATTTAATTTTCAAGTGTTGATGGCCAACTTTGCTCAACTGGTTGTTATTCTGTACAAATCCCACCTTTCATTAGATTACTCTCTCCCCTGAACCCACCACTTATTGCCTTCCTCCAACCTCCCCTGAACCCACCTCTCCATGCCTTCCAAACTCCCCTGAACCCACCTCTCATTAGCCTCCAACCTCCCCTGAACCCACCTCTCATTGCCTTCCTCCAACCTCCCCTGAACCCACCTCTCATTGCCTTCCTCCAATCTCCCCTGAACCCACCTCTCATTACCTTCCTCCAATATCCTCTGAACCCACCTCTCATTGCCCTCCTCGAATCTCCCCTGAACCCACCTCTCATTGCCTTCCTCCAATCTCCCCTGAACCCACCTCTCCATGCCTTCCACCAACCTCCCCTGAACCCACCTCTCATTAGCCTCCAATCTCCCCTGAACCCACCTCTCATTGCCTTCCTCCAATCTCCCCTGAACCCACCTCTAATTGCCTTCCTCCAATCTCCCCTGAACCCACCTCTCATTTCCTCCAATCTCCCCTGAACCCACCTCTCATTGCCTTCCTCCAATCTCCCCTGAACCCACCTCTCATTTCCTCCAATCTCCCCTGAACCCACCTCTCATTGCCTTCCTCCAATCTCCCCTGAACCCACCTCTAATTGCCTTCCTCCAATCTCCCCTGAACCCACCTCTCATTTCCTCCAATCTCCCCTGAACCCACCTCTCATTGCCTTCCTCCAATCTCCCCTGAACCCACCTCTCATTTCCTCCAATCTCCCCTGAACCCACCTCTCATTGCCTTCCTCCAATCTCCCCTGAACCAACCTCTCATTTCCTCCAATCTCCCCTGAACCCACCTCTCATTGCCTTCCTCCAATCTCCCCTGAACCCACCTCTCCATGCCTTCCACCAACCTCCCCTGAACCCACCTCTCATTGCCTTCCTCCTATCTCCCCTGAACCCACCTCTCATTGCCTTCCTCCAATCTCCCCTGAACCCACCTCTAATTGCCTTCCTCCAATCTCCCCTGAACCCACCTCTCATTTCCTCCAATCTCCCCTGAACCCACCTCTCATTGCCTTCCTCCAATCTCCCCTGAACCCACCTCTCATTTCCTCCAATCTCCCCTGAACCCACCTCTCATTGCCTTCCTCCAACCTCCCCTGAACCCACCTCTCATTGCCTTCCTCCAATCTCCCCTGAACCCACCTCTCATTACCTTCCTCCAATATCCTCTGAACCCACCTCTCATTGCCCTCCTCGAATCTCCCCTGAACCCACCTCTCATTGCCTTCCTCCAATCTCCCCTGAACCCACCTCTCCATGCCTTCCACCAACCTCCCCTGAACCCACCTCTCATTAGCCTCCAATCTCCCCTGAACCCACCTCTAATTGCCTTCCTCCAATCTCCCCTGAACCCACCTCTCATTAGCCTCCAATCTCCCCTGAACCCACCTCTCATTGCCTTCCTCCAATCTCCCCTGAACCCACCTCTCTTCCCTGAACCCACCTCTCATTGCCTTCCTCCAACCTCCCCTGAACCCACCTCTCATTTCCTCCAATCTCCCCAGAACCCACCTCTCATTGCCTTCCTCCAATCTCCCCTGAACCCACCTCTCTTCCCTGAACCCACCTCTCATTGCCTTCCTCCAACCTCCCCTGAACCCACCTCTCATTTCCTCCAATCTCCCCAGAACCCACCTCTCATTGCCTTCCTCCAACCTCCCCTGAACCCACCTCTTATTGCCTTCCTCCAATCTCCCCTGAACCCACCTCTCATTGCTTCCTCCAACCTCCCCTGAACCCACCTCTTATTGCCTTCCTCCAATCTCCCCTGAACCCACCTCTCATTGCCTTCCTCCAACCTCCCCTGAACCCACCTCTCATTGCCTTCCTCCAATCTCCCCTGAACCCACCTCTCTTCCCTGAACCCACCTCTCATTGCCTTCCTCCAACCTCCCCTGAACCCACCTCTCATTTCCTCCAATCTCCCCAGAACCCACCTCTCATTGCCTTCCTCCAATCTCCCCTGAACCAACCTCTCCATGCCTTCCTCCAACCTCCCCTGAACCCACCTCTCATTTCCTCCAATCTCCCCAGAACCCACCTCTCATTGCCTTCCTCCAATCTCCCCTGAACCCACCTCTCATTTCCTCCAATCTCCCCTGAACCCACCTCTCATTGCCTTCCTCCAATCTCCCCTGAACCCACCTCTCATTGCTTCCTCCAATCTCCCCTGAACCCACCTCTCATTGCCTTCCTCCAATCTCCCCTGAACCCACCTCTCTTCCCTGAACCCACCTCTCATTGCCTTCCTCCAACCTCCCCTGAACCCACCTCTCATTTCCTCCAATCTCCCCAGAACCCACCTCTCATTGCCTTCCTCCAATCTCCCCTGAACCAACCTCTCCATGCCTTCCACCAACCTCCCCTGAACCCACCTCTTATTGCCTTCCTCCAACCTCCCCTGAACCCACCTCTAATTGCCTTCCTCCAATCTCCCCTGAACCCACCTCTCATTTCCTCCAATCTCCCCTGAACCCACCTCTCATTGCCTTCCTCCAATCTCCCCTGAACCCACCTCTTATTGCCTTCCTCCAATCTCCCCTGAACCCACCTCTCATTGCCTTCCTCCAACCTCCCCTGAACCCACCTCTCATTTCCTCCAATCTCCCCTGAACCCACCTCTCATTTCCTCCAATCTCCCCTGAACCCACCTCTCATTGCCTTCCTCCAATCTCCCCTGAACCCACCTCTCATTGCCTTCCTCCAATCTCCCCTGAACCCACCTCTAATTGCCTTCCTCCAATCTCCCCTGAACCCACCTCTCATTGCCTTCCTCCAACCTCCCCTGAACCCACCTCTAATTGCCTTCCTCCAACCTCCCCTGAACCCACCTCTAATTGCCTTCCTCCAATCTCCCCTGAACCCACCTCTAATTGCCTTCCTCCAATCTCCCCTGAACCCACCTCTAATTGCCTTCCTCCAATCTCCCCTGAACCCACCTCTCATTGCCTTCCTCCAATCTCCCCTGAACCCACCTCTCATTGCCTTCCTCCAATCTCCCCTGAACCCACCTCTCATTGCCTTCCTCCAACCTCCCCTGAACCCACCTCTCATTTCCTCCAATCTCCCCTGAACCCACCTCTCATTTCCTCCAATCTCCCCTGAACCCACCTCTCATTGCCTTCCTCCAATCTCCCCTGAACCCACCTCTCATTGCCTTCCTCCAATCTCCCCTGAACCCACCTCTCCATGCCTTCCACCAACCTCCCCTGAACCCACCTCTCATTAGCCTCCAATCTCCCCTGAACCCACCTCTCCATGCCTTCCAAACTCCCCTGAACCCACCTCTCATTAGCCTCCAACCTCCCCTGAACCCACCTCTCATTAGCCTCCAACCTCCCCTGAACCCACCTCTCATTAGCCTCCAACCTCCCCTGAACCCACCTCTCATTAGCCTCCAATCTCCCCTGAACCCACCTCTCATTTCCTCCAACCTCCCCTGAACCCACCTCTCATTAGCCTCTAACCTCCCCTGAACCCACCTCTCATTAGCCTCCAATCTCCCCTGAACCCACCTCTCATTTCCTCCAATCTCCCCTGAACCCACCTGTCATTAGCCTCCAATATCCCCTGAACCCACCTCTCATGGCCTTCCTCAAATCTCCCCTGAACCCAACTCTCATTGCCTTCCTTCAATCTCCCCTGAACCCACCTCTCATTTCCTCCAATCTCCCCTGAACCCACCTGTCATTAGCCTCCAATATCCCCTGAACCCAACTCTCATTGCCTTCCTCCAATCTCCCCAGTGCCTGTGTTGCAGGCGACAGTTGGCTGTTGATGCTGTTGCTGCCCGCTGCTGTACCACAACGACTGGAGTGGGAGCTTGAGAAGGTAAAACCTGGAGAGCAAAGGTCATGGTAAACACACCATTTGATAGGCCGATCTCATGGTAAACACACCATTTGATAGGCCGATCTCATGGTAAACACACTATTTGATAGGCCGATCTGGTGGTAAACACACCATTTGATAGGCCGATCTCATGGTAAACACACCATTTGATAGGCCGATCTGGTGGTAAACACACCATTTGATAGGCCGATCTCATGGTAAACACACCATTTGATAGGCCAATCTCATGGTAAACACACCATTTGATAGTCCGATCTGGTGGTAAACACACCATTTGATAGTCCGATCTCATGGTAAACACACCATTTGATAGGCCAATCTCATGGTAAACACACCATTTGATAGTCCGATCTCATGGTAAACACACCATTTGATAGTCCGATCTCATGGTAAACACACCATTTGATAGGCCGATCTCATGGTAAACACACCATTTGATAGGCCGATCTCATGGTAAACACACCATTTGATAGGCCGATCTCATGGTAAACACACCATTTGATAGTCCGATCTCATGGTAAACACACCATTTGATAGGCCGATCTCATGGTAAACACACCATTTGATAGGCCGATCTCATGGTAAACACACCATTTGATAGGCCGATCTCATGGTAAACACACCATTTGATAGTCCGATCTCATGGTAAACACACCATTTGATAGGCCGATCTCATGGTAAACACACCATTTGATAGGCCGATCTCATGGTAAACACACCATTTGATAGGCCGATCTCATGGTAAACACACCATTTGATAGGCCGATCTCATGGTAAACACACCATTTGATAGGCCGATCTCATGGTAAACACACCATTTGATAGTCCGATCTCATGGTAAACACACCATTTGATAGGCCGATCTCATGGTAAACACACCATTTGATAGTCCGATCTCATGGTAAACACACCATTTGATAGGCCGATCTCATGGTAAACACACCATTTGATAGTCCGATCTCATGGTAAACACACCATTTGATAGGCCAATCTCATGGTAAACACACCATTTGATAGGCCTACCTCACTAAAGTACTTTTAACCCATTCCTCTCCAAACTTCAGCTACCACATCTGATCCCTCCAGGCGCCCGGGGACAAACTTTCAATTTGGCGCCCCCCCCCCCCAATATATTTTTTTATATTTATAATTCAAAATAGCAGCTAAAATGAGCTTAATTTGGCGCTATAGGATCGGCGCCCGGGGACAATGTACCCCCCCCCACCCCGTCGCTACGCCTCTGTGTGACGTCAGTAAGTGAAAGCGTCTAAGTCAGGTAAACCTCAGCACCCCATCACACTATTAATTAAAAGCACGCTATGTTAAATCAGTATGTGTTGGCGCCATAGCACATATTTAATCACAGACACATAATTCACGCCAACTAATACAGCCTGTAAACAATGGAGGAATTGTTCCGGTGTTTTTTTCCAAACCTCTACTCTAATATCATGTGACATTGGACAACTAGTCACCCGGGATTAGCTCCCCTGCCTCTTGTTAAAGTACAGTGTAAAAACCTGAACTCGAGTTTTTAGAAAACAAAAGAAGGGAACGAAATTAATACGGTAGATGGTCGGCGTATAATCCGGAAAGTAATTCCTAAAGGACAAGTTGATTATACTTATAGAAGGCATGGTAAAGCTAAAAATCACGCTGATCCTTGAGACCAATAATTATACGGTGTTCATCGTCTGCTGAGTTTTTATCTAGCTTTAGCTGAACGTGTGGAAAGCTGGTATGACGTCAGCAGGGAGGCCACAGAACAACGGAGCCGAGAGTTTAGCCCGACCACACAGCGCCCCGCCCCGCCACAGAAAAAAAAAATGAAAAGCTTTCGAGGCTAATCTTGTCCCTATCACTATAACAATCAATCAAGTAGTTCCTGGTCGATCAGCGGATCAATAGTGCAGTTGGGTAATATCCAATACTGGCTGGTGAACATTACACCCGGGGACTATTTATAGCTGGAGGGTTGGCGTTAAGTGTAGGGTTGGGTTCTTCTATACTAAAGGTGTAGGGTTGGGTTTTTGTTCACTAAAAAAAGTGTAGAAGCTGCTGGGGTTTTCTAAGCTATATTCTCTAGAGTTGGAACTTTCCCCAATGCTGGTGTAAGTTACCCCCGCCCCCCACCCCCACCCACGGGATAAATCAAAAGTGGTGTAGGGCAATACAGCGTCAATATGGCGTCAATAAGGAGCCAGGGGCGAGGTACAAAAACATCAGGAGTGTTTTGGTCGTCTGCAGACCTCAATATGGAGATGACGTCATCACCGCCCGATCTACGGTGTTTCAGTGTGTAAGTCAGGCTAGGGGTGTTTGTAGGTCAGGCTAGGGGTGTTTCAGTATGTAGGTCAGGCTAGGGGTGTTTCAATGTGTAGGTCACCTTAGGGGTGTTTCAGTGTGTAGGTCATCCTAGGGGTGTTTCAGTGTGTAGGTCAGGCTAGGGGTGTTTCAATGTGTAGGTCAGGCTAGGGGTGTTTCAGTGTGTAGGTCATTCTAGGGGTGTCTCAGTGTGTAGGTCAGGCTAGGGGTGTTTCAGTGTGTAGGTCATTCTAGGGGTGTCTCAGTGTGTAGGTCAGGCTAGGGGTGTTTCAGTGTGTAGGTCATGCTAGGGGTGTTTCAGTGTGTAAGCCAGCCTAGCAATGAGGTCGTGTATTGATCACTTATTGCCAAAAAAAAAGTCTGGCCATTCATCGATACAAGATCCATTATCATTCTTGATCGATACAGGTTAAATTTTACCCCAATCAAAGTTTCGGCGGGCCCGATTTTTTTAGACCAGCGAAAATTTCCCCGCCTAAGTTCAGCCACATTCCCTGACAAAAATGGAATCCATTTTCAAACCAGCATTTTATTATTCGATTACACCCGCTGTACATTCCATGACCCCTAGATTCGATTACACCAGCTGTTAATTCCATGACCCCTAGATTCGATTACACCAGCTGTACATTCCATGACCCCTAGATTCGATTACACCAGCTGTACATTCCATGACCCCTATATTCGATTACACCAGCTGTACATTCCATGACCCCCTTGATTCGATTACTTAAACAGCACGGCGCTCCATTCACGTGACTAACGGCTTAGGAAACCAATCGAGCTAACGGCGGCGTATCGTTTTCACCCTACCTGACGATACTGGTTCGGGCCATGGCTGGCGGAAGTCGTGTGCTGAGTGACCAAACAATGTACACCAATGTACACTGTACACATCTTACATGCCAGTCGTCGCGATCTTTAATCTCGCGGATTAACGCGCGGGACGGGGAAATCTCGTCAGATCGGCGCGGCAAGAGAATTAAACTTTGGTGACGTCAAACTAGCAGTTGACAAATAGGACGCCAGTACTAAACAAAACCTGTTCAAAGATGGGTCACTTTGATATGTGAACAACCACACTATCTGCACATTTACCCGTTCAGGGTTACGATAGGCCAATTTAAGAATGCCTTGATGAATCTGATCCCAACAAGTGATAGCTAAAAGTCACATTATTTCATCCAGAAAGCCAACTAAAAATTTTGACGCTACAAAATAAAGCTGCAAATACGAAATAAAGCTAGCCTTTTTAAAAACTAATCAATATAATTTATTTACCGTCAAAAAATATTTGATAAATGGCGGACGGGCACAAGAAAGGAGTACGTAAATGGCCGTCACACACATAGTTTGGTTTTTTAAATTATTTCCTTTAGGTACATCTTTTTACTTATTCCAAAGTGTCGTGATTTGAAACCCAACAGTTAACTGCCTCCTGCTGAAATATAACTGAAGATTAGGACCGCAGCAAATCTCGCCAGCAGCCCAATCAAGTGCTGATACCGTCCCTTGACAGCTCATGAAAAGATAACTCGCTGGCTAACAAAAGTGGAAATCTGATTTGAAACTGCTGATTACGAAACACACCGAACTTGTAAGATTTGGTTTCTATTTACATTGATACAAGGCAAACAGATAGTGAATTCTTGACATATCTGTCTACAGAAAATTATTTGCGTGTTTAAAAAGTGCTTGGTATGTAGTTGACTTGTAAGGACCAGACGGGAGCGCCGACAACTTCTACTCTAAAAGTCCCAAGTTCGGACCCAGGGCAGACGACGGGCAGCAACCTATCCAGGAAAGAGCTTCACAAACTGCTGCCGTGTAGATAGTTCTTGGCTGGCACTTGTTCGAGGAAATCCCTCTCAATATTATTTGCTGTTTATTTATAGATATAAACGTATCGATAAATATTTATGTTTGCGTCATCCATATACAATCCTGAAATATTTAAGGATCGGTATTCAGGTCAGATAGTCCACCCAGCTGTGATGGGCACCTAACTCACAAAAACAGTTCACAAAAACAGGTGAACTCTACTTCACTTGCCCGTCGAAAAGGGACCTTTACTCTATAGTATGACAATATCTAATGTATGTCGCTGTGAGCTGACACATCAGTTTACCCCTACCTCACCCCCCCCCCCCCCCGACAAACACTTGAAGCGCGGGTTATCTAACTCTCTCCCCCCCCCCCCCCCTAGATGACACTCTCAATCTGCATAGCGCCATGTCAACGCCTGACCCAGTTGCCTGCCGTTCTATATTTAGATTGTACTGTATCCAGCTATCAGCGTTCTATTGTTTATTTAGTCTGATGCTTACAGACGAAGTTACATCCCAGGTGTAATCTGATGCTTACATAAGTAGTCTCTTATTAAAATCTTATGCTTACAGACGTTGTTACATGCTAGATGTAATCATTGAATACAGCGAACAATATGATTGCCTATATAACTAAACTATACATCGTTCAAGTCAAAACGTAAAACATTACAATAAAAATAGCATTCAGTACGCTAATTTACGAATCAAATATTAATTGTTTCTAAATTTAGTGCTTGTTTAGCTCGCTTAATATGTTATTCGCGGTAGCGGGGCAATTCAAACTTTGCGAGGAATCAATCGAGCGTAAACACAAGTCAACAAAGGCAGCGCCACCTTCAGAGACACGACGTTTTCCGGTTGGCTGGTCAGCTTAAGACGGGCATTGTTTTGCAGACGGCGTGTTGTGGCCGTGTGTCCGCCTCGCTGTTCACATACCGAGGGCTGTCCCACTTGACTACGTTTCACTCGGGTTTAATGAGAGACAACCACTAGAAAAACAAGAGCAGACAACTCGCTGGCTAGATCAAAGCAGAGGCGTGACGTAGTGTGGTTCACGGAGGTTCGAAGGGTTTAGGGAATAGGACCGCTACACGTTTTAATTACTTAAAAATGAAAACTTTATTAATAAAAAAAAATGACAACATTAACCGCTTTAATAAAATAGCTAGGTTCGCTGAGCTGAAGAGCTAATGAAAAATTATGTACATAGACAAAAATTGTGTGATTAGAAAAAAAATGCAGCTAATGTTCTTTGTTCGAATAGCTAACTGTAACAATTTGAAGTGGAGAAGTAAACAGGACTGGGTATGGTTGATTGGCATGTTAGGAAAATATGTAAATAAAGAATTGTATTCAACTCTAAGTCTTGTGTCGTTCTAGATCATCTAGAATTATGTACAGTTAGACTTTATTGAATTGTGTACAGCTAGACCACATAATATGCATCTAGACAACATAGACTTGTGTACAAGTAGATATTGTGCACAATTAGACCATATTGACTTGTACATCTACATTGTATTGACTTGTACATCTACACTGAATACACGAGTAGGCCTACATAGTGTACATTTATAACTAAACTGAACATACCAAGTGTACAGCTATTTATGTACACAACTAACAAACTAGACTCACTGGGGTAGACACTCTCAGCAGAGGGTCCTGTGTGTACAACTAGACCCTATAGACATGTACACAACTAACAAACTAGACACTCTCAGCAGAGGGTCCTGTGTGTACAACTAGACCCTATAGACATGTACACAACTAACAAACTAGACACTCTCAGCAGAGGGCCCTGTGTGTACAACTAGACCCTTGACCCTATAGACATGTACAAACTAGACTTACTGGGGTACACACTCTCAGCAGAGGGTCCTGTGTGTACAACTAGACCCTATAGACATGTACACAACAAACTAAACTTACTGGGGTACACACTCTCAGCAGAGGGTCCTGTGTGTACAACTAGACCCAATAGACATGTACACAACAAACTAAACTTACTGGGGTACACACTGTCTGCAGAGGGTCATGTGTGTACAACTAGACCCTATTGACATGTACAGAACAAACTAGACTCACTGGGGTACACACTCTCAGCAGAGGGTCCTGTGTGTACAATTAGACCCTATAGACATGTACACAACTAACAAACTAGACACTGTCTGCAGAGGGCCCTGTGTGTACAACTAGACCCTATCGACATGTACACAACAAACTAGACTTACTTGGGTACACACTCTTAGCAGAGGGTCCTGTGTGTACAACTAGACCCTATAGACATGTACACAACAAACTAGACTTACTGGGGTACACACTCTCAGCAGAGGGCCCTGTGTGTACAACTAGACTTAATACACATGTACACAACAAACTAGACTTACTGGGGTAGACACTCTCAGCAGAGGGTCCTGTGTGTACAACTAGACCCTCTAGACATGTACACAACAAACTAGACTTACTGGGGTACACACTCTCAGCAGAGGGTCCTGTGTGTACAACTAGACTTAATACACATGTACACAACAAACTAGACTCACTAGGGTACACACTCTCAGCAGAGGGTCCTGTGTGTGGGGACCTGCCCATGCTGTTGTCACTGTAGTCCATGGGTGACCCCTCGGGCCTGAGCTGTTGTATGGTCAGACAGGTATTCATGTCCTCTAGCTTGTCCTTCTTCAGCTTCAATAGAGAAGGGGGGGGGGTATCAATACTTTTTCAAAAGTTATTTGACTGTCATACACACAAGCAAACATGAAACATAAAGCCAAGTAGGCATATGCTTTAAGTCAAGCAGATTTATGAATTAATTCAGGCAGATTTATGTTTTAAGTCAAGTAGATTTATGTTTAAAGTCATATAGACTCATGTTTTAAAAGCAAATTAATTGGACTGATTTCAAACTTCCAAAGTATATAGGGCCTACTAAAAATTGCTTCATCATCAAACCATCTGATTATCTAAATCAATAGCTGTTATTGAAGATACACCAACTGTAAAAAGTCATCAGCCCTTTATGTGTTGGTTTGACCAGTGTTGACAACATTCCATAATTTTAAAATTTTGTGTTGATGAATTGTTGACAGCTCTAAATCAATTGGACCCACCTTTTTCTTTTGCTGCTGCTGCTCCTTAGTGTGATTTTTTACATGTTTTCTCAAAGAACTTGGATCAGTGTAGCGTTTGGTACATCCGGCTACCTGACACGCATATGGTTTCTAAAACAAATCAAAGAAAAAAAATCAACTTTTCGAGGAACAAGATCAACCCCCGACCTCCCAATATATATTCAAATATATATATATATATATATATATATATATATATATATATATATATATATATATATATATATATATATATATATATATATATATATATATATATATATAGCTTTCCTTAAACAGAAGGAAAGGAAGATTTGCTAATGATTCACACAAACAGCTCCTAACCTACAGACCACGTGACCTGCCCCCCCATTAACCTACAGACCACGTGACCCAGTACTCACCGTGTCCGCGTGTCTACCCCCCCCCCATAAACCTAAAGACCACGTGACTCAGTACTCACCGTGTCCACACCCACCCCCACCCTGACCAACAGAACACGTGACCAGCCCCGCCCCCCAATCTGACCTACACATCACGTGACCTAATGCTCACCGTGTCCACGTGTGTCCACCCCCACCCTGACCATCAGATCACGTGACCACCCTCCCACCCTGACCTACAGACCACGTGTCTACCCCCCCCCCCCCTGACCTACACATCACGTGACCCAGTGCTCACCGTGTCGACGTGTGTCCGCTGATGCTTGGCCCTGTCCGAGGAATTGCTGAACGCCTTCTGGCACCCCGGGTGCTGGCAGAGGTAGGGGCGCTCCCCCGTGTGGCTCCTCAGGTGGATCTTCAGGTTCTCCAGCCGGGAGAAGGCTTTGGTGCAGCCCTCAAACTGAAAGATAGGGTTCACGTTATGCCATGGTAGGCCTACAGCCCTCAAACTGAAAGAGACGGGGTTCACGTTATGTCATGGTGCAACCCTAAAGCTGAAAGATAGGGTTCACATTATGCTTTGGTGCAACCCTAAAGCTGAAAGAGATAGGGTTCACATTATGCTTTGGTGCAACCCTAAAGCTGAAAGAGATAGGGTTCACATTATGCTTTGATGCAACCCTAAAGCTGAAAGATAGGGTTCACATTATGCTTTGGTGCAACCATAAAGCTGAAAGAGATAGGGTTCACATTATGCTTTGATGCAACCCTAAAGCTGAAAGAGATAGGGTTCACATTATGCTTTGGTGCAACCCTAAACTCCTGGATAATCCTTCAATCTTGTTGAAATCATTACTTACTTTAAAACTCTTAGAACCGATACAAATCTTTTGATATTAAGAAAGTTACAAGTGTGTTGTAGTTGAAATTAGCTTGTAGTAAGATTATAGGTATGCTAGTTTTATTATTCTTGATGTATACAATTTCTGCGACACCCCCCCCCCCCCCCGTCACTGGGCTATTTTACTGGTCAGGTAAGATAAGGATCTCATTTTCAGATGCCATTTAAGTTATTTACACAGTAAAACAAAGTATGTAGAAAATCTCTAGTCACAGTGATCAAGTAAAAGTGTTTTAATTTATGTAAACAATTCCGCCCCCAACGGCCTGAGCCCCTAGCGATCGCCCTGCCCTGAAGTTAATTAATGAATGGACAGAGAGCCATTGTCGACCCCGGCCATCAAAGTTGAAGCAAAAAAAAACAACACCACCTAGAGTGACACCTCAAGTTGTGTCCTAAGCTATCAACCCGCCATGAATGTCTAACATACGACACCAGCTTTATGGGCCTGACGTGTCGCAGCAGGCCTAGGGACGTCCTCACGTGTCACGTGTGGCGGTCCTCAACTGACAGTGGCGGTCCTCAATGTGTGACAATGGCGGTCCTCAATGTGTGACAGTGGCGGTCCTCAATGTGTGGAGTGGCGGTCCTCAATGTGTGACAGTGGCGGTCCTCAATGTGTGACAGTGGCGGTCCTCAATGTGTGACAGTGGCGGTCCTCAATGTCTGACAGTGGCGGTCCTCAATGTGTGGAGTGGCGGTCCTCAACTGACAGTGGCGGTCCTCAATGTGTGACAGTGGCGGTCCTCAATGTCTGACAGTGGCGGTCCTCAACTGACAGTAGCGGTCCTCAATGTGTGGAGTGGCGGTCCTCAACTGACAGTAGCGGTCCTCAATGTGTGACAGTGGCGGTCCTCAACTGACAGTGGCGGTCCGCAATGTGTGACAGTGGCGGTCCTCAATGTGTGACAGTGGCGGTCCTCAATGTGTGACAGTGGCGGTCCTCAATGTGTGACAGTGGCGGTCCTCAATGTGTGACAGTGGCGGTCCTCAATGTGTGACAGTGGCGGTCCTCAATGTGTGACAGTGGCGGTCCTCAACTGACAGTAGCGGTCCTCAACTGACAGTGGCGGTCCTCAATATGTGACAGTGGCGGTCCTCAACTGACAGTGGCGGTCCTCAATATGTGACAGTGGCGGTCCTCAACTGACAGTAGCGGTCCTCAACTGACAGTGGCGGTCCTCAATGTGTGACAGTGGCGGTCCTCAATGTGTGACAGTGGCGGTCCTCAATGTGTGACAGTGGTGGTCCTCAATGTGTGACAGTGGCGGTCCTCAATGTGTGACAGTGGCGGTCCTCAATGTGTGACAGTGGTGGTCCTCAATGTGTGACAGTGGTGGTCCTCAATGTGTGACAGTGGCGGTCCTCAATGTGTGACAGTGGCGGTCCTCAATGTGTGACAGTGGCGGTCCTCAATGTGTGACAGTGGTGGTCCCCAATGTGTTGCTGCTGAAAGCGACTTGACACCTTCTCTTTAACAGCAGACGACACTCAGGTACCCGTGGCAGGCGTCTTCAATAACGGTGTCAAGTTCAAAGGTCAAATGACGTGCAACAAACAGCCGTTGACAGAAACAAATAGACGTTTGTCCAGGGAACATTAGGGTGACAAGTGTTACAGGAACTTGCGTTCCTCGGGAACATTTGAACACTGTAGGGGATTGGCGCCTAAGGAACACGGGCGTCTACGGTAGACGGGCGTCTACGGTACAGGGGCGTCTACGGTAGACGGGCGTCTACGGGAAAAGTTGACCAGGGCAATATGGGATAGGGCAGTTGGGATAAGTTGACCAGAGCAATATAGGATAGGACACTTGGGATAAGTTGACCAGAGCAATATAGGATAGGACAGTTGGGAAAAGTTGACCAGAGCAATATGGGATAGGACAGTTGGGAAAAGTTGACCAGAGCAATATGGGGTAGGACAGTTGGGAAAAGTTGACCAGGGTAATATGGGATAGGACAGTTGGGATAAGTTGACCAGGGCAATATAGGATAGGACAGTTGGGATAAGTTGACCAGGGCAATATGGGATAGGGCAGTAGGGATGAGTTGACTACAAGCTTCCCTACTACTTAAAGCAAAGCACGAAGCTTGCCCTATTACTTAAAGTACAATGCTTGCCCTACTACTTCAAGCACAATGCTTGCCCTACTACTTAAAGCACAATGCTTGCCCTACTACCTAAAGTACAATGCTTGCCCTACTACTTCAAGCACAATGCTTGCCCTACTACTTCAAGCACAATGCTTGCCCTACTACTTCAAGCACAATGCTTGCCCTACTACTTCAAGCACAATGCTTGCCCTACTACTTAAAGCACAATGCTTGCCCTACTACCTAAAGCACAATGCTTGCCCTACTACTTAAAGCACAATGTTTGCCCTACTACTTCAAGCACAATGCTTGCCCTACTACCTAAAGTACAATGCTTGCCCTACTACTTAAAGCACAGTGCTTGCCCTACTACTTAAAGCACAATGCTTGCCCTACTACCTAAAGCACAATGCTTGCCCTACTACTTCAAGCACAATGCTTGCCCTACTACCTAAAGCACAATGCTTGCCCTACTACTTAAAGCACAATGCTTGCCCTACTACTTCAAGCACAATGCTTGCCCTACTACTTCAAGCACATAGCTTGCCCTACTGCTTAAAGCACAATGCTTGCCCTACTGCTTAAAGCACAATGCTTGCCTTACTACTTAAAGCACAATGCTTGCCCTACTACTTCAAGCACAATTCTTGCCCTACTACTTCAAGCACAATTCTTGCCCTAATACTTCAAGCACAATTCTTGCCCTACTACTTAAAGCACAATGCTCGCCCTACTACTTCAAGCACAATGCTTGCCCTACTACTTCAAGCACGATTCTTGCCCTACTACTTAAAGCACAATGCTTGCCCTACTACTTAAAGCACAATGCTTGCCCTACCACTTCAAGCACAATTCTTGCCCTACTACCTAAAGTACAATGCTTGCCCTACTACTTCAAGCACAATGCTTGCCCTACTACTTCAAGCACAATGCTTGCCCTACTACTTCAAGCACAATGCTTGCCCTACTACTTCAAGCACAATGCTTGCCCTACTACTTAAAGCACAATGCTTGCCCTACTACTTAAAGCACAATGCTTACCCTACTACCTAAAGCACAATGCTTGCCCTACTACTTAAAGCACAATGTTTGCCCTACTACTTCAAGCACAATGCTTGCCCTACTACCTAAAGTACAATGCTTGCCCTACTACTTAAAGCACAATGCTTGCCCTACTACTTCAAGCACAATGCTTGCCCTACTACTTCAAGCACATAGCTTGCCCTACTGCTTAAAGCACAATGCTTGCCCTACTGCTTAAAGCACAATGCTTGCCTTACTACTTAAAGCACAATGCTTGCCCTACTACTTCAAGCACAATTCTTGCCCTACTACTTCAAGCACAATTCTTGCCCTAATACTTCAAGCACAATTCTTGCCCTACTACTTAAAGCACAATGCTCGCCCTACTACTTCAAGCACAATGCTTGCCCTACTACTTCAAGCACGATTCTTGCCCTACTACTTAAAGCACAATGCTTGCCCTACTACTTCAAGCACAATGCTTGCCCTACTACTTAAAGCACAATGCTTGCCCTACCACTTCAAGCACAATTCTTGCCCTACTACTTAAAGCACAATGTTTGCCCTACTACTTTAAAAAGTGCACAGTACAAACAGTATACAAGATATTTTGACAACATCCTAAAAAAGTATTTTCTTCCAACAGTTTCAAGTAGTGATTTATAAAATGTAAACAACTGTCACCAGTTTGGAAACATCGACAGAGATTTATGCCCCTGAAATGCAAATAATTCCAGACGAAGTTCAAATACCCAGGTGTCTCTATAGGTGTGAACATTTGTTCATTAAACACAAACTACCTGTAAATCTGTCAAGGTGCTATTCTCTTGGCCTCATTTGCTGGGTCCATACAGTAGAAACATTCGGTGACTCAAAATATGCTTCATTTAACGGAAATTAACGGATGCTTCATTTAACGGATGGTGGATTTAACGGACATTTTATTTAACTCTAACGGATGTTTGATTTATTGGCTGTTTGATGTATTGGATGTTTGATGTAATGGATGTTTGATTTATTGGATGTTTGATGTATTCGATGTTTGATGTATTGGATGTTTGATTTATTGGATGTTTGATTTATTGGATGTGTGATGTATTGGATGTTTGATTTATTGGATGTTTGATGTATTGGATGTTTGATGTATTGGATGTTTGATGTATTGGATGTTTGATTTATTGGCTGTTTGCCTATGTGAACACAATGCGCCTTTATTCGTTCAGTTTTGTTTTACACATGGCATGATTGTACAGCTATCTTCGCATTATCCAAGTAGGTGTTAGATTTAAACTTGATTTTTGCCAAAGTCATTACAAGATAGTGATATCAAGATACTGTGTAAAACCGCTGCCCACCAAACCACAGCCCACCAAACCACAGCCCACCAAACCACAGCCCACCAAACCACTGCCCACCAAACCACAGCCCACCAAACCACTGCCCACCAAATCAACAGAGCCAATCATACACGATGGTCCGTCTCATGTTCCATCCCCTCAACCATCCACATGAGCTAAACCCTATCAACCATCCACATGAGCTAAACCCTAACAACCATCCACAAGAGCTAAACCCTAACAACCATCCACATGAGCTAAACCTTAACAACCATCCACATGAGCTAAACCCTAACAACAATCACCATGACCTACAACCCCCTCAACCACCCACGTGACCTACAACCCCCTCAACCACCCACGTGACCTACAACCCCCTCAACCATCCACGTGACCTACAACCCCCTCAACCATCCACGTGACGCACAACCCCATCAATCAGCACTGTGACATTGAACCTGAGTGAGTGACACTCAAATGAGTCTCTTGTATAATGCTTGCACCTGGTCTAACCGTTACAGATAGCTGCTAAGTTTCTAAAAGTGATTGTAACAATCAATGGCAGTCAGAAAGTTTCTAAAAGTAATTGAAACAACGAACACTACAGACAGCTGTCTACCACTGACCCCATTATGTCCACATCTACGGGCTATTTAACGCACCGAAAGTGGACAAGGCAAAAACAGTCGTCTCTCACGCGCAGATGACCATTCCAAAACTTCAGACAACTGCTCACTTCTTGACCATTAGGGTCGAACAGGGGGGGGGGGGGGGTGTCTGTACAGCGAGTAGGCTTTAACCCCGCCAAACGGTCGAGGTCAGTTTTGTTGTGATGAACTCTATAAAGCGAGACGGGCGAATGTCGGGAATGTTTGTGTAAGAGAAAGTGCTGTTGTTGGTTTTGATAAGTCGCCAGTGAGGGGTTGATGACCTGGAGGCTGGGAATACAGAGGCTGGGGTGGTGGGACAGGGGAGAGAAGTAGATACAAATAATAAGGGAGAGAAGTAGATACATATAACAGGGGAGAGAAGTAGATACAAATAATAAGGGAGAGAAGTAGACACAAATAACAAGGGAGAGAAGTAGATACAAATAACAGGGGAGAGAACTGGACACAAATAACAAGGGAGAGAAGTAGATACAAATAACAAGGGAGAGAAGTAGATACAAAAAACAGGGGAGAGAAGTGGACACAAATAATAAGGGAGAAAACTGGACACACATATCAAGGGAGAGAAGTAGACACAAATATCAAGAGAGATAAGTAGAGACAAATAACAAGGGAGAGAACCATAGATGATATGGTCACTATGGGAGAGAAGCATGATCATATTTGACTCGACGAAAAATTGAAACGCATAATGTATCATTGCTGACATAATTATCAGCTGACAGAAGATGCACAACACAGTGTGCAGGCCTTTGTGTGGAATGTTAGCATGTTGTTTCAAACTTTGTCTAAAGCTACCGTGGCAGACACGACTACATGTAGCATAGTGTATGTCATAAGGCTCTAGTGTGAGGTGGTATTACACAAATCTTCTTACTGCCGATTGTAACAGCCTTACTGCCGATTGAGGTAACAGCCTTACTGCCGATTGAGGTGATTTAGGTAACAGCCTTACTGCCGATTGAGGTAACAGCCTTACTGCCGATTGAGGTAACAGCCTTACTGCCGATTGAGGTAACAGCCTTACTGCCGATTGAGGTGATTTAGGTAACAGCCTTACTGCCGATTGAGGTAACAGCCTTACTGCCACTCCTTAATCAAAGAAAACTTCAGAAGCAAACAGCCCCTTACCCCTGAACAACCCCCCCCCCCCCCCCCCCTTCCTTCACCACACCCTCCCCGCATCCTGGAAACATGTACGTCAATGGCTCCTGATATCACCGGCTCTAAATTAAGACGTCAACTAAAAAAGCCGATCACTTGCCTAATCAAACGCCGATCGATCGATCGCTGGAAATGTAACCAACGCCTTGACAAAATAAGGGGCGATAATAGAGCGGGGGAATATGGGGACAAAACTCTAGCCTAAGACACGGTGCCCTAGTGATAGAATTATTCTAAGCTGCTGGCTTTACAATACATCACACATTTGAAACTTGTGGTTTCAATGTGTGCATTTTTATTTTAAAGATGTGTGCATTTTTATTTTAAAGATGTTTGCATTTTTATTTTAAAGATGTTTGCATTTTTATATTAAAGATGTTTGCATTTTTATATTAAAGATGTTTGCATTTTTATATTAGTGTGTTAAAGATGTTTGTATTTTTATATTAGTGTGTTAAAGATGTTTTCATTTTTATGTTAAAGATGTTTGCATTTTTATATTAAAGATGTTTGCATTTTTATATTAGTGTGTTAAAGATGTTTGCATTTCTATATTAGTGTGTTAAAGATGTTTGCATTTTTATATTAAAGATGTTTGCATTTTTATATTAGTGTGTTAAAGATGTTTGCATTTCTATATTAGTGTGTTAAAGATGTTTGCATTTTTATATTAAAGACGAGAAAAATGGCCCGTTGAGGAAGGATACACCGGGCGCTAGGTTGATAGTGCTGTCTCTTTTCTCTAAACAAAAACCACCCCCCCCCACCCCCCCCACCCCCACCCCCCCCCCCACCCCCACCCCCACCCACACCACCCCAACCCCCCCCCCCCCACACACCACCCCCCACCCCCACCCCTACACACACCAACCCACACACACACCACCCCCCCCCCACCCCCCACCCCAAAAAAGACATGTCTACCGTCCCATTCAACGAAATATAATTATATACTTTTTCCAGTGTCCGCCCCCTCCCCGAAAATTCTACCCCCGCCCCCGAAAATTTCAAGTACCCCCACCCCTCTCCGGGGAGGAAAAAGTCTAAATTAAAACCACCCCCCACTCAACCCCCACCCCCCCCCACCCCCCTCAGACGTTCTTACGCGGGGGGTGGGGCTTCACCCCTACCCGAAGAATTGTATGCAAGAAACTCTTCACGCAAACCATTTAGATTAGACAACATTTCCTTTTTATTCAATGTTTACGCGATAATCAATGACGTCATTACATTACTGTGTGCACTTTCCGCCTTGATATTATTTTCAACTCTATGCTAAATGTGTCGACGTCATACTTCGTTTTCGTTTCACTGTGCAAGTTTTTAATTTCCTTATGTTTTCTCTAGAGCGTTCTTGTCAGACAGACAGACAGACAGACAGACAGACAGACAGACAGACAGACAGACAGACAGACAGACAGACAGACAGACAGACAGACAGACAGACAGACAGACAGACAGACAGACAGACAGACAGACAGACAGACAGACAGACAGACAGACAGACAGACAGACAGACAGACAGACAGACAGACAGACAGACAGACAGACAGACAGACAGACAGACAGACAGACAGACAGACAGACAGACAGACAGACAGACAGACAGACAGACAGACAGACAGACAGACAGACAGACAGACAGACAGACAGACAGACAGACAGACAGACAGACAGACAGACAGACAGACAGACAGACAGACAGACAGACAGACAGACAGACAGACAGACAGACAGACAGACAGACAGACAGACAGACAGACAGACAGACAGACAGACAGACAGACAGACAGACAGACAGACAGACAGACAGACAGACAGACAGACAGACAGACAGACAGACAGACAGACAGACAGACAGACAGACAGACAGACAGACAGACAGACAGACAGACAGACAGACAGACAGACAGACAGACAGACAGACAGACAGACAGACAGACAGACAGACAGACAGACAGACAGACAGACAGACAGACAGACAGACAGACAGACAGACAGACAGACAGACAGACAGACAGACAGACAGACAGACAGACAGACAGACAGACAGATAGATAGATAGATAGATAGATAGATAGATAGATAGATAGATAGATAGATAGATAGATAGATAGATAGATAGATAGATAGATAGATAGATAGATAGATAGATAGATAGATAGACAGACAGCGAAACTATTATTATAGATGTTTGCATTTTTATATTAGTGTGTTAAAGATGTTTGCATTTTTATATTAGTGTGTTAAAGGTGTTTGTATTATTATATTAGTGTGTTAAAGATGTTTGTATTATTATATTAGTGTGTTTAAGATGTTTGCATATTATTTTCATTATGTTTAGATATTCGAATGTCAATAGTGGTGTGTTTAAATGTAAGAGTATCAATATGTTTGTTGTAAGGGGATATTCAGTGACACGCTTAATTTTTTTTTGGTACTATCCACTGATTAAACAAACAAAACACAATCCTGTGTGCGCCAACCCCCCCCCCCCTCCCATATTTCTATGTTCTCATCTCTGTACCACGTGACCAGATAAATAGTTCAAGGCCAAGGTCATGACTGCCACAAGTATGAGGTGGTCGTAAAAAATAACGATAATATAAGAGTAGGGGGGTAACTATGTCAGTCAAACCAAGGGGGATAACCATGTCAGACAGTAAATACAAGGGGGCTAACCATGTCAGACAGTAAATACAAGGGGGCTAACCATGTTAGTCAAAACAAGGGGGCTAACCATGTTAGATAGTAAATACAAGCGGGCTAACCATGTCAGATAGTAAATACAAGGGGGATAACCATGTCAGTCCAACCGAGGGGGCTAAACATGTCAGCCAAAACCAAGGGGGCTAACCATGTCAGACAGTCAAACCAAGGGGGCTAACCATGTCAGTCAAACCAAGGGGGCTAACCATGTCAGTCCAACCAATGGGGCTAACCATGTCAGACAGTCAAGAAATAAAATGAACTATGCCAATCAGTAAAGCAAGAAGGGAACTAACCGTGCACTTGTTTGGCTTCTCCCCCGAGTGTACCCTCATGTGGATGAGCAGCTTGTAGCGAGCGTTGAAGCTGCGGAACCGGCGAGGGCAGCCTTGCCAGAAACAGGTGAACTCGTCGCCCTTGCGCTGGTCGATGTGCGCCTTCTCCAGGTGCCGCACCAGCTCCTCCTGCTCGGCGAACAGCTGGCCACAGTCCACCCAGCGACACACGTTAGGGTCATCCTCCTCCCCCTCCTCCCCCCGCTGCCCGCCCGTCTGGGTCCCGCTGTCGGGGACATAGGCGGGGCTCAACCCCGTGATGCCCGCGGATGCTGGGCTCATGACCATGGGGATACCCGTCAGTCCTGCAGGCGCTACCGGGTTAACCACCTGCATGTTGGTGTTGATGAGGTTCGAACCCAAACCAGTCTGTTGGTGGGGGCTGGCGTTATTGTGAGCTTGAGAGATGGTGCCGTGTTGGGGTGTGAGATGGTGATGGTTGTGGTACGGTTGGTTGTGGTGATGGTGATGGTTGCGCTGTTGTTCCATGGCTTCACTGTACAATGGGGGTGGGGGTATACTGTTTAAAGACACGCCTGTACCTACGCTGGACTGCATGACCCTGGTGTTGGCTGCGTTGATTCCTTCATTCATCATGCAGCTGGTCTCCATAGCCCCCAGACCAGTATTGTAATCAGTGTTTTCAATCTGTTCACTAAAAAAATTATCCAACCCCATGCCAGTTGGGAAAATCCCCATAGCACAGTTTTGCTCAATATAAGGCATCTCGTCCCGCCTAGCGACAAAAGAGTTCCGCATAATCTCTTCAAAGACGCTGTTTTCTGAAGCTCCCATCCCAAGAAAGTCCACGTTCTCGTTCTTCAGACCTGACTGGATGCTAAACGGCGTGTAGTTGACGCGCTTTTGTCCAGAGCCGGTCTGGGAGTAGGGGCTGCTGTTCCTGGCCGAGAGGTGGGAGAAGGAGCCGAGCTGACCGGGCTGGGGGGAGCCGCTAGTGGAGGAGTTCCTCGACTGGAGGTACGGTCCCAGGGAGGTGGGGGACAGGCGGATGTGGTTCAGGTCAAGGCCGTCTGACAGGGAAGGTGAGATGGAGAGAGCTCGCTTCTGCGAGTTCCTGACCTGCATGTTGGCCGAGTGCCGGGGGCTGGGGAAGCCGGACATCTCGGACCGGGGGTAGTTGGACACCTCGGACCGGGGGTAGTTGGAGATGGCACTGCCCGGCACTGCTATGCTCTGGGAGTCGTTGTCGCTGCCATCGACGGTGGAGGATGTCGTCGACGGCAGAGGTTTATAGTGGAGCCAGTCCTGTTTGGGGAGAGCCGGCTCCAGGAAAACGTGACTGTTGGACGAGTCTCCGTTCTGAACAGACTTTGGCGTACTGGCCACGCTTCGTGGAGTTTGGAGAGAGCTCCTGTGCATGGGGGACGGGATCATGCCATTGGTGGCTGGCCCGTGGCCGGGGTTGTTGGAGGACGCTGATAGAGGCTGCTGTCGCCCGGACCCCGGGGCTATGCTGGACACCTCGCTGGGGGTGGGGGTGTCGGAGAAGAGGTTCAGCAGTGGAGGGAGCGAGATGTGCCCCATCCCGCTGGTGACGTCACTTCCGATGTTGTAGGCCCGGGAAAACTTGCTGAAGTTGTCCAGAGGGTTCTGGTTGGCCCTGGAGAAGACGAAAGGCTTCCCGTTGTTGCAGCTACTGCTGGGGGTGGGCTGGGTGAAGTTCTGGGGGGCGTGGCCTTGTCGGGGACCCAGGGGGATACACTGGGGCCCGTAGCCGTCTTGAATATCTGAGGAAACGTGTATACAATGTGTAAGTAGTGCATGTAAGTAATACAATGACATTAGAGTATGTTAAAATGTAAACAATGTTTTGACTTGATACTCAACGATAGATCTCATTCTTTCAATGATTTTCTCATCTCATTTAGTTACAACAGCATATATCTGATTTTCATTACAACTTTGTTTATTGCAGTGTGCCAAGGACATCATTAACTACCTAATTAACTACCTAATTAACTATCAATTAACATAAATAGCCAGGTCTTAACCCTGCAACCTTGACCTTTGTTGCAGGTTAACGCGGCCTGGTGTTACTCTAACCTTGACATTTGGGATACTTGACCTATACCACAATGTCATTAAGGTGGTTACTTTAACCTTGACACTGTCAAACCTGGTCTACGTCATGACGTCATGTTACATTACGTCATATAATTATATCAAAATATGTCTAGATTAGCACTTCGACACAAATTTTCAAAACGCTTACACACTGGTGATTTCCAAAACCTACACACACACAAAAATCACTTCCTAAACCAAGCCCGTACACTGTGATGATTGCCTAAAGCAAGCCATGTTCGAGTGTTTTCTGTCAGCGTTTCTGTGGCGAAACTTCTTGTGTGTGTGTGTGTGGGGGGGGGGGGGGGGGGGTTATGTATGTCGTACCGCCCTTTTAAAGTTTCCTTTCAAACCTGACGGTCCACGTGGCAGTTGAAGTAGAGTTCGCCTCTGTGACCTCGGCCTATGAAAAGATCGTTTGGTCAGCACTATGCCCAGCCGCCTTTACTTTCCCTAACGTGAGTTAAGTACCCATCCCAGCTGGATGGACGCCCTGCAGTCTTGAGACCGAGATCCCATCTCCCGACTTTCGGGTGAGCAGTAGAGCGCCCTACCGTGGCGTCCCATGTCTAGGCCTAAATTTAAATTTATTTCTGATTATATTTAAATATGCCAGAAAAGCGATGTATCAGAACATATAGGCGTACTTTCAATATTCAATACTTATGATTTTAAAAATTCACAAGTTCGTGTTCTTTTTTAAAATACTAATTAACTTTGAAGAGATTTTAGTAAAATTGTTCTAGTTATATAATAAAATGAGGCACAAAATGTTCGACCCCGACAAAACAAACATTTTTTTAAATATTTTGGTTAGATTAGATTATTAAGGCAACCGGAGGAAAGGGGGATAATTTCTCATGCTCTCTACATCGATTGAGGTTTTATTCAAATGTTTAAGTTTGGTGTTTTGTGGGGGCGTGGTCGAGTCGGTAAAACTCATGGTTCGAATCTTGGGTTCGAACCCTCGGGCAGATGAGGCTCGTTAGCTGGGGGACAGCCACTCCTCTAGGAAAGAAAACTCCAAAATCAAACAACTGCTGCCTTGTAGTATGTTCTTGGTGTAGTATGTTCTTGGTTGGACAAAGGCTATGGAAACAAATCCAAAAAGAAAAGCAGTCCGAAATCGAAGTCCATAGACTGTATGGCTCATGGCATTTTGGAGGGAATACCTTACAAAAAAAATTGAATTAAGAACGAAGAGGAAGATGTTTATTTTTTTTAAATATTGTTTTGACAAATATTTCCAGTCATTTAGAGTGATACTAATATTTAATTTAAATGTTGTTTGTCGTAGTTTTTCTGTTTTATGTCAAGGGTATATATAAATAGGTTGAACCAATAATAATTTAAACGGTTAGTGCTACTACCATGGTTATACTTAGAGCTTTAACAATGTTCACTCACTGAAGGGAATATCTAAGGAGGGAAACAAAAACCCAAAAACCTACTTTAGTAGTTAAGTAGTTAGTTGCTGGCATGTGTAGAGTAGAGGCATGTATAGAGTAGAGGCATGTATAGAGTAGAGGCATGTATAGAGTAGAGGCATGTATAGAGTAGAAGCATGTATAGAGTAGAGGCATGTACAGGGCAGAGGCATGTATGGAGTAGAGGCATGTATAGAGTAGAGGCATGTATAGAGTAGAGGCATGTATAGAGTAGAGGCATGTATAGAGTAGAGGCATGTATAGAGTAGAGGCATGTATAGAGTAGAGGCATGTATAGAGTAGAGGCAGACAGAGTTAACTGACCTTGACCTTGCTTCAGGTGCTTGTTGGGGATCGTGCTGCTCACCCTGGAGTACCCAAGAGAAACGGCTACACTTCGACCTGTGCTGAATCCAGATTTAGGGTCCACGGTATTCCTTGGGGTCGTGTTGAACCCAGATTTGGGGTCCACGGTATTCCTTGGGGTCGTGTTGACCTGCACATGCTTGGGGTTGGTCACTAGTGGGCGTGGCGTTATGGCAGGCAAACTTCCGGTTTTGTCCCCCGGGCCGGGTGTGCCGTGGTTCGAGGGGGGGACGGGCGTGTCGGGCTGGACGCATAGCTTTGGGATGTCTGTGCCAGGATGTCTACGGTGGGGTGTGACCCCAGGGACGTGTCCATTACTCAGCGATGTGACCCCAGGGACGTGTCCATTACTCAGCGATGTGACCCCAGTGCCGTGTCCAGTGGTCTCTAATGTGCCCCCATGTCCGTTAGCGAGTGGGATGCTCGTGTTGTAGCCGTTCATCATCCTAACAAAACAACAACAAAATATTTAATTATTATTTAACCTTCAATAGCACTTCACAAGTTTGGGTTCATTCAAATTAAATAATTATGAAAAAAAAAATGTTTTAAACGCGTCTTACGGCAAAGATAAAAAAAACCAGACATGTAGCAATTAGAAAGTAAAGTATCCACTCCAGAGGGCGCCCCAAGTGCCGACCCTAAGGGGCGCCAAAAAGAGTAGAAAAAAAATTAAAAGCGCATTTAAGCTGAAGTATTGAATTATACGCATAGTCAAGAAAATAATCGGCTACAAGACTTTAACTCTGGACTGTTTTCTACATGAAATATGTGGCACCAAAATAAAAACTGCTACAGGATGAATACTTCTAGAACGCGCCACCAACTTTTCCGGGGGCGAGGGGGCTTTTTATACCAATACAAATAACTATTAAAAGGTGGGAGGGGGCGTAAAATGGATAGTTCGCGCTGGGCGTTGAAATAGGTCTCTGATCCAGTCGGATATGGGAGGAACAAAAAGTTTTTTTAATTTTTACGTTTACACTGCTCTGTTTTAACATTTGAATGTGTATTAACACCAGCATCTAAAGCTTGCAGCCACAGATAACAATAAGTTTGGAAAAATGCTTGTGGCAGTTAGGAGTTGGTAGCCTACATCCGTGTTTCTTCCGGGGTCCGGGGGGAACTTGATATTTTCGTGGGGTGGACAACATTTTCCGGGGGGGGGGGGGGGTGGACACTGGTAAAAGTATATGTTTCCTATATAAATTCCTTTTCGTTCGGCGTTCGAGGGGGTAGACTTTTTTCGGAGAGGGGGGGGGGGGGGCGGATGCCTGGAAGAAAATCTTGCCTACACAGAGACTCGTTCACTTGTTTCTATGACCTCGGCATATGAATAGATAGTGTGGTCAGCGCTATGCCCAGCCGCCAGAAACAAGTGAACTCTACTTCACTTGCCCCATAGACCGTCATGTTTGAAAGGGAAACTACTTTTATAGAGACTCGTGTGTACAGAGTTAGTAGCCTACATAGCTAAAGACCCGTATGAGGAAACTTGTTGAGAAATCTCAGCAATGGTATTTGGTCTTACTCACACCTCGATAAACACACGCACACACATAGCACACACACACACGTCGATAAACACACGCACACACATAGCACACACACACGTCGATAAACACACGCACACACATAGCACACACACACGTCGATAAACACACGCACACACATAGCACACACACACGTCGATAAACACACGCACACACATAGCACACACACACGTCGATAAACACACGCACACACATAGCACACACACACGTCGATAAACACACGCACACACATAGCACACACACACGTCGATAAACACACGCACACACATAGCACACACACACACGTCGATAAACACACGCACACACATAGCACACACACACGTCGATAAACACACGCACACACATAGCACACACACACGTCGATAAACACACGCACACACATAGCACACACACGTCGATAAACACACGAACACAGCACGTGTTGAAGGTCAAATAGATCGATAGTTTCGACAAGATCGATGAAATCAATCACGGCCATTCCACTGATACTGTCATCATTGCATGTAAGAGGGGATGAGCGCGCATTCCACCGTGGAGTGCTAGCGTCGTGACGTCATTCGGCAGTAATGTCGCGTCATTTTGGTGACGCGTTCATCACGTGCGCTCGTGTGCCTTTATTTTAGGTATCAGCAGAGCAGAGAAACGTGTGTGTGTCGTGTGTGAGATTGTCTTTAACACGTTTGGTGGGGGTGTGCTGTGTTGTGTGTGAAGCTGTCTTTAACACATTTGGTGGGGGGGGGGGTATGGTGTTGTGTTGTGTGTGACTGTCTTCAACACGTGGGGGGGGGGGGGAGAGCTGTGTTGTGTGTGAGGATGACTTTAACACGTTTGGTAGGAGGTGCTAGGGATGTTACTTCGTGACGGGGGTGTTGAGGCTGATGTAGTGTGCTATTATTGCGGGTGTTTATTTGATTTGACTAGTTTAGTCATGTTAAATGAGACGTTAGAGATCTAGTGCTAATATCAACATTTGTATTTTTTTTTTATGTAAAACCTTTCAAAGAAAAAAGTAAGTGTTTTTTTTATTGTTATCAGAGATAAAATTAAAAACGCTTTAACAACGTAAAGCAAATAGTCATTCACACAGAACAGATAATACCCTGCCCAAATAGTCATTCACATAGAAGAGATAATACCCTGCCCAAATAGTCATTCACACAGAACAGATAATACCCTGCCCAAATAGTCATTCACACAGAACAGATAATAACCTGCCCAAATAGTCATTCACACAGAACAGATAAATCACACATAACAGATAATACCCTACCCAAATAGTCATTCACACAGAACAGATAATAACCTGCCCAAATAGTCATTCACACAGAACAGATAATACCCTGCCCAAATAGTCATTCACATAGAACAGATAATACCCTGCCCAAATAGTCATTCACACAGAACAGATAAATCACACATAACAGATAATACCCTACCCAAATAGTCATTCACACAGAACAGATAATAACCTGCCCAAATAGTCATTCACACAGAACAGATAATACCCTGCCCAAATAGTCATTCACATAGAACAGATAATACCCTGCCCAAATAGTCATTCACACAGAACAGATAATACCCTGCCCAAATAGTCATTCACACAGAACAGATAATAACCTGCCCAAATAGTCATTCACACAGAACAGATAAATCACACATAACAGATAATACCCTGCCCAAATAGTCATTCACACAGAACAGATAATACCCTGCCCAAAAGTCATTCACACAGAACAGATAATAACCTGCCCAAATAGTCATTCACACAGAACAGATAAATCACACATAACAGATAATACCCTGCCCAAATAGTCATTCACACAGAACAGATAATAACCTGCCCAAATAGTCATTCACACAGAACAGATAAATCACACATAACAGATAATACCCTGCCCAAATAGTCATTCACACAGAACAGATAATACCCAGCCCAAATAGTCATTCACACAGAACAGATAATACCCAGCCCAAATAGTCATTCACACAGAACAGATAATACCCAGCCCAAATAGTCATTCACACAGAACAGATAATACCCTGCCCAAATATTCACACAGAACAGATAATACCCTGCCCAAATAGTCATTCACACAGAACAGATAATACCCTGCCCAAATACAAACAACAGGATTCCCGTAATACCAGCACAATGGGAGAGGCCAACACAGTCTTATCAGGGAACAACTTTCCTGCCGGATGTGGCGTTATTTAATCCGTCAAAAGTGTGGCCGATTTTCTCATTGATTTTAGAAAAACAAACTTGGAGATATCACTGGTGACATAAGAAATTTCGTTTTGAATTATCCATTGTGTACGAAAATAAATTTCAAGCTAAACATGAATTGGTCAATAGCTGGTGACAATATGTAAAAAAAAAAAGTATTTTTTTTTAAAGTTAAAAGGAAGATTTACTTTTAAAAGTTTGACAAGATTTTCCTGCTTTGTAAGAGTGTAGCTATGTAAATGGATATCTGACAAATTAGATTTAAAATATTGGTATAATTGTATAACACTCAATGATGATATTTTACAAATTGGATTTGAAATATTGGTATAATTGTATAACACACAATGATGATATTTTACAAATTAGATTTAAAATATTGGTATAATTGTATAACACACAATGATGATATTTTACAAATTAGATTTAAAATATTGGTATAATTGTATAACACACAATGATGATATTTTACAAATTAGATTTAAAATATTGGTATAATTGTATAACACACAATGATGATATTTTACAAATTAGATTTAAAATATTGGTATAATTGTATAACACACAATGATGATATTTTACAAATTAGATTTAAAATATTGGTATAATTGTATAACACACAATGATGATATTTTACAAATTAGATTTAAAATATTGGTATAATTGTATAACACACAATGATGATATTTTACAAATTAGATTTAAAATATTGGTATAATTGTATAACACACAATGATGATATTTTACAAATTAGATTCAAAATATTGGTATAATTGTATAACACACAATGATGAGGATAGCATGTATAAGGCTGACGGGGGTTGCATGAAATTTGATTTTTAATGGACTATACACATTGATATATACTTTTCAACGTTCTTGAATAGTCTCGACACTGTGTGTGATTAGGCATGGTTGAGTCTTGACATCTTGTGTCTACCAGGAAAGTTGTATCACTTATCGAGTTCGAACCCCCGGTCAGATAAGGCTCGATAGCTGGGGACAGCAACTCATCTGGGACAAAATAAAACAACTGCTGCTTTGTTAGTTTGTTCTTGGGTAGGCAAAGGCTATGGAACCAAATCCATAAAGAATAGCAGGCTGATATCTGAGTCTAGAATCAATATGGCACATAACAAGTTGACAGGTAATGTGTAAAAAATCTATTCCAACATTACAATCAAGGACGAAGAAGAAGAAGAAGGCTAGCAAGTTGTGTTCGTTGATTCCGAGCACTAACAGGGTCATGAAGATTCTGTCAAGACAGTTCACAGCAGGTTTGAAAACATGATGACGTCATTGACCTCAGGGATAGAACCTTGTCCCTAGCGTACACGGCCAAGGTTACACAGAAAGTAGTGTCGACTCTCGGACTCTGACGCACACGGCCTATGATCACCAGTGGATAGTGTCGACTCGTGACTCTGACGCACACGGCCTATGATCACCAGTAAGTAGTGTCGACTCGTGACTCTGACGCACACGGCCTATGATCACCAGTAAGTAGTGTCGACTCGTGACTCTGACGCACACGGCCTATGATCGCCTGTGGGTAGTGTCGACTCTGACGCACACGGCCTATGATCACCAGTAAGTAGTGTCGACTCGTGACTCTGACGCACACGGCCTATGATCATCAGTGTGTAGTGTTGACTGCTGACTCTGACGCACACGGCCTATGATCACCAGTGGGTAGAGTCGACTCGTGACTCTGACGCACCCGGCCTATGATCACCAGTGGGTAGTGTCGACTCGTGACTCTGACGCCCACGGCCTATGATCACCAGTTGGTAGTGTTGACTCTAACTCTGACGCACACGGCCTATGTAGTGTCGACTTCTCGGCGTCCTGAATTCGAGAGGTTCACCAACAGGTCGAACTTTGCCAGGTAAAATTAACGAAGGCAAAAAGTTGAACCCAAAGTCCGTTAACGGCCAGTAGATCAAAGGTACCCGTGTAAGGCCCTAATCTATGGCGTAGACCGGGCCTAAACAGGGCCGTAGAGTCGGGTATTTGTTCAGGGTAGAATGGAGCCATTGAGCCCCTGGGAGCGCTGGTTGTAAAGATTTGCAGCGGGTTAAAGGATCTGAGTGACGGGAATTGAACTCACTATTCATGCTGTTGTTTACACGGCGAAATCTTACATTCGATTTTTTTTTGTCGAGATACTGACGAAAGATTCGACAGAATTCAATCAAGGATTTGTATGATAGCATCAAATAGCTATTTTGTATGACATCATCAAATAACAGATCTTTATGACGTCATCAAATAACAGATCTTTATGACGTCATCAAATAAATATACTTGATTTTGTGGTGATTGTATTTACAAATCGTCGAAGATTGGATTTGTTATTTAAATTAAAGAACTGCGAGAAATAAAGATTTAATAAGTTAGTCAATTGTATAGCTGGGTGTGTAGAGATGTAAGGAATGTGTAGGTGACGGTTGGCTATGTAGAGTTGGTGTAAGGAATGTGTAGGTGACAGTTGGCTATGTAGGGTTGGTGTAAGGAATGTGTAGGTGGCGGTTGGCTATGTAGAGTTGGTGTAAGGAATGTGTAGGTGACAGTTGGCTATGTAGAGTTGGTGTAAGGAATGTGTAGGTGACAGTTGGCTATGTAGAGTTGGTGTAAGGAATGTGTAGGTGACAGTTGGCTATGTAGAGTTGGTGTAAGGAATGTGTAGGTGACAGTTGGCTATGTAGAGTTGGTGTAAGGAATGTGTAGGTGGCGGTTGGCTATGTAGGGTTGGTGTAAGGAATGTGTAGGTGACAGTTGGCTATGTAGAGTTGGTGTAAGGAATGTGTAGGTGACAGTTGGCTATGTAGGGTTGGTGTAAGGAATGTGTAGGTGACAGTTGGCTATGTAGAGTTGGTGTAAGGAATGTGTAGGTGACAGTTGGCTATGTAGGGTTGGTGTAAGGAATGTGTAGGTGACAGTTGGCTATGTAGAGTTGGTGTAAGGAATGTGTTGGTGAATAGCATATTGGTGTCATGGTGATTTATAAAGACAATTTATACGACATGAGACAGAGTTTTTAGGACATGAGACAAAGGTTTTAGGACATGAGACAGTTCACGCTATATATTTGACGTCATAACGGTACTGTCACACACAAAAAAACATTTCAGTACCAGAACTTCCACGTCACACAAATCACTAATGTCACACACCAGAACTAACTATCACGTCAAACACAACAGTACTGTCACACACCAGAACTAACTATCACGTCAAACAGTACTGTCACACACAAACAACCGTACCAGTACTATGCTAGAGGGTTCAGAGAATCAACAGTACTGTCACACACAAACAACCGTACCAGTACTATGCTAGAGGGTTCAGAGAATCAACAGTACTGTCACACACAAACAACCGTAACAGTACCATGCTAGAGGGTTGAGATTACAGCTTTATTGGACCCGTTAAAACCCACTCATATCATTTTACTACAAGGGTTTCAACACTTTAATTTATTTAATTATTTCGTTTACAAGATCCAACTTTTCAGTTAATCCTTTAATCGACAGCTACAAGACATTTAATTAATCAATACACGAGTTTCCTTACAGTATTTAGCCTGTAAATCTATTTTTCTTAACAAAAGCAATCATGTGTTTTTTTAAAACATTTTCTTAAGTTACTTTTTCACAGAAACAGTTACTGAACAAAGTTACACTCCGTGTCTTTTAGACTGGGTTTCTTTCAGACATTTTTCTACAGGCAGTTGAGACTTACGGGAGGGAAGGGGGCGAACAGGTAGATAACTGGTATAAGTATATATTTTCTGTATAAATGATACATATATTTATTCAGTTCGGAAGGGTTTGGGGGGACGTGCCCGGGGGAGGAGAAGACAGCCCCCCCCCCTCCCCTACACCGGGGAGATGCCTGAAAGAAACTGGTTTTACAATGTATCTGGCTGACAGGGGCGTAATACACACTTAGTACACTTACAGGGGTTATAACTCTAATGAGGCCAACAAAAGTTTAGCTTTCAGTTTTTTTTTTTACTTTCTCGTATACACGAAGTATGGAGAAAGTATTGTAATCGTCACAAAAATAACATGAAATTTTGACAGTTTTCACCGTTTTACTCCTCAGTCCTTCATCACATCCGGAGTATTGAGGACTTATTTTAATCAGGCAAAAATTATAAATACAAATATATAAACATTTTGGCGTTTTATGCGTTATCGTGTGGTAAAAACTGGACTTTGCAATTCTGTCCGTTGTCTGTGTGTGTGTGTGTGTGTGTCTGTGTGTAAACACGATAACTTGAGTACCGTTACAGCTAGGTTGATGAAATTTCATATATAAGTATTTTATCAAAATCGTAGATCCTGATCAACTTTTGAGCGATTTCCGATAACCGGAAGTGGTACTTTATCTACTTTGAATTTTTAAAAAGCCTATAACTTGAGTACTTTTTCAGATAGATAAATGAAATTTCACATGTAAGTAAAAGATCTAATCCTCTATTTTCTTTCAAATTTTGAGTAATTTCCGTTGATTGAAAGTACTAATTTACGCTATTTCCGATTTCTCAGAAAAAAACGAATGTAAATTAAAACTAATAATATTCCGCACTATTATGCACGTTTTATTTGGCGTTCACGGGTGTGCAATTCTTTTTTCTACGAGATTTTATTCTATTTTAAAAAGTTTAAGTATTTAAAATGGATTAAAATTCATGTCTATAGCCCGAGTTCCCATCCCCTGTTTTTTTATAAAAGAATATTCGAGAAAGTTTAGGGGAGATCGCTCCCGGTTTATTTCTTTTTTTTTTTGTCAATCTATGAAATAAAAATAAATTATGAGAATAAATTATAAATCAGCCTATATATATATATATATAGGCTATTTATCTCACATTATGGAAATATATTAATAGGCCTATATTACTATGTATAGAAACTTCACAGTAAAAACAAAATCCCCATTTTTCTTTAGGTTGCCCATAAGCTGATCGATTTTAAAGACGTATTTACGAGCGTATGGTATTTTAAGCAACAAATTATTCCGGCACAAAAAATCGACCCTCAAGAAAAATTTGATCGCGAATCGGGCCAAACCTGGCAACAGGGATTAGCTTGCTAGCGCCGGCGCCCTTTCTCCGCAAGAAACAAAATTAAATGGGTAATTTGAAAAGAAAACTTGACCTTGTTCGCCGGGTCACGGCGCTTGTCGAACGTTGCAACGATCTGCATTATCTAAGGAAAGGTGACTCATGCGCCAGGGGAAATAACTTCAATGGGACTAGGCTTGACAGCTCCGATAATCCAAACCATACGTAACACTTTTTTTTTAAAAACCTACGCAGACTAAGCTATTCAATTTGGAATGTTAAACCAAAACACAAAAATTGCATCAACATTTTTTTAATGAAATAATGAACTTCGCTTTTCTCCCAACTGCCAATTATTAAAAATGCGTATTCAAAAGCTAAGCCATAAAAACAATAATCAGTCTAAAAATGTTAAAAATACACTTTAACTCTGTATGTAACTCATTGATTGAAATACGACGACCTGCATAAACATAATTCACGGGTTTTAACTACATGATGTATTGATATGAGCATCACTGGCAGTTTCTTTCAGACATATCTTGGGGGGTGGGGGCGAACCAAATTGAATGTATATAGAAAACATACTTTTACCAGTGTCCAACCCCCCCCCCCTCGGAAAATGTAGTCGTCCCGCCTGTATTACCCCCCCCCCCCCCGGAGAAAAACACTGTTCACTGGATTCTGACTAACCAAAATATCAACAAAATTGGAGTCTAATTGACCAAAATATCAATTATATTGTAGTCTAATTGACCAAAATATCAACTATATTGGAGTCTCCGTGACCAAAATATCAATTATATTGGAGTCTAATTGACCAAAATATCAACTATATTGGAGTCTAACTGACCAAAATATCAACTATATTGGAGTCGAATTGACCAAAATATCAACTATATTGGAGTCTAATTGACCAAAATATCAACTATATTAGAGTCTAATTGACCAAAATATCAATTATATTGGAGTCTAATTGACCAAAATATCAACTATATTGGAGTCTCCGTGACTAAAATATCAACAGCATTGGAGTTTCGCTGACCAAAATAACAACTATATTGGAGTCTCATCAACGACGAGCTATGAACAACACGAGTCACACAATTATATTAATAACATTTTTATCACAAAACAGCAAAGTGCGGAGTCTCACAGCTAGCTCAACAATGTATAAACAACGATAGGGTACCTTCATAATCAGAAAAAAAACGTTTGTTTTGTTTTTCGGGTTAGGCAGTTGAGTTAAAGTTTATAGCTATCACGTAAACATGTGAATAACTGATCAGTTTCTTCCAGGCATCCCTCAGTAAGTCTACCGACCCCCCCCCCCCCACTTGAACGAAATGGAATTTATAAAGAAAACATATACTTTACCAGAGTCCGCCGTCCCCCCCCCCTGAAAATATCAAGTGCCCCCCCCCCCCCCACAACGAAACGGAATTTATATAGAAAAATATATACTTTTAAAAGTGTCCGCCCCCCCCCCCCCCCCGGAGAAAAAAGTCTGGAAGAAACACTGGTCTATTTCACTCTCCGGTTACATTTGCATATCATTATCGGGGTCGGCGTGGTCGAGTCGGTAAAACCCCCGGGCGGATAAGTCTCCACAGCTGGGGCAGCAACCCATCTAGGAGAGACAACTCTCAACTCAAACAACTGCTGCATTGTTGTAGTTTGTTTTTGGATAGACAAAGGCTATGGAAGCAAATCCAATAAGAAAAGCAGGCTGAAATCGGAGTCAACGATACATATCGCGTATAACATGTTAATACTAATTAATTGTGTTGGAGGAAATCCCATTCAAAGTTACAATTAAGAACAAAGAAGATCAGAAAACATCTCTTCTGAAAAGTTCGCTTGTCGCCTTTGAATTAATGAACAACTGACGTGGTTTAATAACAGTCATAACCACCTCCACCCCCACCCCATATCCCCAGCTTAATATCGAAATCAAACATTCTTTTGGCTGTAGGTCGAAGTCCAATGAAGAGTATATAAATATGCTAAAGGAATCGAGATACAAGCCATATATTAGTGTTGCATTGTGTAACTGTATCTAAAACTTTACATATCTCCCAAGAAAGTTTACTTTACAAAATATGAACTTATAATTTGTGAGACGAGATTACTGATTTAGTATTCTAGAAGATCTTTTACTGACAGCCTGACGCAAGTGGCATAAATTTTAAACAGACAAAATTTTATGCTCGTCATAAACAGTATATAAAAATGTTCTGAAGTTTGGCTACATTACAGTATGAAAGAAGTTTGCTACAGTACACTATGAAACGTAAACAATTGAGGAGACAGGGAAACACTGTTAGGACATAAACTTGACAAAATATTGTTAGGACACACACTGGGCACAGTGAAATATTGATTAGACACAAACTTGACACACAGGTGAAGCACTGTTTAGACACAAACTTGATACAGCCAAACATTGATTTGATAAAAAAAATGAGACACTGTAGTGTTAAGACACATATTTGATTGGTCTACAAAGTGAATAATTGTTTAGACACAAACTTGACACAGTGAAACATTGTGTAGACACAAACTTGATACAGTGAAACATTGTTTAGACACAAACTTGACACAGTGAAACATTGTTTAGACACAAACTTGACACAGTGAAACATTGTTTAGACACAAACTTGACACATATTGAAACATTGTTTAGACACAAATTTGACACAGTGAAATATTGTTTAGACAAAAACTTGACATACAGTGAAACATTTAGACACAAACTTGATACAGTGAAACATTGTTTAGACACAAACTTGACACAGTGAAACATTGTTTAGACACAAACTTGACACAGTGAAACATTGTTTAGACACAAACTTGACACAGTGAAACATTGTTTAGACACAAACTTGACACATATTGAAACATTGTTTAGACACAAACTTGACACAGTGAAACATTGTTTAGACACAAACTTGACACAGTGAAACATTGTTTAGACACAAACTTGACACACAGTGACACATTGTTTAGACACAAATTTGACACACAGTGAAACATTGTTTAGACACAAACTTGACACAGTGAAACATTGTTTAGACACAAACTTGACACAGTGAAACATTTAGACACAAACTTGACACAGTGAAATGTTGTTTAGACACAAACTTGACACAGTGAAATGTTGTTTAGACACAAACTTGACACACATTGAAACATTGTTTAGACACAAACTTGACACAGTGAAATGTTGTTTAGACACAAACTTGACACAGTGAAACATTGTTTAGACACAAACTTGACACAGTGAAACATTGTTTAGACACAAACTTGACACAGTGAAACATTGTTTAGACACAAACTTGACACAGTGAAACATTTAGACACAAACTTGACACATTGAAACATTGTTTAGACACAAACTTGACACAGTGAAACATTGTTTAGACACAAACTTGACACAGTGAAACATTGTTTAGACACAAACTTGACACAGTGAAATGTTGTTTAGACACAAACTTGACACACAGTGAAACATTGTTTAGACACAAACTTGACACTGTGAATCATTGTTTAGACACAAACTTGACACAGTGAAACATTTAGACACAAACTTGACACAGTGAAACATTGTTTAGACACAAACTTGACACAGTGAAACATTGTTTAGACACAAACTTGACACAGTGAAACATTGTTTAGACACAAACTTGACACAGTGAAACATTGTTTAGACACAAACTTGACACACAGTGAAACATTTAGACACAAACTTGACACAGTGAAACATTTAGACACAAACTTGACACACAGTGAAACATTGTTTAGACACAAACTTGACACAGTGAAACGTTGTTTAGACACAAACTTGACACAGTGAAACATTGTTTAGACACAAACTTGACACAGTGAAATGTTGTTTAGACACAAACTTGACACAGTGAAACATTGTTTAGACACAAACTTGACACAGTGAAACATTGTTTAGACACAAACTTGACTCAGTGAAATGTTGTTTAGACACAAACTTGACACAGTGAAACATTTAGACACAAACTTGACACATTGAAACATTGTTTAGACACAAACTTGACACAGTGAAACATTGTTTAGACACAAACTTGACACAGTGAAACATTGTTTAGACACAAACTTGACACAGTGAAACATTGTTTAGACACAAACTTGACACAGTGAAATGTTGTTTAGACACAAACTTGACACAGTGAAATGTTGTTTAGACACAAACTTGACACAGTGAAACATTGTTTAGACACAAACTTGACACAGTGAAACATTGTTTAGACACAAACTTGACACACAGTGAAACATTTAGACACAAACTTGACACACAGTGAAACATTTAGACACAAACTTGACACATTGAAACATTGTTTAGACACAAACTTGACACAGTGAAACATTGTTTAGACACAAACTTGACACAGTGAAACATTGTTTAGACACAAACTTGACACAGTGAAACATTTAGACACAAACTTGACACATTGAAACATTGTTTAGACACAAACTTGACACAGTGAAACATTGTTTAGACACAAACTTGACACAGTGAAACATTGTTTAGACACAAACTTGACACAGTGAAACATTGTTTAGACACAAACTTGACACAGTGAAATGTTGTTTAGACACAAACTTGACACAGTGAAATGTTGTTTAGACACAAACTTGACACAGTGAAACATTGTTTAGACACAAACTTGACACAGTGAAACATTGTTTAGACACAAACTTGACACACAGTGAAACATTTAGACACAAACTTGACACACAGTGAAACATTTAGACACAAACTTGACACATTGAAACATTGTTTAGACACAAACTTGACACAGTGAAACGTTGTTTAGACACAAACTTGACACAGTGAAACATTGTTTAGACACAAACTTGACACAGTGAAATGTTGTTTAGACACAAATTTGACACAGTGAAACATTGTTTAGACACAAACTTGACACAGTGAAACATTGTTTAGACACAAACTTGACACAGTGAAACATTGTTTAGACACAAACTTGACACAGTGAAACATTTAGACACAAACTTGACACATTGAAACATTGTTTAGACACAAACTTGACACAGTGAAACATTGTTTAGACACAAACTTGACACAGTGAAACATTGTTTAGACACAAACTTGACACAGTGAAACATTGTTTAGACACAAACTTGACACAGTGAAATGTTGTTTAGACACAAACTTGACACAGTGAAATGTTGTTTAGACACAAACTTGACACAGTGAAACATTGTTTAGACACAAACTTGACACAGTGAAACATTGTTTAGACACAAACTTGACACACAGTGAAACATTTAGACACAAACTTGACACACAGTGAAACATTTAGACACAAACTTGACACACAGTGAATCATTGTTTAGACACAAACTTGACACAGTGAAACATTGTTTAGACACAAACTTGACACAGTGAAACATTGTTTAGACACAAACTTGACACAGTGAAACATTTAGACACAAACTTGACACACAGTGACACATTGTTCAGACACAAACTTGACACAGTGAAATGTTGTTTAGACACAAACTTGACACAGTGAAACATTGTTTAGACACAAACTTGACACAGTGAAATGTTGTTTAGACACAAATTTGACACAGTGAAACATTGTTTAGACACAAACTTGACACAGTGAAACATTGTTTAGACACAAACTTGACACAGTGAAACATTGTTTAGACACAAACTTGACACAGTGAAATGTTGTTTAGACACAAACTTGACACAGTGAAACATTGTTTAGACACACATTTGACACAGTGAAACATTGTTTAGACACAAACTTGACACAGTGAAACGTTGTTTAGACACAAACTTGACACAGTGAAATGTTGTTTAGACACAAACTTGACACAGTGAAATGTTGTTTAGACACAAACTTGACACAGTGAAACATTGTTTAGACACAAACTTGACACAGTGAAACATTGTTTAGACACAAACTTGACACACAGTGAAACATTTAGACACAAACTTGACACACAGTGAAACATTGTTTAGACACAAACTTGACACAGTGAAACATTGTTTAGACACAAACTTGACACAGTGAAACATTGTTTAGACACAAACTTGATACAGTGAAACATTTAGACACAAACTTGACACACAGTGACACATTGTTCAGACACAAACTTGACACAGTGAAATGTTGTTTAGACACAAACTTGACACAGTGAAACATTGTTTAGACACACATTTGACACAGTGAAACATTGTTTAGACACAAACTTGACACAGTGAAACGTTGTTTAGACACAAACTTGACACAGTGAAACATTGTTTAGACACAAACTTGATACAGTGAAACATTGTTTAGACACAAACTTGACACAGTGAAACATTGTTTAGACACAAACTTGACACAGTGAAACATTGTTTAGACACAAACTTGACACAGTGAAACATTGTTTAGACACAAACTTGACACATATTGAAACATTGTTTAGACACAAACTTGACACAGTGAAACATTGTTTAGACACAAACTTGACACAGTGAAACATTGTTTAGACACAAACTTGACACACAGTGACACATTGTTTAGACACAAATTTGACACACAGTGAAACATTGTTTAGACACAAACTTGACACAGTGAAACATTGTTTAGACACAAACTTGACACAGTGAAACATTTAGACACAAACTTGACACAGTGAAATGTTGTTTAGACACAAACTTGACACAGTGAAATGTTGTTTAGACACAAACTTGACACACATTGAAACATTGTTTAGACACAAACTTGACACAGTGAAATGTTGTTTAGACACAAACTTGACACAGTGAAACATTGTTTAGACACAAACTTGACACAGTGAAACATTGTTTAGACACAAACTTGACACAGTGAAACATTGTTTAGACACAAACTTGACACAGTGAAACATTTAGACACAAACTTGACACATTGAAACATTGTTTAGACACAAACTTGACACAGTGAAACATTGTTTAGACACAAACTTGACACAGTGAAACATTGTTTAGACACAAACTTGACACAGTGAAATGTTGTTTAGACACAAACTTGACACACAGTGAAACATTGTTTAGACACAAACTTGACACTGTGAATCATTGTTTAGACACAAACTTGACACAGTGAAACATTTAGACACAAACTTGACACAGTGAAACATTGTTTAGACACAAACTTGACACAGTGAAACATTGTTTAGACACAAACTTGACACAGTGAAACATTGTTTAGACACAAACTTGACACAGTGAAACATTGTTTAGACACAAACTTGACACACAGTGAAACATTTAGACACAAACTTGACACAGTGAAACATTTAGACACAAACTTGACACACAGTGAAACATTGTTTAGACACAAACTTGACACAGTGAAACGTTGTTTAGACACAAACTTGACACAGTGAAACATTGTTTAGACACAAACTTGACACAGTGAAATGTTGTTTAGACACAAACTTGACACAGTGAAACATTGTTTAGACACAAACTTGACACAGTGAAACATTGTTTAGACACAAACTTGACTCAGTGAAATGTTGTTTAGACACAAACTTGACACAGTGAAACATTTAGACACAAACTTGACACATTGAAACATTGTTTAGACACAAACTTGACACAGTGAAACATTGTTTAGACACAAACTTGACACAGTGAAACATTGTTTAGACACAAACTTGACACAGTGAAACATTGTTTAGACACAAACTTGACACAGTGAAATGTTGTTTAGACACAAACTTGACACAGTGAAATGTTGTTTAGACACAAACTTGACACAGTGAAACATTGTTTAGACACAAACTTGACACAGTGAAACATTGTTTAGACACAAACTTGACACACAGTGAAACATTTAGACACAAACTTGACACACAGTGAAACATTTAGACACAAACTTGACACATTGAAACATTGTTTAGACACAAACTTGACACAGTGAAACATTGTTTAGACACAAACTTGACACAGTGAAACATTGTTTAGACACAAACTTGACACAGTGAAACATTTAGACACAAACTTGACACATTGAAACATTGTTTAGACACAAACTTGACACAGTGAAACATTGTTTAGACACAAACTTGACACAGTGAAACATTGTTTAGACACAAACTTGACACAGTGAAACATTGTTTAGACACAAACTTGACACAGTGAAATGTTGTTTAGACACAAACTTGACACAGTGAAATGTTGTTTAGACACAAACTTGACACAGTGAAACATTGTTTAGACACAAACTTGACACAGTGAAACATTGTTTAGACACAAACTTGACACACAGTGAAACATTTAGACACAAACTTGACACAGTGAAACATTTAGACACAAACTTGACACACAGTGAAACATTGTTTAGACACAAACTTGACACAGTGAAACGTTGTTTAGACACAAACTTGACACAGTGAAACATTGTTTAGACACAAACTTGACACAGTGAAATGTTGTTTAGACACAAATTTGACACAGTGAAACATTGTTTAGACACAAACTTGACACAGTGAAACATTGTTTAGACACAAACTTGACACAGTGAAACATTGTTTAGACACAAACTTGACACAGTGAAACATTTAGACACAAACTTGACACATTGAAACATTGTTTAGACACAAACTTGACACAGTGAAACATTGTTTAGACACAAACTTGACACAGTGAAACATTGTTTAGACACAAACTTGACACAGTGAAACATTGTTTAGACACAAACTTGACACAGTGAAATGTTGTTTAGACACAAACTTGACACAGTGAAATGTTGTTTAGACACAAACTTGACACAGTGAAACATTGTTTAGACACAAACTTGACACAGTGAAACATTGTTTAGACACAAACTTGACACACAGTGAAACATTTAGACACAAACTTGACACACAGTGAAACATTTAGACACAAACTTGACACACAGTGAATCATTGTTTAGACACAAACTTGACACAGTGAAACATTGTTTAGACACAAACTTGACACAGTGAAACATTGTTTAGACACAAACTTGACACAGTGAAACATTTAGACACAAACTTGACACACAGTGACACATTGTTCAGACACAAACTTGACACAGTGAAATGTTGTTTAGACACAAACTTGACACAGTGAAACATTGTTTAGACACAAACTTGACACAGTGAAATGTTGTTTAGACACAAATTTGACACAGTGAAACATTGTTTAGACACAAACTTGACACAGTGAAACATTGTTTAGACACAAACTTGACACAGTGAAACATTGTTTAGACACAAACTTGACACAGTGAAATGTTGTTTAGACACAAACTTGACACAGTGAAACATTGTTTAGACACACATTTGACACAGTGAAACATTGTTTAGACACAAACTTGACACAGTGAAACGTTGTTTAGACACAAACTTGACACAGTGAAATGTTGTTTAGACACAAACTTGACACAGTGAAATGTTGTTTAGACACAAACTTGACACAGTGAAACATTGTTTAGACACAAACTTGACACAGTGAAACATTGTTTAGACACAAACTTGACACACAGTGAAACATTTAGACACAAACTTGACACACAGTGAAACATTGTTTAGACACAAACTTGACACAGTGAAACATTGTTTAGACACAAACTTGACACAGTGAAACATTGTTTAGACACAAACTTGATACAGTGAAACATTTAGACACAAACTTGACACACAGTGACACATTGTTCAGACACAAACTTGACACAGTGAAATGTTGTTTAGACACAAACTTGACACAGTGAAACATTGTTTAGACACACATTTGACACAGTGAAACATTGTTTAGACACAAACTTGACACAGTGAAACGTTGTTTAGACACAAACTTGACACAGTGAAACATTGTTTAGACACAAACTTGACACAGTGAAACATTGTTTAGACACAAACTTGACACAGTGAAATGTTGTTTAGACACAAACTTGACACAGTGAAACATTGTTTAGACACAAACTTGACACAGTGAAACATTGTTTAGACACAAACTTGACACAGTGAAATGTTGTTTAGACACAAACTTGACACAGTGAAACATTTAGACACAAACTTGACACAGTGAAACATTTAGACACAAACTTGACACACAGTGACACATTGTTCAGACACAAACTTGACACAGTGAAATGTTGTTTAGACACAAACTTGACACAGTGAAATGTTGTTTAGACACAAACGTGACACATAGTGAAACATTGTTTAGACACAAACTTGACACAGTGAAACATTGTTTAGACACAAACTTGACACAGTGAAACATTTAGACACAAACTTGACACACAGTGAAATGTTGTTTAGACACAAACTTGACACAGTGAAACATTGTTTAGACACAAACTTGACACAGTGAAACATTGTTTAGACACAAACTTGACACACAGTGAAACATTTAGACACAAACTTGACACACAGTGAAACATTGTTTAGACACAAACTTGACACAGTGAAACATTGTTTAGACACAAACTTGACACAGTGAAACATTGTTTAGACACAAACTTGATACAGTGAAACATTTAGACACAAACTTGACACACAGTGACACATTGTTCAGACACAAACTTGACACAGTGAAATGTTGTTTAGACACAAACTTGACACAGTGAAACATTGTTTAGACACACATTTGACACAGTGAAACATTGTTTAGACACAAACTTGACACAGTGAAACGTTGTTTAGACACAAACTTGACACAGTGAAACATTGTTTAGACACAAACTTGACACAGTGAAACATTGTTTAGACACAAACTTGACACAGTGAAATGTTGTTTAGACACAAACTTGACACAGTGAAACATTGTTTAGACACAAACTTGACACAGTGAAACATTGTTTAGACACAAACTTGACACAGTGAAATGTTGTTTAGACACAAACTTGACACAGTGAAACATTTAGACACAAACTTGACACAGTGAAACATTTAGACACAAACTTGACACACAGTGACACATTGTTCAGACACAAACTTGACACAGTGAAATGTTGTTTAGACACAAACTTGACACAGTGAAATGTTGTTTAGACACAAACGTGACACATAGTGAAACATTGTTTAGACACAAACTTGACACAGTGAAACATTGTTTAGACACAAACTTGACACAGTGAAACATTTAGACACAAACTTGACACACAGTGAAATGTTGTTTAGACACAAACGTGACACATAGTGAAACATTGTTTAGACACAAACTTGACACAGTGAAACATTGTTTAGACACAAACTTGACACAGTGAAACATTGTTTAGACACAAACTTGACACAGTGAAACATTGTTTAGACACAAACGTGACACACAGTGAAACATTGTTTAGACACAAACTTGACACAGTGAAACATTGTTTAGACACAAACTTGACACAGTGAAACATTGTTTAGACACAAACTTGACACAGTGAAACATTGTTTAGACACAAACGTGACACACAGTGAAACATTGTTTAGACACAAACTTGACACAGTGAAATGTTGTTTAGACACAAACGTGACACACATTGAAACATTGTTTAAACACAAATTTGACACTGTGAAACATTGTTTAGACACAAACTTGACACAGTGAAACATTGTTTAGACACAATGAATGAATTCCAAAAAGCTGATGTCAAATAAAGCAGCAACAAATCTATAATCAGATACTATACATACAGTATTTGTTTTCAAAAGTGTTCTTCACAAAGAAACTCACGGTTATCCATTGTAGAAATCAGTCTAATTACAAAAAATATTATTATTGTGCGTCCTCAACTGAATCATCAGTGGAAGAAAATATTATGGTTATAAACAAGGATAAGTAATAACAATTAAAACAACTATTTATCCAATGAACTATTGCTTTGTGAGCTAAAATGAAGAAAAGACAACACCACAACCACTGATCTTAACAACCTGTTTGAACTTATTGAGCCATAAAAGCCAAAAGGTACCTCACAAAATATTAAATAAATGACTTGCTTTTTTTTAGAGTCAACTACCAAATGAATATTTTGACAATTAATGCTAAAAGTATGTAATTGCTTCAGCAATTGAATCATCACACCATATTACTATTAATACCAGGTTACATGAACACTTTTAATGATGGTACTTTTATGTATGTACAAATAAAACATAAAATACAAACTAAAACTGATGTTGTTTATGGGGATGTTTAAAATGTGAAATAATATTTAATGATGAGCAATCATGCACTTATTCGGTATGGAGACATAGTATGATAGTACAGGTTGCCAGCGTTTCTTACAGACTTTATTTCCCGGGGGGGGGGGGGGGGCACAAACATTCCCGGGGGCGGACGCTGTTAAAAGTATATATTTTCTATATAAACATAAATTCCATTTTGTTTAGGGGGGGGGGGGGTGAAGAGATGCCTGGAAAAAACTCTGCAAGGTGCTTTCAAAATGTTGCAAAACAAAAAACTGGTTTACAATATCATTGGCCTAATAATTTTTTTTTCAAACCAGCCAAGACATTGATAATTTCTATGAAGTGCTTATTATCAGTTTCAAGATAACACTTTCATGACATTTACATCACTGCGCAAAATAATCTTTTTAAAAAAGGCAGCTAATGCTTTTCTAAAATAAACAAAATATTTCAAGTTCTCTGTATTAAATCGAGTAGCGTTTTGAAACAGTAATGCTAGTAATTGAATTTTAAGTTATTTGATGTTTAGGAAGGCTTTTTTTTGATAATTTAAGTGTAAAGGAAATGTATTACTATGGGCTGAGGTGTAGCATCATTTTGGGGGGGGTGGGGAGGTCTGGCTTTTTGTGAAAATGTGTGATGGAGGGAAGGGGCGGGAGGTAAAATTATCCAAAAAAGTGTGACATCATTTAAGGAGTACCCCATATATTTTTTTTAAAAAGTGTTTCTTAAATTGTGTTTTAAATAAGTAGGCTTATTAGCCAATAAAATAATAAGCATTTGTTTGTTTAAAAAATATGAATTGCTAGTAATAGTGCTAGATTTCTACTTGTTTATAAAAAAGTTTAAAAATAGGTCATTGACCTGATTAATACAGATTAATAAAATAACAAATATTAGCAACACAGTATAGGTAATAGATGTACTATAATAAATAGCTTAATTAAAGCATTGAAATTTTCAATAAATATAATATTCTCAGCTGGCAAAGCTGACATTTTAGGCCTAAAATTTGTCTAAATTGGTAAATATTAATGATATTATTTATTAATAATGTATAATTATTGTATAGCTATAAATACATAGTATAATTAGACTAGGCGCTATATAATATATATATATATATATATATATATATATATATATATATATATATATATATAATATATATATATATATATAATATATATATATATATATATATATATATATATATATATATATATATATATATATATATATATATATATATATATATATATATATATAATTCATATTAATATTAGGCGTAAGTCTAATAGTAATAAAAGTAACTATTAACTATTATTGATTCAGTTATTATTTATATTTATCACAAGTAAGAATGCTTAAATTATTAAAATTAAGTTTAGAACTTTAGAGGACCTACCTTTTGAAAGTATCTTGATATATATTATGATACCTCATTAATACTCATTATTAAATAATAATAGGTTCATATATATTATATAGATCTAAAGATCTATATAAGTATACAAGGCTATATAATATATAAGCCAGTATAAGGCGCCATGGGCTCATGTCTCATATCAATATCCAGCCATAGGTATATTTAATACTATTTATTATTTTCAATAAAATACAGGCTACAGACCTATATTAATACTACTCATGCCCACAAACAATTTCTGCTGGTAATTACGATGCTATAAATGCCAAATAAAAAATTGAGGTTTTTTTTTAATAAGATTTGGATAATCTAATATGCTTTATTTTACTTATTTATTTATTTTCTGTTTTTAGTAAAAATACGAAATTTTTCTTAGTTAACTTAATTGCGATGGCTACGGCTTAAACATTGCCATGACAACCAGTCACTAGGCGCATGTTTTTTAAGTTAAAAGATCTAGAGTCTAGATGTTTTATTACGATGTTTTGTTACAAATCTCTCGATACAAATTTATACAAACTCTTAATTAATAAATTATATCTAAATAATTAGGCTTAAATTAGACTGATAGGCCATAATGAAAAATATTAGGCCTATTAGTATTAATTAACATTAATTAGGCCTGTAATTGTCAAATGACAATAGTTTCAAAATAGGGCCTAATTTAAAATTAATTTAAAATTAATTTTAATTTAATTAGAAAACTAGGCCTAGAAAATATTTCCACTACTACTGTACTAGTGAATGAACGAAAATTAAACGATTTGCTTAGGAATACGTCTAAATCTAGTTAGATTCTACTAGAGTAGAATCTAGTACGCCTTAGTACGGTCTTTCAGTTCAATCGACTACTCAGAATTAGTTAGAGTCTTTCTATCTAAATTCTAAATCTAGAGAACTAGAATCTAGTCAAGTCTAGATCTAGATCTAGAATCTAGATTCTATGTATTATGTAGAATTCTTTAAAAATAGATTTCTAGATCTAGAATCTAGTCTGATCTAGATCTAGATCTTAGAGTAATAGTAAGCCGAACCTAGAGTTAGAGACTGAGAGGAACTATTTTTTTCTAGATCTCTAGATCTAGATTCTAGATCTAGATTTAGACTCTAATCTAGTATTTTTTGTGTAATGTATTTATATTCTAGACCTAGTCTACATGCCTAAATACTAAATATTATAACAAATATACAAAATAAAAGTTGAAGGTTCCAGAATTTATTTTAGCTAAAAAAAATCTTTTAAAAAAAAACACGGGCTCTTTCTAATTTTTTCCTTAAACTGAAAAGTTGAAAACGGTGATAAAAACAGTTTACTGAACTCTGTACCACTCAAACTGTGTGCTAACTGTACTGACAGTGAACGTTACATACAATACATACATTAGTTAATTTAGTTTAGTTAGTTTAGCAGTTTAGTAATAGTGTGCCGCATTTTATCTTTTTATTATTTATTTTTTAATTCACATTTACAAACTCACCCGGAGTAAAACTTGTATATTTATTTCACATTTTTATCCTTCAAAATCAACGAAGTTTATGCTCCATTAAAGAATTAGCGTAAATCACAAAAATAATCAACGACCCACTTATGACTTATAGCACTTTTCTCATTGCAACCTAGAATATAGACCCGAGTCACGAATAAGAACAATAATCACAGTCATCGATAGGTGGCGCTAGTGATTCGTTCAGTTTATTTTAAGCTATTAAAATTAGGTTGGGGCCTGTGCAAACTCATACTAAAACTAATTTTGTATAAAAAAAAAATTATGAAGTCTTTGATTTAGAATGAAGATCTGTTGGGAGTTTGGTAGTATTATTTACCGAACTAGAAATATTCTTAATAATACCCACTTCAGTGAACTTATCAAGAGTTTTGTCCTCATGAATATATAATAATAAAAAAAATGACACAAAATCAAATGAGAATTTTCTGTATTTTTTTTTTACAGAGGTTAAAAGTTAAAAGAAACTCAATTAATGTAGATCTAAAGTTTTTACAAATATCTAATTTGTAAACAAAACATAGTCGCCGCCTATACTAAATTAGTTTTCTACACAAACATAAAGAAAAAGAATATCTTAAAGGGACATAATCTATAAAATGACAATCCACATTGACTGTTTAAATTCACTACCTTGTTCCCAAAATGAATTCAGTGTAATCTGAGTGTAAGTAATTTTAAAATATTGACAAGGCAATTTAAAAAATTATGATTTTTTAATTTATTTTTTAAAATAATGCTTAAATTTTAGAAAATAGTATAATTTTTTTCAATTTTTTTTAATTATTCATAAGAAATACACACAAAATCGTTGTTTATTTCAAGTAAAACAATTGTAATTCACATTTTACAAACCAAACAATCTTATCTACACTTAAACGACTGTCTTTTTTTTTTAAACTGAACTTCTAGTTAAGACATGCATGAAGCTAATCACTGGAATGGATGCCTAATTCATCACAGCATTATTCTCAAACCTCTGTTTGAAACAGTAACATTTCAACATCTTACATGGTCAACAACAAACCAGGTAAAATACAGGGGTCAACGTTTTAAAAAGTAGTTTAGAAATAAGACTAATTTTTTTATTTTTTGTGGACAATTTCAATTTCTTTTAATATGATACAAACATTTCATAACATTTTGTAAATTTGAAGATTTTGTAGTTTGGCTACCTGAAAGTTGATCCGGACCAACTAATATTTTTCAGACTTATTATTAGGGCATCACAATTTTAAGTTCTATATTTAGTATTACATTTAATCAAAATCAGTATCACAATAAAATCTAAATTCATTTTGAAATCCATTCCAACTTTCATAACTGTGTAATATATAAGGTGTTTAGCTAATCCAGTTTAGGCAAATTTCTAAATAGAACCTTTGTGTTGATCAGTTCAATATCTAGTTTCATTTGACAATCAACATGCCCTTCCAGAATTCAGTTTTAAGTAGGTGCTATAAAAAAAAATGTTTTCCTTGAAGTTTTTAAAAAAAAACAGTTTTCTCTTTTACAAGTTGTTGAACAATTTTTGTACATTCTTAAACTTCAAAAAAAAAAAAAAAAGTAACAAAAATACTGCTAATAAATCTGGGTCAAAAATAAATTTAAAAAAAAGAACTTTTTATTTACATTAAATCGCCTTTAGCACTATATGTTTATACATGACACAAATCCATTCATGTATGATGAACATGCATGTCACAATCTTTTATTTATCACAGGGATCAGAAATTGTTTTTGTATAGACTTTTAAAAATTAGTTAATGATATGTTGTTTAAAAATTTTGTAACTCTGTGTACACAAAGTCGAACAAAGAAAGTGAATTGGTATTTATACAAAATACATGCTTTAAATGTGACTAGATATCAAATACATTCAAATTATGTATAAAAATTTACATTTCTTTAACAAAGATCTATTCCTTCATCGCCTAAAATATAACAGCTTATGTTGTGACGGAAGGGAACAGAAACTATTTTTTGTTAATGAAAATACACTTAAGTAGTCATTATTCAATTAAGTAGACAAATATCATATGACCGTTTTGCAAATTAAAACTAGACAAGTGTTAAAAAACAAAAACATAACTACTATATTTAGCTGGTTGTAAAAGAAAAATTGATACTTTCAGATTTCATCAATGCATGAAAAATATTAACATTTTAAAACAAAACAGAATAAAATTTTAACAAGCACTTGCAAAGTAATAAAAAATGTCTCTTAAATACATGTAAGTAAATTTCACTTTCATCAATTCATGCTAAAAGAATAAATATAATGTGACAAATATTTTAAAGCATTTAATCACTTTTACCTGTATAAAGTATTCTCTTAATTCAAGAACACAGCCTGGATAAATTTTTTTGTAAAGCAATAATGAAAGCCCTTTTAAAAATAATAGTAACGGATGTGGTTGCAGATCACAACTTCATAACTCACAACATTTTTTTTTTTTTTGCTTTTTATAGCAAAATTTAAGTTTTGGACTTGTCTACCAAAGAAACTACAGGAGCAGCAAATAAGTTAATGACAGAAATGTAAACTCACTATGTGCTCTCAAATAGTCCATGTCAGCACATAAAAAAAAATCACCAAACTGACAAGAATTCCATCAGAGAAGTTGAATGCAGTTTACACTAGAACATCTTGTCATGATATTGGTATTGAAAAAATTGTAAAAAATACACATACTGGCACACATAAAAATAAAGCTGGAGTATTTGTCTTGCAGCACAAAAAGCAAATCAAACTGCAGAATTATATCCAACATAAGGTCAGATGAAAAGCTTAGAACAAAGAATGTCTCCCAAAAGAGGAAAACTCATTGATCAGTGAAGCAGGCCCTAATGATTGGCTTGGATACTGATACACTGCTATGTTGTCAATTATGAAAGACAAGCCATCATTAGTTATGGTCAGCGCCAATAGACTGTCTACTCAGTTATTAGAGAAGAAAAAACAACTTTGTGGTTACTCTTATATCAGTATAAGACTTGTAATAGTACGTTGTAGTAAAAGAACTGTGGCAATTTTGATAATGCATTATATTTTCTAAGTTTAATCATTTATTATTTTTACTGTCATTATTAAGTAGTTTTTATAAGGTAATAGCAAATTATTTCGAATACAATTGTTACATTGGAAGTGAATAGAAATGTGTCAAGAAGGGCACTCATGTTCATTTTTCAAATAAATTGAGTTACCTACCCAGTCATCTTTAGTGGCAGAATCTGAGAGAATATGACAAGAAGGCAACCAAGACAATAAAGTAATTTTTTGAAAGAAATTGCAACTTAACATAAAGACACAAACCAACGTACCTAAATGATTAGCAACTCTAAAGCTCTTAACAATCTGGTAAATAATAATCTAACTAAATTATGAAATCAATGATTTAGTTTTGGTGAAAGAAGATGGTTAAACATGTTCATTTAAAAAAGTGTAGTTTAGCATACTTTGTCTATATAATGAATGTAATATTTAAAAAATCATTATATAAGACATGCATAATAGTGTTTCATGTTGCTTAAATTGTAAGTAACATAACTACTCAACTGTGAAGTAGGCTACATAAGTTTTCTTTTGATAGATCCAAGTCCAGCCTGTTTCTAGGCTCAAAAGTTCATTTTAACAACAGTAATTTTATGTTTATGTACATGACTTAAAGTTTAAACAGGGACAAAAAGTCAGCAGGACTTAACACTTTACAAGTGAACATCTGGTCACCAACACAAGGATGTCCAAGAGCCTGCAAAAATAAAAAGATTCATTAAAATGCTGTTAGTACTGAAATATGTGTACACTTGAACAATCTACCGTTATGATTTTCAAAGCCCCACCTTCCAGTGGATGCTACAACAATGTGTACAGATAGCCAACATATCAGCAAATGTTTCCTTTCTGCCAAAACGTCTGGAAAGAAAGTTTTCAAAATTTTATAAGCTGAGAGTATCTGGAAGTTTTGCATTAAATAGATACTGAAATTGATGGAAATCAATAGAAATAAGCAGATGTTTGTAAAATTATAAATGCTCAATATACATTAATTTTTTTAATATTAAAAATTCTTCAAAAGATCAGGTATTTATTCTTCTTTTTTCTTCTTTCTTCTTAATTTTTAGTGTTTCAGGTATTTATAATTAATAGTAAAATTCTGTTAAAAGGTAAGAGCTGTTTAATTTTCATTAAAAAAAATTAAATTATGCTAATATTAATATATAAGCTTTATATTACATTACTTTTTTTTAAAAGTAGCTGTAGTAACTATATTTTTAAAATTTTATATTACCTACAATTTGTTTTCAGTTTTTCAAACGTTATTTTAATTTTAAAATTTATATTTTTTATCATACTTATAGCATCTTTTGTAGATATTTTTCCAATCTATTTCAATAGTATCATTCTGTTTGGGGAGAAACGTGAGAATCTGGCGGTTGTTGAAATGAAACAGGCACATTTCTCGCCATAATGATCGTTCTTCTGTCACCTGTGTAGATTGGATGCAAATTAAGTGATCAAACAATTAGATAGTGTTAATTTATTTAATACAATATTGAAACTATCTTCAATGTAAAAAAAAAGGTGACAAAATGGATTTAATTTTATGTTTTAAATAACATAAAAGGATTACCACCATACAAAATTCAAGTTGGACAACTCTTAATCAGATGACTAAATCAAAATGTTTTTTAATAAACTTTGATCAAAGCTAAGTAGCTGTACTGATGACTACCTGATTGAGTGTAGAACTAGTTTGTCCTGCCCGCATCACATCTTTATGGTCTGAAATTTGTGAGAAAATGACACGAAGACAGTCAGCAGGGAGATCATCAAGCATTAGTTTCCCATCTTTGTTTCTCTGGAAGAAGACAAAAAAGAAACTGAATCCAAATCGACTAAAAACTGTACTATATTAGCCCAGTACAGAGAAGTTTTAAAATGTGGTACCTCTTTCATCTGGTACTCCGACAATTTATTTGCTAGTCTGTTGACTGTCTCCATGTGTTTGGACCACAAGCACTGACTACCAATGTGGTGATGTTTCCCATCCTGCAGGGCATCATAAGCACACTCTAGCAGATCTTTCATCATTCCAATATTCAGTTCAGTTTTAATAGCTAAATAAAACACAGAAAGTCATTTAAACATACCACTGTTATGCAGTGTAACCTGAGAGCCTAACCTAAAAATAACAACTATGACAACTAACTGTACTAATTACCTTCATTAACCATTGACTCTAGTATATTGAAAACCAGTTTTTGTGATGTTCCACTTAGTACTGGCAATCTTTTCTCCAAAATTAGAGTCATGAGCTAAAAAGTTAAAAACAATTTTAACCTTCTGGTTAAAACAATTAAAGTTAAACGAAACAAACTTGTAATCTTCATTGTATCACTGTATGCTTCAAGCAGTTACTCCATGCATGTCACAGAATTTTAAAGTAATGAAACATTAAAGTTTTTATTTTTATTTCTTTTTGAAATAGGATGTGTTTACAGTTATGAAAATTAACATGCACATGTTGGAAGGGAAATAACTCCTATTTTCAACATAATTTCAAAATATATTTTCTATTTTCCAAAACATTGTAAATCAGCAGTTAACCTTTCCTGAGGAGCTTATATTATTGCCATCTAGTATCAGATTACAATTTAAAATAAAAGAATAATTTTAAACCATTTTATAATATGATATCAGATCCTCAACATTTTATGAGTTTGTGAAAGAATTTAAAAGTTGGTTAAAAGGGATAAGGAATCAAGAAAAGTACTTTTTTTTATATTTTCTCATTTTTTTTAAAATTACCACACCAAAGTGGTGACCCAGTCTTTGAAACCTTTTAAAAAGTACACAATCATTTTGGGTAAGTAGGCCTACCCCTGCACAAAATAAACCAAAAAGAATGTGTAAAAAGTCTGGGCAATAGATAAAAAATTATTGTAAAAAAAGCTAAACGAGTTAATAATTTTTTTAATAACTTCATACTGATCATGAGACAGTATGAATTCATGAAACAATGCTACATCAAATATATATTAGAAAAAGGATGATATGCAGCAATTATCACTTTAACACAGATATTTAACCAGTTGTAGTTTGGTAAAAATCAAATGGAGTAACGCATATTGTCCATTAATCTTCACTTAGAGCTACATACATTGATAAGACCTTCATGTATCACATAACTGCAGCTTTAAACCAAAAGTGTTTAAAATGGAAATGCTTACAATTAGTTAAGCACCTCACTTGAAATTGTCACTGAGCCTAGAGCAAGACATAGACTATTTCCACCAGGTTACTTTTACATGCAACAAAATCACACCATTTTCTCAATGTTTACTAAAATGGAAAAGTGAAACAGGTTTACTATAATCCTTACAAATTGTATTAACTTTTACATGGAACTACTTTTCTTGAATTGTAATACTAATAGGTGCTAAAAACTTTGATTTAAAAAGATTTAACAACATACTTTAGCCACATAATTAGCCCTGTTAATGTCTCTTGCTGCACCAGTCATATCCAACCTTACTAGTGCTTCACTAAGTGAAGTGAGTTCCAGTTTCTGGAAAATATATTAAAAGTAAAATACAAAATTATAATGGGTACTTTTTAAAAGGATTTCAAGCTATGAAAAACTGTTGAAATTATTTTTTTTCTTAATTTAAATTAAACAAATTTACCTGAAAATCATGAATAAATGACTTGTTGAAGTCATACATATAATTCAAGTTAACCATTTTAAGTAATGTATAGGTCTAAAAATACTATCGTTTATCCATGTTGTTTACCTCTTTTGTGGAACCACTGTTAAAAAATATATATGATTGTCTTCGACTAGTTATGTCTGACTTTTCACAGGTATGATGAGAATCTTCTAAAGCCAATCGAGTTATCCTAAGGAAGAATTAAAATACATATATGGTAAAACTGGCAATAAAGTTCACTCTTATAAATAATTGTAAGAAATTTTACTCAGGTGTGATTATTTATTCTTGTCTGTTTAATAAAAGCAACGGGGGGCACTTGAAACTTCTGGGGTATGGAAAAATTCTCCACGGGGGCGGGGGCTAAGAGATGCCTGAAACACTTGGGGGGGGGGGGGGGGGGGTAGTAGAGACATAGCAGTCCTGGTGTCCGGGGCGAACTATTATTGCACCCACCCCACTTTAAATAAAGTTATTCATGTTAGCAAAAATGTGGCCCCTCCCCAATTTGGAATTGTCAAGGGCCTTTTGCCAATCCTTTTCATTAAAAGTTTTTATTTAGGTGCAACACAACTGATATAGAAACCAGTTTAGTAGTAAGTCTGTAAAGCCAAGTAACAGTCTGTTTTCTTAGCATTCATCGTCAACAGTTTTCCTTGTTGAGCATAGGACCTCTGGTCTCCTGCCACTCAGCTGGTCCCTATTTCCTTCCTTTCTTTCAACCTCCTACAGCTCCTTACATCGCCATGTCTTACTCACTTACTGGGCTGGTCCCTATGTCTATTGCCTATCTGATGGCTCTGTTTTGAACTATTTGTTTCAAACAGTGGCGTAGGCAAGAGGGGATTATTTATAACCCCTCCGATGGACTAACACCCCTACACCTATATATATATATATATATATATATATATATATATATATATATATAGGCCTATATGTATATATATATAATATATATATATATATATATAGGCCCTATAGGCATATATATATATATATATATAGTAGGTAGCCTATATAGTATATATTATATATAGTAATAATTAATCATTTATATCAGATTATGAAGATTGAAGAATCATCCACTTTTAACTTTTAATAAATTAATACTTAAATACTAATAGTAATAGTAGGCTAAATACTAGATTCTAGTAGCACTATGACCTAGATAGAACTAGACACATATCTAGATTTAGAATCTATTCTACTAGAATCTATCTACTTGGAATGGAATCTAGATTTCTAGATCTAGATACTTAGTAATACAAACTTACCTCGCCACTGCGTTCTGATTTAGATTTTCGAATATCTTTACTCTCCACAGCCTCATTCTTTCCCATCCTTCAGTTGTGCGAACCCACTGATCACCTGGAGATCTCCAGTCTCTGCCGATGAATGGCATCTTTGACGATTAGACTAGAGTAATTATATAGATCTAGAATCTAGTGCAAATATCAACTGTTGAATGGCACCTCTTGCTTGATATTAATTTTACTAAGTTTTCGTACGTGTGTCTTGAAATTGAAGAAGACGTGTGTTCCAGTGTTGATTAACAGATTTACTGCGCACTGTTTATAAACATATGGAAATTGTATAACTTTGCTGCACAGAATGAAACCTTTTCTTTTTATTGGATATTTTTCTGGGTTTCAAACATTTCATTGGTGGCTAGTTTTCTCGCATAAATTTAGATTTTGTCACGTGGCTCTATGTTTACGTTGCTCAGCTGCTAAGAAAGAACAAAGAAAAATTATATTTTTTAGTTTTTAGAAACAAAAGTACTTTTGAGCATTATTTTCAATATAAATCGTAGTTATTATAACATAATTAAAAATGAGTGGCTATATTGAATTTAAAATAAATGGCTGAATACACGGATTATTTCTTAAAGATAATCTGTTCCATTTAGTACCATTTTATTTTAACTACGCACATAGATATAGAATCTGGTTTTTTGGCACTGCCTTCGGACTTGCCCGACTTTATACTGAGAAGAGACTGGGTTGCTTAAATAGGTCATGAACATCTTAAAGCATATTTTCTTTATTCTACACTAAGGTGTGACTATGCACATTAATAGCTTTTTTTGTATCTTTTTTAAAAAATGCAGTGATGTTTATTTATAAATCTAAATATTAAATTACGTACGCTTGCTATTGGGGGCGCCCGCAACAGGGGTTAAGAATTTTTGGAAGTTCAACGCTTGATTTGAAAATAGATATAGTACAAACTGTAGATCTAGTCTATAGCTACATTTCTTTAGACATTACAGTAGACTATATACTAAAAAAATTTCAATACATAATTAAAATCATAAATCATCGATGCATAAGAAGTAAGACAACTGCAAGTAGTTAGATTATATCGCGATAACAAAAAAAAAGGGGGGTTGGTGGAGGGCATCAGTTCGTTTTAAGGGTTGTTGGTGGTAAAGAGCAACACTGTAAACTTCCTTTGATTTTCTTTACTTATTTTTTTATTTGCCATTTTAAATGGTTCGGTGAATTATAGATTACGTGGCTTTACAATATTTGTAAAGTCTTAACACAAATGTTTTAAACAAAAAGGTAACAATTGATTTTAAAAAGTTCGATCAGATGGTATGATAAATTGAACCGATTGCAACCAACAATGCCCGTTGCAGATTTAATTTTTTATTATTTTACTATAAAGTATCGAAAGAATGGCCAAGCATCATGTTCTTCTGCCTTTGAATCCAAGTCAGAAAACCGCTACTGAAACTGCAGCTGGAGGTCTTTGATGATCTCGCATGCAAATGACGTGGGGAACTCTGTGGTTGCTTTAGTCGTAAAGATCTTGCTCTGCTGAGAGTGAGTCAAGCTGCTGGCCTGTACTTGTTCCAAAAAAAACAGAAAGTCACATATTTCCTTTCTTAACTTAAATACTCTGCTCAGAACTTTCTGTGAAATATGATAAATCTTGCGATTCTGTGTATGTACCTTTCAACATGACTCTGAAAACTATCTATGGTTAGATATCCTCTCCGGTAACTGTGCCATACATTCTGTGTAAGGAAGCCAGCTTTTGTGTTATGTTCATGTCTTCATCCACACCTCTAATGAACACAAGCAGTTAAGAGGGGGAACAGCTGTCCAGTGACTCATTTATTGCAATTGAAAAATGGCAAAATCTGCTTGCATTATTCGGTATTTCAGTCACGATGTTTTCACCAAGGTCTGCAACACGCTGGGCAATGGTATTTTCACCCAAAGCTACATTTTCAAATTGTTTTGAATTTTCTGGGAAAAGTTCCTCAGCCACCTCTAACAAACATTTATTCCGTAGACAAAAAGATCGCCGCTGGCCGGTTGAGAGGACCTAGGGGGTCGCATCCGGCCCGCGGGCCGTAGTTTGGGGACCCTGTGTTAAACTATATGTTTTTTAAATCATTCTCACTACATTTAAAGGAAAGTTTATTTGATGTTTGTTGGATCTTTTTTTGTTTATTCAATTATCTAGACACTTGAAAATTCAAATTTCGTTGATATTGCCGCATGGGTGCCGGGTCCGTCCCCTAGTTCGGATAAGTCATCACATGTAGTGTCCCGCCGTGTCCATGATGTAGTGTGCTCTTTAAAACAAATGTATAAACCTTAGTGCTCGTTAGAGAGCACGGTCCAGGTCATACAGCCGTTGGGGTTACAACTGACGCGCCTGATTCGGTTATCGAATGTAGTGTCCCACCGTGTCCCTAATGCATGACATTGACAATCTCTGACACGAACGTAGCTACCTACCATAGTGCTCAAGTAAAATCCCGACTGAATATTTTGTTAATACTTTACATTTCAGTAAGAATGTTTCACGCCATCACACGCAAAATTTTATTTTCGTGCGAATTAACTAGTTCTATATTTTTATGAAGTTAATCCACATTATCAGCTTTTAAGTAACATACTAACAATGTTTTAAATTAAAAACATTTATTTTCCATAATATTTGTTTTTAGTAAAACGTCAAACGTAAATTGTAAATATAATTGCAATGTTTATTTTATATGAAAAATAAAAATTTTAAATTATTATAACATTATTTTTAAGACATTATGCTTTTTCTGTTAACCTATACGTTTCCTAAAAACATTTTCACATTTAAAGCAAATTTTATTTGATTTTTTATCAGAATGTTTTCGAAAAACCAATTATCTAGAGACTTGAAAATTCAAGTCAAAAAAAAAAAAAAAAAAAAAAAAAATTGAAAATTCAAGTCAAATAAAATTTAAATATTTAAAAAATCATTAGGTAAACAGCATACAAATACAATTTAGATAAAGTTGTATCTACCTACCAGCTTAAAACAAAATGAAGAAGTAATATAAAGCAAAATTGCCGAATTATACGTGTAGATAAGTGAATCTCGGAGATTGTATAAATATGTGTATCCCAGCTTCCCCTCAAAATGTCCAGACTTGTGGGATGAAACAAAAATAAAAACTCTCAGGTTTGTTTACAGCCATCAGAATCTCAACGTTTTCAGAATGTTGTTCTCAAAAATTTAAAGGTCGTATTTACATAGTGGGTATTTGACTTGACGTTTTTACCAAATTATAACATATGCAATTAAACAATGAATTCAATAAAGAGAACCAAACGTTTGATACATAGAAGACTGTAATTAAAAGATTTACGTTGGCGTAGAACTGAGAACAACATTATTATAGTTACAGATGTCACAAATATAGTTTAGGTCAGGGGTTCCCAACCTTTTTTTTTACTCCAGAGCACATTCTAAAATATCGGTAGGGTGGCGGGCGCCACCTATCTTAAATCGACAAACTCCTTCCAGAAGCGTAGCGACCCTTCCCGTCACCCGGGGACAAAACTTTCGATTTGCACCCACCCCCCTCAAACTTTCGATTTGCACCACCCCCCTCAAACTTTCGATTTCCATCCCCTTCAACCTTTCAATAATGTTTATGAAAAAAATTCTGTCTCTGTCGAATAGTGAGAGGCGGGCACAAATGAATCGTTCGGCGGGCGCCATGACGCCCGCGGGCACGGGGTTGGGAACCCCTGGTTTAGGTAATCATCTTAGATTCAATACTTACTTGAATAAACAGAAAGCAATAGGTAAATGAAATAAATATGTAGATAGTCTACTAGATCATTGGATGATAGATCAATGAAACTCCAAGCACCAAAAGGACAGGACGTAAACTACAGTTTGGAATCAAAAGTGTCGCAGGAGTAGCCTAAAGGAAACCAAAGTTGGTAAACCTATCACCTAAAGAGCTCCACCCCTGTTTTATTTAGAAGTTTTCTTAGATAGGTCGCTGATCCCAGTTTACAAGTCCCATCTGCCCGCGGGGTATGCAGAGTTTCTACCAGGCATTTTTTTTACCCCCCCCCCCCCCCCGAACGAACTGAAATTTATATAATTTATATAGAAAATATATACTTTTAACAGTGTCCGCCCCCCGAAAATTTCAAGTGCCCCCCGGAGAAAAAAGTCTGGAAGAAACACTGGGGGTGTGGGGGTGGGGGTTCAACTTATTTGTGTAAATGTAAGTGAATCTGTCGCTATATATCGTAGATCCGTGTTGTAATGGCAAGGGTACACCAAAATATCGCCTGAATATAATAGTAAGGTAAATCATCTCAATGACCTAAGCGTAATGGTGAGGCATATCATATCGACGACCAGAATGTAATAGTGAGGTAGATAATGTCGACGCCCAGAGTGTAATAGTGGGGTACATCATCTCAACGACATACATGTAATAGAGAGGTGGATAATTTCGACTACCAAAATATAATGAGGTAGATTATCTCTACGACCTGAATGTAATAATGAGGGAGATCATCTCTACAGCCACAGGTATCTAGTTCGTCAATGGGCGCTCTCATGAAATTTCGTTGATATTGCCACATGGGTGCCGGGTCCGTCCCCTAGTTCGGATAAGTCATCACATGTAGTGTCCCGCCGTGTCCATGATGTAGTGTGCTCTTTAAAACAAATGTATAAACCTTAGTGCTCGTTAGAGAGCACGGTCCAGGTCATACAACCGTTAGGGTTACAACTGACGCGCCTGAATCGGTTATCGAATGTAGTGTTCCATCGTGTCCCTAATGCATGAAAATCTCTGACACGAACGTAGCTACCTACCATAGTGCTCAAGTAAAATCCCGACTGAATATTTTGTTAATACTTTACATTTCAGTAAGAATGTTTCACACCATCACACGCAAGATTTTATTTTCGTGCGAATTAACTAGTTCTATATTTTTATGAAGTTAATCCACGCTATCAGCTTTTAAGTAACAATGTTTTAAATTAAAAACATTTATTTTCCATAATATTTTTTTTTAGTAAAATGTAAATTGTAAATATAATTGCAATGTTTATTTTATATGAAAAATAAAAAAAAGAAATTATTATAACATTATTTTTAAGACATTATGTTTTATTCTGTTAAACTATACGTTTCTTAAAACATTTTCACTACATTTAAGGCAAATTTTTATTTGAACTTTTAGCGAATGATTTCGAAAAACCAATTATCTAGAGACTTGAAAATTCAAGTCGAATAAAATATTTAAAAAATCATTAGGTAAACAGTCCACTTAAAGGTTTTTTTTTTTTAAATTAGTATTTTCTTTAGGGGGTACGAATTACCCACTTCCAATTACATGGCCAATCCCTGGACCTGCCTGTCATAGTCAATGGCGTCACTAATGGGTCGGGTGTAATCTGGTACGGTAACTCTAGTGTCATTTTTCGTATTTTTTTTCTTTCAAACGGTCCCTGACAGTATGGCCGAAATATCTTCGCCACGAACAATAGGACGTAAAAATATGTTTGTTTGAAAGGTTCTATTAAAAGGAGGGCCCACAAAAATAGACCATGTAGGCGGCATCTTTTTTTCCCTCGGTATTCTTTAAAATTGACCAGGTCGTCATGAATCGTCTTGACGTGACCGTTTTGTCACTGTAGGTACATTGTTATGCATTGTGATATTTATTAAAAACTAGCGTGCCCCTCCCCGCGCGTTGCCGCGGGGATAGAATAAAGTCTGAGGAAATATTTAAAGAGGGTTTCATCAATGCGTTACCAACCCTATATCATGACTTTTGTGTATAGTCTTTTTTTTTTAAAACTAACAAATAAACGTGGGCGCCATAGTGGTCACAAGGGAGCCAGGTGCGCATCGGGTCACGCAATGGCCGGGTCGCCGGCGGCTGCGCCTGTTGAAGTTTTAACGCTGAATATTACCCATCACCCGCTATGCAGGACGCCAGATTGACGAATACTGAATGCAAAGATAGCCGCTATGGAACTCTTGGCGCCAAACCGTGTTTAATAAAAATAGCACCCTCCCAGGGCGCGGCCCATAAGAAATTTTAATTCTCGTGAGTATTCTCATCAACTCCCAAAAGTTTCATGCCACTTGGATGTACGGTGTCGAACCGCATCCGACTCTAATATTTTATATACCATATATAGAGAAAAATCGCACCCTTCCAGGGTCCTTGCGAAATTAAAAATATATTTTTTTTTTTTTGCAGAAAAGTTCCCTTAAGTGTTAAATCAACTTCCAAAAGTTTCATGGCGATCGGATGAAAGGTGTCAAACCGCAATCGATTTTTTAATATACCGTATATAGAGAATAATCGAATCGCGCCCTGTCGGGGCGCCACCCCTGCGAATTTGAAATATTTTTTTCTCGCATATACTCCCGCAGGAGCATTCTCAACAACTTCCCAAAGTTTCAAGGTGATCGGGTAAAAGGTGTAGTTAAGGGGATATGCGCGGAAAAAAATCACAAAATTTCTTGTTTTTCGTCATGATGGGTTTCTTGCACTTTTGGATACTTTGTCCATTTTTGTATAAAGAAAATAATAACTTTAAAGAGAAAAAAATATTTTATGTGTTTAAATTACGATTTTTATGACCGTATTAATTAAAAAATAATCAATTTTTCCCAATCTTACAAGCTCTCTATGAAAAGTTTTATATCCGTCATTATATTGTATTTGACATCATTGGAAAGCTGGATTTCTCATGTATCTAATAAACTTAATTTCCTACATCTCGGAAACACCCAAAGCTTACAATCGGCTTTGCAGTTTACACAGATATGGTACTTTCCTGACCTAGTTTTCGTTACTTTTGGCTGTTTTTCTCAGTTCGCAGGTTTTTAACACTAAAAAGCCTACTACTTTTTTATTTATCAAACAATGCCAACCATATTTTCAGTAAATGTTCTTGATGCGAAAATACAACTTTTGTCACGAGGGAATTGTGATTGCTTTCATAGAAGAAAAGTATTTGGTAATTAATATGCACATTTTGAAACTTTTGAATACTAAAAAGGATACGATTTTTTAGACCTTGTAAAATTCTTACTAGTAATTATTTCAAAAAGTTGTCGTGACAAAAGTTTTAATATATACTGAAATATAAGCAGTTTAAATTTGATTGCTATAGGTGCATAAATAAAAAAGCCTTAGTATTTTTAAAAGTACCGAAAAATTCAAAATGGCGGAGGTTTTTTGGGTTTCCATGACAACCAAAATTGTTTTCGACCCTCTTTTTTGCTGTTTAATACTTACTTTTATATGCCAAATAGGATAAAAGTATTCAAAACGCTTTAGATCTTAAAGTGTAAAAAATAGAAAAAAACATAGCATATCCCCTTAAGTAATGCATGAAAGACGCGTTATCACACAAAAGGAAGATTTAGTAGAATAAAAATTCCGAGAAATTGATCAATTTATTAACTGTATGATAATATTATTATTAGTAGATCTGTATAGATTTAGATCTAATTATAGATCTAGACACAATTCATCAAATTAGGGCTCTAGTCTAAAAAATAATAATGTAAAAAAATAAAAAAATAAAAACTGGATAAGATTGTAAAAAAATTCGAAATGAAAATGTTAAAGATTATTAGTTTTAGAGTTACATCCCTTTATTTCAGTAAAAAAGTTAAAAGAAGATGAACCATGTTTTTTACCGTTTGTAAAATATGCTAGATTTAAAAAAATCTATTGAATTTTGACGATAACAGTTTTGTTTTATTGAACTTCTTTTATATATCCAGACACTGTGATAATGGCTTCATATCAGGTAGGCCTACGTGACTTATTATATTATTACAATATCAATATATTATTATTTTTATTAGGCCCCTACAAATATTTATAATTATATTATTAATTAAATAATTATTATTATTTTATTTATTCTCTGTAAAATTACGGTAATCTATCGTTTTAGCGTAATCAATTCGGCCGCAGTAGTAATGTGCGGGAGAGGTAACTGATGAATATATTTGTTTAAATAAGTATATTTTATTATTTAAGTCAAATTTTACAAAATTGGTAATCTATCGTTTTAGGTACGTAAAATCGCCCGCGACTAGTAATGTGAAAAACAGGTGACTCCTTACATTTTAATAATTATTTCACATTTTGAGGAGGATTTATGTTTTGAAAAATACAAAAATGTTTCCTTGTTTCATTTATGTACCTGTTTTTAAACAATTAAATTAAAACTTTTCAGTAATAAATGAACACTAGCGATGTTTCCAACAGATGCAACCATGCTCATTTACTATAGCAGACATCTTGTTAAAGTTTTATTTTTATAGACTTACAGCACAAGATTCAGGGGGAAATCACTCTATTTTACAAATGGCTGCTGTTTATATAGCAAATCTTGCTTGCAGACACTGCTGTTTAAAGTTAATTTCTGGCCTATATTGATATATTTAGCCATTGATTTAGGTTTATTATTCATTTATCTATAATATTTGACACAAACATATCACAATATACTTCTATTACAGCCTTGACAATGAGGTAACATTTTCGTACATTAATAGCCGAGGGCGATTTTACGTACCCAAAACGATAGATTACCCAAGAAGAGACGCTATTGAAGTTAAATTTATTAGTCAGTTGTTAGTAGAAGTAGAAAGAAGTAGCTAGGATAGTATAGTAAATAGTATATTTATAATTTATAGTAGATCCAGATCTAGATTCTAGTAGTAGTACTAGATCTAGGGATGATATTTCGAGTCGTCCCTTTGAATCCTACTCATAATGTGTGCCCCCCCTCCCCGCGTGGCCTCAACCATCTGGTGGGCTTGTTGCATAGAGTTAAATATAAAAAAAAATATAAGCTCAAAACAATATTATAAACTATCTCCTTTCAGTTGGTCAGGCCACATACCACGCACACACAGTGTTGTGTTGTGTGCCTTAACTAAAACAAAACCTGTATGATGGCTGATGGTATACCAGTAGGACTATAATCTTTTAGTTATAGTTGCACTATTACTATTAATTTATTAAAGAAACACTGCTTCATTTTTCTTACTGCAGGACAAAATATATCGAAACTTCAAACATAATAGCCTTTTAAATTTATAAGTAGTAGATTATCTGTTACTAAACATAAATTTGTAAATTAGAGTTTATTAGTTATGTTGATATATATTTATGGGGTATTGAAATTTTTTCCCCGTACCTATTTTTAGAATGTGTTCTATGGAATTTGAAAATGCATGGAACCGTCGGCGCGCAGTATAGTCACCTTCATTTTTATTTATGGTTTTGGTCATTTTCATTAAATTTATCGCCTGAGTGGCAGCCATTTTCTTGTGAGCTGGATAAAAATTCCTACATTATTGAGTAGTTAATGATTTATCATGCAGCATATGCCATAACTTGTGCATTTGCTATTTGTAATGTGACGTCACTTTTGGGATCATTGTGAGTTCTTATTACCATGCATGCAAGATAACTTGGAACTATACATTAGACTTGTATTTTACCTATTAAAAACTTAACACGAACATAATTTTCTAGTGTCAAATAGTAGATCTAGATTCAATATCATTTTATGATTTCCCTCAAGTTTTCACAAAATTTTCAAACTATAAAACAAAGATTCATAAAAATTAAAGAAGTAGTGTTTTCTACTATATATTTTTTATTTCAGCCAAGTGGCTCAGGATCGGCAGCAACGCCTGCTGATGAATTTACTGTCAGGATACCCAGGTGAGATCAAAGATAAAATTAAAATAAAACGAAATAATGCCAGTGGCGGAATTAGAAAAAAAGGGCCACCCCACAAAAAAATAGTTTAGACCCCCCCCCCCCCCCCATATATATATATATATATATATATATATATATATATATATATATATATATATATATATATACAAACACGAAATACGAACATAGGATACTCATAACTGGCCTGTTTGGTTTCTTGAAGAAAAATGTTTTTTTTTCAATTAGAACAAAACATCATGTCAAGTGTGTAAGTGCATTAGTGTTTTGTGAAAATCAGTTTTATTTTATCTCTGCTACAAGACCTCATAACCTCTAGTCGGTCAAAAGAATATAAATCATGAAAGCTTGTAAAAGTAATGGTGTCTCGTGTTATGTTTATTTTTATGTTTTTTGTATTTATATTATTAATTTTAAATACATTTCCTTTTTATACAATGTCATTCTTTAGTAAGTACTTCATAAAAAAATAATAATTAAAAGAAGTAATTGCTTTTTAATTTGTTTAGTACAAAATTTATTAAAAGGAGCTTATGAGCAACCCTATTTGACTATTTAAAAAAAGGGAAATAAGTCATGAAAGTGGTTTGGACGTTTGCTTATCTTTGATGAGTTTGATTGTAGGAGAAAGAGGACTCAGCTTTCATATTGGTTTAAAAACAAAGGGAAAAAGAATATGCAAGAGCATGGGGTGGTGTCTATAGTATAAAGTCCAAATGCTAGAAAATTATTTTTTTTAACTATAAAAAAAAAATATTATGGTCGGCTATGGGCCCCTAAATGGCGTATATATATATATATATATATATATATTTAATTTTTCTTCAGGGACACCAGAAGGAAGTTTACTATGATGAAATTTGGAACAGGTTCCTCTGTAGATTTTTCTAAACTTGGAGATGTAAGCTAATGCAATATTGATGTTTAAAATTTTTTTTTTTTTACAATTCAACAATATATTAATGAAAACGGTTTACATGGTATAAACATTTATATTTTAAAACATATTATTAATATTTAAATTTTCAACAGCAACCAGTGAAGATTGAAAGAGAAAATAACTTGAAGGAATATAAAACAGCCAATGACCTAGATATGCTGCCTAAGTTTGGTGCAGGCAGTGAGTATGGCAGAGATCAGAAAGAAGAATCACGAAGAAAAAAATATGGCATCATGTTAAAAAAATATAACCCTGATGATCAACCCTGGCTTCTTAAAATTGGTGGTGGAAAGCAGACAAAAAGGCTGGTTTCTTCACAGTTTTAGGCAGCTTAGTTACGTGCTATTTAAATTTTTATTTTATCATAAATTTTTATATTAACTTTTGCGATTTAAAAAAAATAACTGAGAATAAAAATTGAATAGAAATTGATATAAATTGATCACATTTAAACAGTACATTTTTTTTTAGGTTTAAAGGTGTTCGTGAAGGTACAATTACAGAAAACACATCTTACTACATCTTCACTAAAGCATCTGATGGAGCATTTGAAGCTTTTCCAGTTGAAGAATGGTATAATTTTACACCAATGGTTAGGTACAAGTATTTGAATTCCGAAGAGGCTGAGGAAGAATACAGCAGGTAATTATCTACGATAATACTTGATTTTTATAATTATTAATTATACTGCATTTAGTTGTCATTTAATTAATTTACAAAATATTTTTCTTTTGTCATTCAGAAGAGACAAGACTTTGAACTACTTTAGTATTATGGTGAAGAAGAGAATAAAAAAAGAAGAGGATCATGTTGATGAAGATGAAGATGGGAAGAAAGGGGGTAAAAAATCTAAGAAAAAAGATAAGGACCTTGTGAGTAAGATAGTCTATTTTTCTTTTGTACAATTGCACTAATCAAACGATAATATTACCAACACTGGTTGGTTTATTATTTTTATGAATAAAGTAATTTTTATGAAATGATTAGTTTTAAAATTCCTTTCTTAAAAAACCAAGCTAGAAAAAATTAATTGTTTTCTCTCAATGTTAAGGAAAAACAAAACCTTATTTACTTTGAATTCAATCCTCTGTGCAGATTTTAACTGATAAGGATGATTGGGATGATATGGAGATGTCCGATGATGATGAGGATGAAAAGGAAGGTGATGAAGATGGTAAATATCAACAGGAGTTTGATGGAACTATAACTGTATAAATTAGTAGTTTGTAATTTAAACTTCTCTGAAATTTATTTAAAGATAAGATATAATTTTGTAATTTGTGACTTAGGTAATAAAGTAAAGAAAAAACAACATAAAGGAGCCAAAAAAGCTGTGAAAAACTCAAAGAAAAATTCAGATGATGAAGCGGTCGAAGAAAGTGATGAAGGTGATTTTGATGACAGAGAGGTAATTTTTTTCAATATTTAAGTAATGCAGCTTTTTTTTTTCAAAATTTCCTATTAAAAAGAAGCAAAGATTTCTTTTTTTATGAGTAATATATAATTGAATTGTAAAATGAGTAAAAAATATAATTTTTCTATCGAGCAGTAGAGATGAAAGTACATGGTTGTTTTTTAATTTGAAATTGCAGATTTCAGAGTAGCAGAATGTCAGTTAGTTGCCATTTATTGAAAATAATTTCTCAATAGTGTAGGATGAATTTTGTTACAGGTTGATTATATGTCAGACTCTGGAAGCTCTAGCAGTTTATCTGGTCAAGAAGAAGATGCAAAGGAAAAGAAATATGATGAAAAGGGTGTGGATCAGGAAGCTGGTTTGAGGAATATTCTTGACTCTGATGCAGAAGAAGAAGAGGAGGAGGAGAAGGAGAAAGAGGAAATTGAAGAGGAAATTGAGGACAAAGAAGAAAAAAAAGAAGAGAAAAAGAAAGGTTGGTTTTCTACAATTATAAAAAAAATAATTTTTTTAAAGATCATTAGTTGGTACTGCCATCTTCAAACATAAAGACAAAATTTAAAAAATTGATGTCTTAAACTAGATTAAACTAGGGTGTCGCTTTACCTATTTTTTTTACCAGGAGCTTGGTGATTAAGTCAGCAGAAAATGATGCCAATGTAATGTTTTCAAAAATGAAATATTTGTCCAGATAATTTGTAAGAGATGGTGGTATAAATTGGCATAAAAAGCCAGTTGATTATTGCTCACCACCTAGTTTAATGATACTAACTGCAGCAGATGATACATTATTTTAAATACATTGAACTCATGCCAACATCATGGGCGTGTTAACAATACAGCACGTCAAAGGAACCAATATTAAATCAAAGTACAGGCGACACCCTGGATTAAGCATTTTGAACTTTTTATTTGATCAAATAATTAAAGCTTTTGATACAAAATAAATGTTCAAATGAGAATAGATTAATTGTAAACAATATTTCTTTTCAAGGGGATGATGACAGTAGCAGCTCCAGCTCAGAAGATGACTCAGATATTGAAAAGGATGCCAAATTGGCTTCAGCAATATTTTTGCAAGTAGGTTTTTTTCTGGCCTATGCATGTGACATATTACATTTTTTTCTGACCATCTTATAAGTTAAACAACACACCTTAAGAGATCTATCAGTAAGCCCCTTTAAAGTAATGTATTTTAAAACTTCATTCATGGAATATTAGGACTCACACTAGTGAGGTTTCTAAATGTTATTTTACATTAGCCTAATACTCTGACTTATGTAAAAATTAAATTACTGTTGTTTATTTGATTGTGTTTATAGGGTGGAAAAAAAGAGAAAAAGGAGAAAAAAGAAAAGGCAGACACAGCAGCAACAGATACAAATCAGGCGGTTAATCGTACACCAACACCGGACAAATTGAAGGAGAAAGGTATTTTTCTAGGTTGTCTGACAACCTCAGCAGACTTGAATAATTTTGTCAAAATATACTATTTGATGCATAATATTCATAAATTTGTTTCTATTACATTTCATTAAATTATTATTTGAAGTCCAAAAATGTTTTTTAACTTTTGCTTAACCCTTGAATATATTGAAACACCAATAAATACCTTTAATTTTTGCTTAGCTATGAAAAGAAAAGCTGAAGCAGTGGATGGAAAGGCTCATATTTCTAAGAAACATAAAGTAGAGGACAGGTAAGGTCAACATATCCTCTTAATTTAAAAAAAAAAGCATTGTTACATTTTACATTTTAAAAAAATGACCACATCTTATTTGCTTTACAGCGAAGGCATTTCAGAGGATGCAATTAGGAGGTACCTCATGCGAAAGCCCATGACCACAAAAGATCTTCTGCAGAAATTTAAATCTAAAAAGCTGAATATGACAAATGAAAAGATTACCCATGTTATAGCCCAGCTGTTGAAAAAAATCAACCCAGACAAGATGACCATAAACAAAAAACTTTACCTCTCCTTAAAAAAGCCTGAGTAAACTTTGTTTACATACTATCTTGTTTTTAGCTAAGTAACAATGACTGATTAGCTGCATTTGTTTTTAACTTGTCTAGCATGAATGCTTGTGTTTGTAATACTTAATTTAAGCATCAGCTGTAAATATATGAACTGTACAGACATTTTGTTCATGACAATAAATAATCAAATACAAGTCATTTTGTAACATAAGTTTCTTTGTTTATTTGATCAAGATATACATAATGTACATTGCAATAAATGCCCTGGCCTGCAGCAGTACTTTAAATTTATATGTACAGAAACATCAAACAGGATACTATACACATTTACAAAATTGACAGTTATTTCCAGTATATAATTCTCTACTAAAAAAACAAAGATGGAGGATAGACATGAATTCCATTAACAAACATCTTCACATCAGAATCCTTATCTGAATTGAGATTGGTCTATAAGCCAGATAATTCCTGTATCCACGGACTTCAAAGTTTCAGAAACACAGTTGATAACCTAAATAAAACAATGTATCTGGTGATTTTATTGCAGCAAATTTCACTTTTTACAAATAATTTTACAAATATATTTTTTTTACAATATTTGTTTCACTATTTTTTAAATGAATCAATCTAACCAAAAATTAAAAACATACCATCCAGGGCTGTGAAATAGTTGACAAATTAAGGAGCTCTACTATATCTCTCACTGGCAGCCCAGATCTTTCATCATTTTTAACACATGATAGTATCAACACCGGTACATGTGGTGCAGTTCGACGTTCTTTTATCATAGCCATTAGCTCATGTCTAGCACTGGCAACTAAGTAATAAAAAAGACATTAAATAATGATAAACCTAATGGCAAGTTAAATACTTCTTTTTCCAATAAAATCTATAAAGGCTAATTCATATAAAAGCTTTTCTTCAGGAAATAATTTTACAACAATGTTCTCTTCTGGTATAGTTTTAGCTCCATAATAGAGTTTAAAAAGCAACAAGAATGGTGAAAGTTCATTTGTACCTGATTCTTTTGTCTCGGATGCATCAACAACAAAAATGAAGCCATCCAAGATTTGACAGAAGTGTTTTATCTGAGTCTTCAGCTCATAATTGGATTCTTCTCCTTCCAATTGTTTCTAGAAAAAAAGTGAGAACAAAATGGAAATAAGTCAATTATAAAAGATGACCATGCTATATTTATGCTCATTAAAACCCAAATGAAATCTATTCTTGCACAATACAAGAGTAACACAGTTATTTTAGCAACGGTTCATTGACCAAAAGAAAATTTTAGTTACAAAACTAACCTGAAACATCTTGTTTTTGTCAACTCTTTCCTGAGCATTCCTATTTTCTCTTTCATTTTTAGAAGCTGAATACAAAACTGATAAATGAAGGGAATGGCCGGTTTGTAATTTCAAAGTCATTCCACCCCCAACACCTGTAATATAAGAAAATTATCTTTTTAAAGGGAACTAAATGGTTCTACTTTTAAAAAGAAAAAAAAACAATTATTTCTTACCATCAAATTGCCCAGGGAACATTGCAACTCTGGTAAACGTGGAGTTATTTTCATACAACATTTGTCGAACAATGCTACTTGTTGACTGCTCTAAGCCAGGTCCAAACATAGCTACTTTTGGTACTTTCTTAGGCATCAAATATTTGAACATAGAAGTCACATTGTGGAATGTAGTATTTGGGTGGTGAAGCTGTTTGTGTACCTCAGGAGAGCACTTCAAATAGCTATAAAGAGATAATAAATTGGCTTATATAAACACATTTTAAAAGTAGTTTTAGTAATATGACATTAACGACACTAATGTATTGAGACTACTAGTACTAGGAGAGATAGAAATGGAAACAGTTTCCAAAATAATCAGGGAGAAAAAGATGGCGCTGGATGGGGCATGTCCATCCAGATGCATTCAGATGATTTAGCAGGTATAGCGCTAAATGGGATGCCTCAAGGAAAAAGAAAACAGAGAAGGCCAAGAGATAAGTGGAGACATGCAATGACGAAACTGGCAGAGGCAGGACTGTCTTGAGGGACTGCCATGAAAATCTCCTGAAACCAACAAAAGTGGAGCTTACTGTGGTGGCCCCATGTGTCTTGTGTAAAAAACAGAAAAAATTATGATAATGTATTGGCATAAGATACATTGTATTCAACAATTTTTCTCAGATATCAATATTAATTAAATTAACAGTCAAGTTCTTCCAGTACTAACTGCTTCTATTGTACTCATTTAGTGGTATTTAGTTTTGATTAAATTAAGCTTGAATACTTCTAAATTTTACATCACTTTATATTTTATATAATTAATTTCAATATGAAAACAATTAACTTTTATCTTACATTTCTTTTTGGGACCAATCAGAGCTCACTTCCTGGTACATCTGTGGATTTGTTGTATGAGATATTTGTGTCCAATGTTTACTATCCTGATGAAGTAACTTTTTCCATAAGAGATCATGGCTGCCCAACAGATTCCATTCTTGACTAACGCAACAAGCTAGACAAAGTGATCTTGCATCGAGGTATGAAAATATGTGAAGCTTCATATCAACCTACATAGCAAAAAATAGGAATAAAATTATTCATAAATTAAATGCAAGCCAATTTAAAAATAAAAATTAGGGGAGAAGATACTTAAGTTTACTATTGTGAAACTGCAAACCTGTTACAAACGTGTAATATTAATTAAAATTCAAAGTTCTATTGATATAATTAAATAATTTCACACTTAAAATGTATTAGGTTACCAAACAAATGTATTTATTTATTTAAATTTAAGTAGCCTACGTTTGTAGTTTAATCTGCAAATACCAAATGTATCACAGCATATTTCATGTAACTATTATAATAAATATAAGCATGAAATTGTTTTAAAAATAAAAGTTTATTATTATTAGGAATATTCTTATTATTCTACCTTTACATAACTACATTACAAAAAACATATGTAGATCTAGAATCTAGTAATTATGTATGTACACATACTTTATGATACTACATACTACATAGTACATAACTTACGGGCAAAAACTGAATAATATTTCCATCGCCTTCATTTGTACTTTCATTAAATTTGACTGTTGAGCAATCTTTAAAATAAAAAGATTTGATTTTTTGCATGAAACTAAAATCATCATTATCGTGGTCAGTTTTTTTCCCAAGTTTTCTTGTTAGTAGCTGCTGTATACCACCGGAGCTTACAGGCGATGCTGGTGCTTTACTAGAATTGTATATTGAGTATTTTGAAAGTAAACTTTGCAAAGACAACAAAAATGCTGAAATATCTTCTTCGTCTTCCTTTAAATTCGATAGTTTTTTCTGTGTTAAACCATTATGATCCGCCCGAAGTGTATGATGAATTTCAGTATGGAGATCATTCGATGATTCGTCGTGTGAACGACCATCGCTACAGTTCAAACTTTCAAAAGTAAAATCGTTATCATGATGATTTGAATGTTGTGCAATGTCAGAAATTTTTTCAGCTGCTAACAGTCCAGGCATTCTAATTGAGACGTCAGTTTTCCGAAGATACTGAATGTAAGCAGAGAAGAATGTTATTTATATAGCAGAGCACTTCTAATTGTGTAATTACACGGCTGATTTAAGTACGTGGTAACCTCCACGTCTACTAAGCTTCCGTAACTATTGTAAACTAATAACTATGTTTAGCACAATCACGTGACAATGTTTAGTTCCGGTAGGCATTAAAATTTATTTCGAGTTGTATCCCTTTCTTTTTGCTATATCCGGTCGCAAGAATGGTAGGTGTTAAAGATTTGGAGTAAAATATTAACTTAAATCTATTGGCATCTGCATAATCCCAACTAAGTTGTACATATTTTAAACATAAAATATTGTCTGATTGTTGTTTAAAGACATTGAAATATATGCTGACTGATAATATTCGTGTATTTCTTCATGGTAAAAAGTTAAGCTAAAATAAAGACAAGTAACCAATAGTCGATAGTCAAATTTTTGTTTGACAACGTTTGTGGGTTTAAGCAGCATATTATCATTTACTCCAGCAGCTGCATCTAAGATAGCCAAAACGTGTTTTCTTGCGTAATTGTATTTGTAGATATTAAGCTAATTGTGTGTAGTCAGCTAGAGCAGCTAGAGGAATATTTTGCTCTAGAAAATCTAGAATGTTTTTTGATTTCCATTACTTTACTCAACTCACTGGGGTGTAAAAAGTGGGCTCCATCCAGCACCCAGTAACACTAACTTATCTACGAATAGATCATTGTATTCAGTAAATATTTAAAACTAAACTGCAAAGTGGATTGCATGGTGAGGTGTGACATTTCCTGTGGGTGTGGTGGCTCTGGTTTTTTTCCAGCAGGAAGCTCTAGAAATTCTAAAGGAAAGCTGTTATCACCTTCCCTCAAAATTTTCTCACAGTACGTTTTATTATTTAGCACATAGGCTGAAATTGGAAAGCACATATCTAACACCTTTTTTATAACATCACCTGTTTTTCCTGCATCACATAAGTTTTTATTAACTGCTCATTTTTAGTATGATACATCAAGGTGTAAAATGTCAACTAATCAATAGCGTACTCTATACTGGATCCAATGATACCTCAGGGATTGCTTTACCCTATTAAAGCCCTAATTACTATTTGAACGAGATTTAATAGGCCTGAATGCTGAGCAATTAAGTACAGTTTAGGTCTTTTGTGTGCTAAAGCATTTTGTTAGTTTTTCATATTTCCAAACATTGATCATAACAGCTTATTTCATTACCCTCTTCAAATACATTCCTGAAAACTGCAATACTTGGTTCCATCAGTCAGATTTCACTTCTAGATCTTAATACTCGTCAACCATTGCAAAACTTTTCCCCACTAATGCCACTTGGAAGATAATTGAAAGGCAGATTCTAGCATAAAAAAATTGCACATAGATATACAATTATATGATTTTCTTGTCGTCTACATGTTTGCTGTTGGGGCCTATGTGTTGGTTAATGGAACAGGGATTAACAATTTATATTTTTCCGAGCAGTCCCTTTGTAATTGAAAATGTGCAATCACAGTGATTAACAACTGTTTGCATAAAAGTGATTCATTAGTATATATGGGGGTGTTTAGCCGTTATTAGTCAACATTTAAAAAGTAATGTGCCTACATTTGTTGACTTTTTTAAAGATTCCACAACTTTTTTTTTATTTGTACTGTAAAATGTTTTCATTGGGCAAGTGTGCATTTCTTGCAGTTGACTCATGAAACATTTCCCGTTGTACCTTACCTCAGCATGGTTTTTTTTATTAAATTTGATGCTCTCAAGCTTCTCTGTGTTCTTAAAATATGCCTAAGAACCCTGGTTAACATTAATGTCATCACTTGTTTTGAATTTTGTTTTAGACCAAGGGTACCTCAAGTTTTGGAAAGCGGCATAACAAAACCCACACCTTTTGCCGCAGGTGTGGACACAGGGCCTTTCACATTCAAAAGAAAACTTGTTCTCGATGTGCTTATCCAAGTCCCAAACTAAGGCACTGTAAGTACTAAAAGTGTATGTTAAAGAACAAAGATGTGTCCATTCTATTTCATGCATCATAATTGTTCATAATTTTTAATTTCTAGATAACTGGTCTAAGAAAGCCCAGAGAAGAAAGACAACTGGTACTGGAAGAATGAGACATCTCAAAGTTGTCTTTAGGAGATTTAGGTAATTTTCATATCTTGACAATGTTCAGGTCGGCAAAGTATTTTAAATGTTTGGATACATTACTTTGCCAGGGTTCCAGCGGCCTCCTGAAATTTCAGGATGTCCTGGAATTCTCCTTGAAATTAAAAAAATCCAGAACACTCCTGGAATTTTAACATTTCTCCTGATTTTTTGTAAAATGTCCTGAAATTTTACTCGCATGGATAATTTTAACATATTTTTTCGTGCGTCAGATCTCTAGGTAATCAGATCTGACCGCCCCCCAGTAAAATGTTCTGCTTTGTCGATTCTGCGCATACACGGCATAATTTTCAAATTATAGACCTATAGCTGTCTTTAAGCTGTAGGTTTGGTTTAATTTTTTTCTCACTTCTATGAGTGCTGCTCAGTTTGATAAGCCTGAAGTTCTTTTTTTTTTTTTTTTTTTTAATTAAAAATTTCAAGTAGGCCCAAATCTAGTTTTTTGCCCAGCTAATTAGAAACATCGTCTGAGAGGCCCTATATCTAATTTTTATTTACATTCGTGTTGTAATATTACCACCCTCCCATCCCGCATCTGAGTTTCTTTCCCAAGGCGTGGTGGGGGAAGCACTGGTTGGGTATATGAAGTGACCCGCTAGTGATGTCATCAGCAGTATACTACAGGCCAACCGTAAGCTTAGATGAACTCAAAACTGACCCTGGTTGGGTATATGAAGTGACCCGCTAGTGATGTCATCAGCAGTATACTACAGGCCAACCGTAAGCTTAGATGAACTCAAAACTGACCCTGCTCTGCCGTGTCTAGCAGGGGGGGGGGGGGGGGGGGGAATACGCTACAGGCAATTAAAAAAAACTTTGAGGTTACTTATTTGAAAACTATATTCTATTTTTGGATGAAATGTTTATTTCCAAAGTACAGTTTCTTTCTAGTAGGCTATATCTAAGCTACTCGGGCTGATCTACTTGTTCATCAAATGGTAAAAAGCTAAAATTAGTTTTTTGCTTTTGAAGACTTCCATTTAAATCATGATACTATGTCCATCTTTAAAAGAGAAATCGTGGTTTCAGCTGTTCTGTTTATTATTGACATTGTTAGTACGGAGGCTGACATTGGTGAGGTGGGGAGGAGTTGAGTTGTTTTACACTGGGATATGGCTATGTTTGCTAGGCTTAATAGTTTCTCAGTAGCAGGGGGGGGGGGGTGTTAAAATGTTAAATTATGTCCTGAAATTTTGGTTTTTCTCCTGAAAAACTCCTGGAATTCTAAGTTAACTTTGGTGTAGGAACCCTGCTTTACATAAATATGTGTTAGGATAATAATGAGGTGGGGGGGGGGGGGCTGGACAATTATGTTGAATTAATTATCTTTTGTTGAGTTAAGCGGAGTTCTAATTATAACGGAGCTGTCTTGTGTATTGTACCATATTATAAGCTTTTAATACAGGGGTGGCAACATTCAAGGGAATCCTGAAGGGTTGCCAAATTATGCAGAAAATGTCAATAAAATTTCTTTACAGACTTGACTACCAATAGATTGGAGAAGCCAAAACCTGTATTGCTCTAAGTTCTCAGTATGAGCCCTTAGTTTCTTTTAGGACATTCTGAAATTTGTGTCAACTTCTTTCGTCACCATGAGACTTATTAACATCTGACTTAACTGGAAGCTTTCAGTAAGAAAGCACAGCATTGGTTCTTTTGGTATATGAAATAGCTTAGTAGTTTATAAGGCCTCTGAAAATGAAAGGATAGTGTGGTCACCACTACCTAGTCGCTTTTATTTTCACTAACATTGTTGGACTCGTACACTTCACCAACTCACTACGGTGTATCATTCTTTTAAAAGCACACTGCCAAAAAAATCTGATCACTTGGTTCTTTTCTATACTGCATTACGCTGGTTGTTCATGAAAATTGTAATAGTGTCATGGATTTAACAATGGTTAGTCTTAGTCGTGCAAAGGCAACATGTTTTAGGTATACTTCAGCAACAATGCACAGATAATAGCTGTAGCATATCTAGCATCTGTATTAGTACAGACAAATAGTCTTAAACTTCAAGGAAACAAATCATATGAAAAGGTGGGAGGGTGTTGGAAAAACTGTACATTGTGACAGCAAGACCAGTTCCCTGGACTGACATGACTACATTGATACAAAATCTATGCTTTCATTGATGTAGTCAGTCTTGGTGATACACAAGATGTTTTTGCATGAGGTTGGAGTTTACAAAAATGCAACAATGAAATTTGAAGCTGGTCAAAACATGCTATTGCAACAATACTATTTTTTTAAAACTATTGCTACACACACTATTTTGGTCAGTTTTTTCTATTAAAAATGATTTATTTTTCAATAGGGTTTAAGAAGGTGTCTAAATGGAACTTAAATATAAAATGTGCTATCTGAAATCTTAAGAGCCTGTGTTTCATTTAGAATTTGTTGCTGTAACTTATTTAATATTATTGTTATTCATAAAAAAATTGCTATCTAGAATTTTTATATTTTTCAGGAATGGTTTCCGTGAGGGCACTGTACCCAAGCCTAGGAATAAGATTGCAGCACCTGCTTCTTCTGCTGTTGCTACTAAATAAATAAACGCTGTTTATGAAACTTTTATGGTTGCATATTTTGTTATTATCTGTTCTGTGTTGAAGTTGTTGTTAGCTTTTGGACTAAACATTGGTTTAAGTAATTGTATTATAAGTTTTGTGTGTGATAGCACAAACAGGGGTGCCACTTTTCCGGGATATCCCGGATTTGAGAATCATATTTTTTTCCTTTTCCGGATTCGCAAGATTTGAGTTTGAAAATTTCCGGGTTTGCATTTTAAAAAAAAATTAGATAGTTTTAAGCTTGAAATTTTTGGCATTGTAAAAATCGTTTTTATCGTCAACACTCCCGCTAATGGCCTTTTCCGAAAAAAATGAATAGTAAATGACGTCAGCAACAATCTCACGCGTGCGCCAAGGACCAAATACAAATCGGCTGTATCAGATGGGTGAGGTTGTAGACGAAACTTTTTGATGTCATTCGTGGTGTGGTTGTCTGGTTATTTATGACGATATGGGTTGGGGGTAAAACTCGCATTATTTACGTGATGTCATCAATGGGATACCGCTAGGCTGTGTAATAAAAACAACTAAAGCCTACAAGTACTAGATCAAGCTCACTAGCATCGCCGATGGTTTTTAAAAAAAAAAAAAAACGAAAGATTTTGCTCAGATAAAAAAAAAATTTTTTTTTTTGTATTTGGTATTACCAAAAGAAAAGAAAAAAACTATTTGAAGGACTATTTTATATATTTTTACCACCTCTTACCCGCTTCTTCAAGGTCGCGCTGACCGTAAGACCTACGTCACGAGACCACGCAAGCACAGTCTGAGTCGTGTCTCACGGTCAAGGCAGTTCTACAAGTACAAGCGCTGTTTAATTTTAACGTGGTTATTTTTAATAAGGGCCTACTTCTAGATTCAAGAAAGAAAAAAAACTAGAACTGCATCGTTTTATATCATTAAACAAAATATGTAGGCCTGCTATAATTTAGTTACACAATCTAGCAGGGTCTACATCTAATTGTTTTTTTTACTTTGGTAAAACGTCATTGAAATGTTTAAAAAACCTTGAAGTACCGTGTCTGAGAAAATAGCCGCTATCACTGCCCCCTCCCAACCGCTTGTAAAAAAAAAATCAGCTTTTCACTTAGTCGGGCGGCTACATCTCTGACATGAGTATTACTAGCGTAGTTACTTCTAAAATTATTTTTAAAATTAACTTAATTCTGTTATTCCGCGATATGGACTTAAAACTTCCATGATATTTCTTCACGTCATCATGTATATCAATGGTGGGGGCGTTGGGGTCGTTCATAAATGACGTCACACTCGTAAGGGGAGGGGGGTTCGCAATTTTGTCATGAGGGGGAGGGGTTCAGATGGTGTGACATCACACTTTTGCATTATCCAAAAGCTATGTTAGAAAACGAATTTTAGCCGTTATTTCGCGTTTTAGAATATTGTTTCAATAAAGTGTAATAGGAATTGATTAAAATACTCTATGTTGACAGAGGTCAGACAAGATTTTTGGAAAATATCGTATTTTAAGAAAAATTCGACTGCAATTTTTAGGGGTGGGGGGGGGGGTGTAGGCTGAGGTGTGACGTCATTTTAGAGGGCGGGGTCTGGCTTTTTGTGACAGATATGTGACCGAGGGGAGGTGGGAGGTAAAAATCGTCAAAAAAGCGTGACATCATTTATGGATGACCCCATTGGTGGTTGATTGGGAAAACAGGGTTTTAGGTTTTTGTTGTGGCTGTTAATAATTAAAGCCTTGAATAGCTACAGTAAGTCAACCCTGTATTTTAATACAGTGACAATCTTATTAGGTGTCTGCATATAGTGCGCTTATTATTCAATAACAAGACATAGAGGTTAGCAATTGGCTGACTACACACTTTAAATCAAGCTAGGAAGTTCTCAAAAATTAAATACAGTAATGTTATAAAAGCTGGCTGGGAGGGGGGGGGGGGAGTTCTACAATAACACATTATGGGGTAGGCCTAGAGATGGGTGGGACTAACATTGTAAACTAATTTTGTTGTAAGCACAATCCTTTAAAGATTAATTTTTATTTCAAGCTTGTTACAAAGAAAATAAATCCATTTTAAAGGAATTTAAATTGAACATAATATGAATCAAATGTCTCAAGAAATAATGAAATAATAGTCCATTTTATTTTGAAATTCCGCGCGAAATTAAGTTTCAGGGTTTCAAAAATTTCAAATTTTAGTTTCAGGATTGGTAAAATTTTGGGATTCATTTAGAAAATGAGTGGCACCCCTGCACAAAATTTGTGTTGTTTTACATGACTAAAGAATTAAGGGTTTCTCTGCTTTTGAATAACAGCATAAGATGTATTGTAGTTGTAGAGTACCTTATCTAAGTGGTCTTGTTAAAATATTAGATACAATTGAGGTAATATTAGGTCTTATTTCCTTAATACTAGTACTACATAAGTGCATCTCAAACCCCTTGCTGAGGCTTACATGAAGATAGCAGGATTATTTGTGGTGGTTTTTCAAAAATAAACCTATGACAATGATTCTTTAGAACCTGAGATGCATTTGCTTTCAATCTATATTATTGATACAAAAATGTTTTACCATTAACCGCAAATTTAAGTTAAACCAAGCTATTTGTAGATCTAGCATTTTTTTTTTAAATACTAATAATGCCATGAAGCTTAAGTGTTAAGTTAAATAAACTTCAAATCAAACTTTTATCAAATACCACATCTACTAAGTTACTACCTTGATCTGAAGAAGCCATTATTAACTGAAGTAACGTTCTTTTAGCCGTTATCGTGGCCTACCTAGAAAATACTAAAATAAAAAAGTATCCATAGTAGTAGAAGTTTTAGAGGTGCGTTTGGCAGATTAAGTAGTAATAGTAGTACTATTAGTGGCACTATTCTCAAGTTTATATTAAATCCAGCACAAGTTCATATGGGTAAATGACATCTCTATTAAGTCATATCGGTTATAAAAATGAATAACCTCTGTCACTGAATTAAGCCACCGACAGCTTGGCTATCCATTGGGCAGCTGATTAAGTATTTAGTTCACCGGCCTGTGGTCAGCATTATGCTCAGTCCCCTTTACACATTCACGAACGTTCAAGTACCCATCTGAGCTACGTGGACTAAGGGCGTCAAAGACCCAACTCGAAACTTGGTCAGTTATGCGTGGAGCTTCTTTCAGTCTGAAACACCCCACCCCCCCCTTCCGAACGAAATTTGAATTTATATAGAAAATGTATACTTTTGACACTTGACAGTGTTCCCCCCCCCCCCCCCCCCCCCCCCCCCCCTAGAAATTGTGTGCACCCCCGGAGAATTAAGTCTGGAAGAAACACTGAAGAAGACGTCGTCCTCCACCTTTTGGGAGCTTATGTTACAATCTAAGTAGCAGTACACAAGTAATATCTAGATCTAGAAAGCGCTTCTCCCTCCTTTCCATTCGGGAGCTGTGTTACTAGTTTTTCTACGCCAAGTCGCGAAACAAGGGGTTTATAGACCCTAGTAGTAGTAAAAGCTAGGCTAGTCTAGACCTAAAACAAATGTATTTGTTATCTCCTCTATTGAAGATCTTAATTCTTAACCAATAGTGGTTCAGTTTTTATTTTTTGTTAGCCAATCAAATGTGTGTGCTTTATTATAAATAGGCCTATGCCTAGGCCCCTACCTAATGCAAATAGCTAGCCTAGGCTGGGATTAACTCATATTTAAATAGTAAACACGTCCAGGCTTGTTTGTCTATAAATAGAAAATTTCCACATGCAATAGCATTCGTAAATACTTAATAAATACACCTGACAGGTTCTAGACCTAGTTAGTAGTCTAGTCACTAGTGTCTAATCGATCTATTACTTTAGCCTGCGTTTTTAGTGGCTGTAGAAAACTGTACTAGTGTACTGTGTTGTAGATAGATCATAGAATCTAGTCTAGATCTAGAAATCTAGATTCATCTCTAGATTCTAGATCTAGAATTCTAGATACTAGATAGACTCTAACTAGCTAGACGAACTTACTACTTTAAGTACTACTACTACTAGATCTAGTACTTAGATCTAGATCTAGTACTTAAACTTTAGACGAGATCTAGATTTATATCTAGATTCTAATCTAGCCAGTAGTACTAAGTACTTAGCTCTCCTAGATCTAGATCTAGACTAGATCTAGATAAGTAGATGAGTCTAGATCTATATTCATATTAGATCTAGCTAGACCCCTCTAATTACTAATTACTAGTAATTAGTAATTAAGTAATTACTGCTGCAGTACAGTCACTCAGTTAACACCACAGGCACAGGTCAGTGCAAATGGTTTAATTTTAATGTAGATCTAGAATCTAGATCTAGATTACATCAGTCCAGTTGACAACTGAGTTGTCAAGTTGCAGTCAAAATAAATTTTATATTTATTAATTTAAAAGATTGATTTTAACTTATTTTAATTAGGCCTAAGTAATTTGAAATTGAATTCTAGATATTAGATAAATTAATCTAGATCTAGATCTAGAGATTCTAGATCTAGAAGTAAAAAAGCCACAAAAATTTAAGGAGAATAAGTTACTGAATATTCTGAATAAGCCTTGAATTTGATTTCCTTTTTAATTTAAGAATAGAAAATATTGTAGGATTATAAATAAATGTGTGGTGTTTTTTTTTAGTGACTTATTCATAAGTATTAGGCCTACAGTCATATTATTAGGCCTACAGTTAGGCCCATAGTTTACAAAGTTTACATTAATAATTACTTCTGACTAAAAATATTTAGATCTAGAGTCTATGTCTCTGTGACACTATGTGTGCAATGAAATTTACAATATGAGTCTATGAATACAACCTGAGCATATGCATTAATTATGTATTTTAAATTTTTAATTAATATTTTTTGTATTTTTTTTTCTTATTTTTAGTAGATTCAAAAGATAATTCTTAAGGTTTTTAAATATATTTTGTATTTGTATTGTTACTCCATTATCTGATAATGCCATTAAAATGGACTATAGTAATCTTTCCATTAACTGACTAGACAAATAATATTACTTAAGTCATAGCTTTACTGTTTCTAACAAATATTCTGTTATAGGTCTCTTTTAAATATGGCATACTTTGAACTAGAAAATGAAGTGAACAGTGCCTTAAGAATGGATCATACAATACCCCGTGGTCCTCTACTACACTCTCAGCGATGTGAACAGTCAAACTCTAATTCAGCCACAAATTTGTCTCTGAATACCAGCAGTAGTGCTGTGAAAACTCCCTGTAAGGCACTCAGTAAAGAATACTCAAGTACAGCTAAAACTCCTAGTAGAACACCAAGTTCAACAGGTATTGAGTTTTAATAGAATTAAATTTCACTCTTAAAACTGTAAATGGGTGAAAAGTTGAGCTTAGGAAAAAATTAAATATTTTATATGGTTTTATGTGGGTTTGCACTGGCAGATGCCATGTTGCCTTCCAACGACACATCTTAAATTTGGGCTGTTGTATTTAAGTGTACATCTTTGGTATCATAAGTTATTATCTGCTGATGGACACTTTGCCCAGTCAGCTTCACCAGAGCCAGGTGTTTCAAGTGGCCTCCATGGTTACTATAATGGCCTTACTTCACCCATCCCCAGCTATCACCTACTTAACGTTTTCTATAACACCCCCCCCCCCCCCCCCCCCCCACAATGAGGACAAAGATTCATTTTTACCATTCACAAAATGGTTAACTTTTACAGTTATATTATTTAAAGTTTAAAATTTCATTTTGTAACTTTGCAGGACGAAAGAAAACACCTAGCAATCGTTCAAAAACACCATCGACTGCTGACAGATTTATCCCTGTAAGAAGCTCTACACAGTTTGATGCAGCACATTACAAGGTTAAACAAACATTTGTAACTTTAAGGAAAGTTTAGAGATTGACTAAATCAAAAGCACTATTGAAATGATTTTAAACCAGAACCATAGAGTAATTAATAGAATTTAATATTGTTGTCCATGTTTAACAAGTGATTTTTGTATATTTTAAGATTTGCACTCAAACAGAAAGTTCCGCTGTACAATGGTCATTGATGAGTCCTTCCCAGCAGGAGTACAGGCAACTGATGAATGAAAATTTAAATGGTGACACACTACAGAAAAAAATTATTTCATTTAATGAAAAGCCACCAATGGCACCTGAAGGTTTGTCTATATTTATTTGTTCTGGTAATCGTATACTAAACATTTGCTTGTTTCTGTTTTTACTATTAGACAAGATAAAAGTTGAAGACTTTAATCTGCTTCTAACAGGCTATCATAACAGTTTACAAGTATTGTACAGTACAAGTAAAGTTGGTGCCAGCTGTAAAAAAACAACCAGGCATATTCCACAACAGCCAGATAGAATCCTAGATGCTCCAGATATACTGGATGATTATTGTGAGTTTTTTGTTAAACTGTAGCTTTTGTCGCAGTTTTCACATAATTTGAATTGACATAATTTTAAGCCAGTGTTTTTCTTATTTTATTTTTTTATCACGTAACTTCAGGTTTTTAAAAAATTTCTTACAGATTTGAGTTTAATTGATTGGTCTTCTCAAAATATGCTGGCAGTTGCATTGGGTTCCAGTGTGTATCTGTGGAATGCTTCTAAAGGAGAAATCACACTTCTTCTCCAACTAAGTGAGGTGGGCGGAGATTATGTCAGTTGTGTTAACTGGACTGCTGATAGTAACCATCTAGCTGTTGGTTTATCAAGTGGATGTGTTGAGGTGATTTGTCTTTCACGGTATTCAATTACTAAACTTATTTGCACTGCAGCTACTTGCACAGATAATACATACATAAAAATTACATTATTTGTTAATTTGATTTGCAATATTTAAATGTTGTTTTACTAATGTTTGTACTATTAAGACAAACAAAAAAACAGGAAAGATTGCTGTAGTAAAACCAAGTAGAAAGTAGAATCTAATCGCGGAGATATGCAAACTGACAGTTTGTTTAGGATTTTTAAAGATAACTTGTATGATTGAATATTTCATTCCGTTGCGTCATTGTAATATTACAGTGACTAATTGATTTGAATTTCAGCTGTGGGATGCTTCTCAACAGAAAAAATTAAGAACAATGTCTGGCCACGCTGCAAGGGTTGGAGCTTTAGATTGGAACTCCTATTTACTGAGCAGGTTTTCATACAATATTTTGATCTCTCCCCATTCTCATCTTTTCTTTATCTGGTTTTAGAGAGTATTATCTTTTTTCAAGTGCTGCCACCTACTCATCTTCTTTTTTTTTTTTTTTTTTGGTTAAAGTCTATTTTTAAAAGAAATTTTAAGATTCAATTTCTTAAAAAATATTTCCTATTTAAACACTAGTGGTTCAAGAAGTGGTAGCATTCATCACCATGATGTAAGGGTGGCAGAACATCAGGTTGGCACCCTACTAGGTCATACACAGGAAGTTTGTGGCCTTAAGTGGTCACCTAATGGGAGACATCTAGCCAGTGGCGGTAATGACAACGTGCTTAATATTTGGCCAGCGACTTCTGGGTCCTTCACCACTGCTGCAGAACCTCTTTACACATTCAATCAACACCAGTCAGCTGTGAAGGTGACTATCATATAACATAGCCAGCTGTTTTATTTTGTTTAAGTAGACTTACTATTTCTTTTACTTTAACTTGTTTATTCAGCACTATATTTTGATCAACCGATTACTCTTGTATTTAGTTTTCATACAAAAAGCTTACTGACAGAAGGGAATAAAAGATATTGAATTTGGAAAGCGAGAAAAGTAAATGATGTATTGCAAACTAAACAACTTTTAACATTTTTTTCTTAAAATTTAGATGACATGCAAAACATTTATAGAATGTTTTTTAAAACTAAATTTTTTGTCATTATTCTGTTCAGGGGTGGATTAAAGCACTTTATGATATGACAGTGAAAAACGCAATGATAAAGATTATTATATGCATTGTTTACTATTCTGTTTATTTATGTTCATAGTAGTTTTTTGTTGATCTTTTCTTAATTTTTTGAGCATTTATCAATGAATTCTATTTTTTTTTAAAATGATTCAGGCTTTAGCTTGGTGTCCATGGCAACCAAATGTTCTGGCTAGTGGTGGAGGTACAGCAGATAGACACATCAGATTTTGGAACTGTAACAACGGCACCAGTCTAAGCTCTGTAGATACCAACTCTCAGGTATAGTTCATCATTTTTCTAAAATTCATACAGCAAATATTATTTCATAATACAGCCATTAGCAAAGCCGTTAATTCTGTTGATTCGTTTGGAATTATTCATTATTAATTAGTTATGTTGTAAATATCTTATGTGTTGATTTTTAGGTGTGTGCTTTGCTTTGGTCTGTGGATTATAAAGAACTGGTCTCAGGTCATGGCTATATGCACAATCAACTCATTCTGTGGAAATACCCAGCCATGAGTAAAGTGGCAGAACTTACAGGTAAAAGTCAGATTTTTTTTCTTGTTAGCAGAAAAAATATTTTTATTTAGTTAATTAATTAAACCATTTTTTTTTTAAATTAATTTATTGAAATGTTAATAAAAATATCCAGGTGTGTTTAATTTAGACAAAAGAAACGTTTACTACTGCACATGTGCCTGTGAGACTATAAAATACTTTTCTCTGTCCCAGGTAACACAGGCAGGGTACTGCACATGCCAGACTATAAAATACTTTTCTCTGTCTCAGGTCACACAGGCAGGGTACTGCACATGCCAGACTATAAAATACTTTTCTCTGTCTCAGGTCACACAGGCAGGGTACTGCACATGCCAGACTATAAAATACTTTTCTCTGTCCCAGGTCACACAGGCAGGGTACTGCACATGCCAGACTATAAAATACTTTTCTCTGTCCCAGGTCACACAGGCAGGGTACTGCACATGCCAGACTATAAAATACTTTTCTCTGTCCCAGGTCACACAGGCAGGGTACTGCACATGTGCCTGTCACCAGATGGTACAACAGTAGTCTCTGCTGGCGCTGATGAGACGTTGAGGTTGTGGAAATGTTTTGAGGTTGATGCCAAGACAAAGAAAACAAAAACCAAAGCTGAAAGCAAAGATTCAACTTCCTGTTTGAGGTTACATTTGCGATAAGAATTAGTACAAACTAGTTACTATTTGGTGGTATTTTAAAAATATTCATTGCTTTACTGAGCTGTGCATTTCTTTTTTTTATTGACTTTGTGTCAAACTGTGATTTATTTTTATAGCTGTATATGCTTTTGGTTATTTCTGGGCAAGTATTTTTTATTTTTTTGGTACTAGGCCTTCTAGGTGAAAGATTTCCATTCATTTACTTTAAGAAGTTAAAAAAAAGTTTCTCACAACATTTTTTAAGTCTCCATCACAGAATAGGTAAAAATAATTTAATATTTTAATTTACAAATTTGAGTTTTTTAAAACTATACATTTTCACTAATATAAAGCAATTTATATGCAACACTAACTATAACAAGTAAAACTAATTTATTAATTAGTCTAAATGGTAGATAAACATTATGATCCCAAAGTATTTTTCTTATTTTAAAATTTACTTTTTAAATAAATGAGGTTAAATGTATTGAAAACAAACAATATTAAATAGCTACTAACTTGGTTGTATTGAATGTAAACAGTAGACAAACATGAACACCAAGATGTGAGAGTCAACAGCCTGATGTTAGCAGAAATACTTCAGTATTTGTGTTGGACCATTCATAGGCTGTTTAATATTGTGTGGCTGTTATTTGTAAAAAAAACTTACATATTTTTAGGTCATGTTCATAATCATCATATTATTTTAGAAAGTGCTATAACATTATATGTTTTTAACCAAGGCTATAGTTTTTAATCTATTATATTTATATTACTAGATATATTTTTTTTATAAAATATTTTAGGCTGTTTTTATGCTTTATATGTTGTGTACATTTCTGCTATTTATGGAACATTTTTTGCGTTCATTTTACATTAAATATAAATGTATATTGAATTTTGAATAAACATATGTTGATACTGAGCAGACTGATTTTAAAAATCTTTAATGTTTTACTCCCATGTTTATGTTGTTGAATTCAATATAATATTCACATTAAAGAATGGGGAAATGTAAAACCATATTTCCTTTGCAGTTGTAAGAGTGACTGTCAAAAAAATAAAATAACAAAATCAACTGTCAAACTGTCATCAATATAATAAGTTAAAACTCAGACTAAAAATCAGGATTTTTTTGTGGAAGCAAGAAAAGGTAAAGGCCCCATGTGTCCTGGGCACAGAAAAAAAAAGACATTGAAGAAAATTTATAATAGAAATTATGGAACACGCCATTACGGAACAAGACAAATTTTAATGTGTAAAGCTGAGACATTCATCAGTGACAGCTACATGACAAATTTTGTTCTAGACATTAAAACAGACATTCATCTGTGACAGCTACATGACAAATTTTGTTCTAGACATTAAAAACAGACATTCATCTGTGACATCAACTTGGCACATTTTCATGTGTAAAGCTGAGACAGAAAGTCTATGACAGAAGAGGTTAGAACTGCAGCCACCACTCCTGCAGAAGATCTGAGAACAAGTTCCAGTCAATAGCACACTGAGATACCTAGTGAAGCTTCCAGTAAAAAGTGACATTTCTCTGTTCAACTGGAGAGAAATCTTGCGATTGTATGATATACCCCTAACTGGGACCTTACCAGAATTATGCAAGAAAGACTGAAGAAAATATTGGACAAGAAATTGGGAACAGGCAGGTTTTAGTCAGAATATATCATGTACTCACCCAGGGGCGTAGCGAGGGGGGGGGGGGGCCGGGGGGTGCGGACCGCACCGGGTGACACCATTTAGGGGGGTGACACCAAGGCAAAAAATAGCAAAATATATAGAGAAAAACTCGAGGGGGGGTGGGGTGCAAATCGAAAACTTGAGGGGGGGGGGGGTGCAAATCGAAAGTTTGAGGGGGGGGGGTTGCAAATCGAAAATTTGAAAGTTTGTCCCTGGGAAGGGTCTCTATGCCTCTGGGGGGGGGGGTGACACCATTAAGTGCCGCACCGGGTGACACCCGACCTCGCTACGCCACTGTACTCACCACACAGCCACTAAGAACATACATGTTAAACAATCACATGGCAATCACCTCTGTATTTGACCATTGAGGATTCTGAGTGGGCGTTTGATAGTGTAGACATAAATGACGTCACGCTTTTTTGACGCTTTTTACCTCCCCCTCCGCTTCGTCACACATCGTCACAAAAAGGCAGAGCCCCTCTTAAAATATCGTCAGACCTCATCCTACCCCCCCCTCCTTAAAATTGCAGTTGAATTTTTCTTTAAATACGATATTTTTCCAAAATCTTTTCTGAACTCTGTCAACATAGAGTATTTTAAATAATTCCTATTAGATCTAGATCTACAAGTTTTCTAAAACACGAAATAACGGCTAAAATTCGTTTTCTAACATTACTTTTTTATTATACAAAAGTGTGCCGTCACACCATCTGAACCCCTCCCCCTCATCACACACCGTCACAAAATTACGCCCCCCCCCCCAACGAGTGTGACGTCATTTATGGACGACCCTTTAGTAGATGTGGTAAGAGTTTTTAGCGCAATTTCCATACTGGCAATTGCGATTATTAACTCGTCATTTCTGGTGATGGATGTGTGTCCGCAGCTTTAAGTCGTATCTCCTCCTCAACGAAGCAATATCGAGGACTAGTTCCAAAAGCAAATATGTTAAGCAAGTTCCGAGGATGATTGTGGGCCAAAAAAATTCCCGGAATTCCTTCCTGGATTTCCCGGAAAAGCCAAAAAACCTGGAAAAAAATGTAGTTTTTGGCCCATATCTCGGCAACCAGACCACTTAGCGACTTGAAACATTTACCAATCGATTCCTGCCATAATTTAGAACAATATTGCCGAAGAAAGTTTTCAAAAATATCCTTTCGTTCGGTCACAAAAAATTAATTAAGAATTTTTAAACTGAACATCGTGTAGGCCTAGGATGATATTTTTAATTTAAACTGAGCATCGTGTAGATTTTAGCGCAAAAAAATATCCTTTCGTTCGGTCACAAAAAAATTAAAAATTGTTATGGATAACATAAGGACACATTTTTAGACGTAGCATAGGTAGACTTTATTTAAATATTATTATTAATTAAGCCTACTCTAAAATCGAAGAATATCTCTTAAGAATAAAATTTGTCTCATGTCTTTTTATTTTTTGATAAACTTTTAAATATTTTTTAGAAATCAAGGGACATGACTAGCAATTATTGGACAAGCGGCCATAACAACGAAACGAGCTTACATTTACATTTCTTATTAAATTAAATCTTATTCAATAAGACTTATTGTCTCACCCATAAGATTAAAACAACAACAACAAAGCTATAAAAATGGAAACAATGTGTTGACAATTGTGCCACATATAATATAGATCTAGATCTTGATTTCTGATTCTAAATCATGACCAAAGATAGTAAATCACAGTCCACAATCAGACGGAGAAAAGGAAAACAAGTGGCGCTTGCTTTACAAAAGATCAAAGAAGAAACTCCTAAGCAGATAATTGGCTTTGATGAACAAATTGCTGCACTAGAGGCGGATGAAAAATGCTACTTGTTTGATGACAGAGTAATATTATAGTAATAGATCTATATATTAATAGTTTAATAGGCTATTTTACATTTACACTACACTTGATGGGGGTGGGGGGGGGGGGGGGGGGGGGGAGGATCATGTAATTTTTTTGTTTAAATCATTAGGCCCAATAAATTGTTTATTACTTACTTAGGCCTAGTTGTTTGTGTAGAAACCTGAAAGAAAACCTTCTCAGCAGTGTCTATTATTAAATACATTAAATGTTGAAAATTAGAATAAAGTGTTTTAAAGAATAGCTCTATAATGAGCACTTGTTAAAAGATTTTCATCTAAAAAACAACTATAAACTGGAGCTGAGTATGTTTTTTTTCTATGGGAAAAAACTCAAATTATTGAAATATTTGACAGGTTTTTGGACCAGTCATGTTACGACGTTTGATGTTCAGCTCTCGCTCATTGTTTCTGGCCCTGTTTTCAATACGAGTGGCAAATGCATTGCTGATACAAACACAATATGTCCCTGATGAATATTGGCAGAGTCTTGAAGTGGCGCATAAAATGGTATTTGGGTAGGTCACAATCTGGACATCTATATTCATTTTAATTTAAACTTTTATAAAAATAGAGCAAGTTAAGTATACATGTATATTCTTTGTAATTAGTGTTTCTGTTAATTACTTAGGTATGGTTACATGACATGGGAGTGGAGAGAAGGACTTCGAGGCTACTCTTATCCTTTACTTTTTGCTTTTTTCTTTAAAATTTTGAACCTCTTGGGCTTGGACTCACGGACAGTGTTGGTAATATTTCATTTAAAACAATTTTTTTTGTAATTTTGGTATGAGTGCACCTCAAATGACAAGACTTTTAAAAAAATTAATCCTCAAATATCAGATGTAAACAATGTTCTTTGTCGCCAGATCAAGGTGCCTAGGCTTGTTCAAGGCTTTATTGCAGCCTATGGTGACCTTCAGTTGTACAAACTTTCATCCAAGCTAAGTGGGAGAGCTACAGCACAGTGGACACTTCTGTGCCATGTAAGATTTTTTTTTAGTATAATCTTTAATTTTTATAGTAATTTTCTTCTTGTAAATGGCAGTTTCAACACCTCAAAGTTAGATTCTAAAAAACATACTCCACAAACTTGTACACATAAATAAAATCTTCAGACTTATCATTGTTGTAACAACTTTTAAACTTAATTAAAATTGTTAAAAGTTAATAATAAAATTGTATCTGTTTTGCCAATTCACTAATGCATACATCACCTCACAGCTCCTTTCCTGGTTCACAATTTACTGCTGTACAAGAACCTTGAGCAACTCCACTGAGACAACTCTTGTCATTGCTGCACTAAGTTACTTCCCATGGCCAGATCACCCCTCGTAGGTCAAGTTATATCTACCTTTGCATAACGTTATAAAAATATTTGATCAAACTTTGTCACATAATTTAATATTTAATTACTCTATTGTATTCTTGTAATTTAATTCTATACAGCATAAAAGTTTGACAACTGCTTATATTTGAATAATTTAGGCAGCCCAAAGATGTGTACAAGTTTTTGATTCTAGCAGCCCTTTCAGTTATAGTTCGTCCCACTGCTGCTGTCATTTGGATACTGCTCTGCTCATGGCACTTACAACGGATGCATGGATCACCTTTGTTTAGCAATGTTGTCAAAAATTATTTTTTTGTCGGGTGTGTAGACTTCAATCATTAGAGAAAATTAACATTTCAGCTGTTTGATTGTAAAACTTGTTTCTTCCAGTGTTAGATCTCTAAAACTAAACAATGGCCTTGTTTTGTGCTATAATTGACCTGTTACTGCTACTTTAAAAAAAATATACTTGTCTAAAATTTTCAGATTTCTGATGCTGGGTATCTCTGTGGTGATTGATCGCGTTTGGTATGGTCGTTGGGTTTTCGTCCAGTTGAACTTCCTGTTGTTTAACGTGGTCCATGGCGGAGCTAGCATCTACGGTGTTCACCCCTGGCATTGGTATTTTTTTCAAGGATTTCCCGTCATTTTAGGAACTTTTATTTTCCCTTTTCTCCTGGGTGCATGGCGGTCCAAAAACAAAGGATTGCTGTGGATCATTTTGTGGATACTGGCTACACACAGGTTAGATTTAGTCAATTTGTACAGACGCATTTTAATTTTATTCAAACTATTATTTGTTGTCATTAATTGTTTATGCAAAATTTTATTACATTTTTAAAATCCAAAATAAATAAATATTAAATTTTTGAATTCCTCTCCAGTTTTCTCCCGCACAAGGAGTTTCGTTTCATTCTCATGGCTCTTCCATTGGCGATGCATTACTGCGGCGTTTATTTCCAAACGTTATGTTGCCAGCCTCCGCTCAAAAAGTTCAAACCTAAAAAGGAGAGCAGCAGAAAGCAAGCTGAGCCAGACGACAACAAAAGTCAGCAGAGCTGTGAGAGTATCCAGGAGGAAGATGTGGGTGATGAGGTGAAGGCAGCAACCACCACACAAGTAGCAGGAGAACCAGCAGGGTCAAAAAGTCAAAGTTCCAGCAGTGGTGATCACCTGCAGGCATCAAGCAGTGGTGATCACCTGCAGGCATCAAGCAGTGGTGATCGCCTGCCTGCAACAGGGAGTCCAACACAAGCTGACAGTGAGGAGGCCAAAAATAGTTTTCAGAACAGAAGAGCCAAACTCCAATCTTCAGGTACTTTGGAGGAAGATGAGGACTCCAAAGTAACAGTTGACCCTGAGGTAACAACTTTAATATTTTAAAATTTTGTTTAATTAATAAATAACTGTAGTCCATAAGATGGTTTGGCTGAGTGGCAGAGCATTTGAATGCTATTCTAAAAGTCTCAAGTTCAGATCCTAGATTCAGGTATCTATTAGTAAAACCTGAGTCGACCCAGCTTTAATGGGTACCTGACTTGTCACAAGGAAAGTAAAGTAGTTGTCTATTGCAGCCACATGTCATATGCACTAAAACAGATAAGCTGCTTCTCATCTATCTAAAAGGTAAAACTTTATTTGTGACTTAGTTAAGTGAAATTTTTGCTTGATCAAACAGGTGTTGAGAGATGCGCAACACAAGCGCAACCTGGCAAAGGCCAAGGTGTTTGTGGTACTGCTGGGGGTGACCAACCTGCTGCCTGCCATGTATTTCTGCCTGATACACCAGAGGGGAACCATCATGGCCACCAAGTACCTGCACGACGCCAGCCTCAAACACCCAGACATGGACGTGCTTTTCCTGATGCCCTGTCATTCCACACCTTACTACAGGTAACCTGTCATTCCACACCTTACTACAGGTAACCTGTCATTCCACACCTTACTACAGGTAACCTGTCATTCCACACCTTACTACAGGTAACCTGTCATTCCACACCTTACTACAGGTAACCTGTCATTCCACACCTTACTACAGGTAACCTGTCATTCCACACCTTACTACAGGTAACCTGTCATTCCACACCTTACTACAGGTAACCTGTCATTTCACACCTTACTACAGGTAACCTGTCATTCCACACCTTACTACAGGTAACCTGTCATTCCACACCTTACTACAGGTAACCTGTCATTCCACACCTTACTACAGGTAACCTGTCATTCCACACCTTACTACAGGTAACCTGTCTTTCCACACCTTATTACAGGTAACCTGTCATTCCACACCTTACTACAGGTAACCTGTCTTTCCACACCTTATTACAGGTAACCTGTCTTTCCACACCTTATTACAGGTAACCTGTCATTCCACACCTTACTACAGGTAACCTGTCATTCCACACCTTACTACAGGTAACCTGTCATTCCACACTTTACTACAGGTAACCTGTCATTCCACACCTTATTACAGGTAACCTGTCATTCCACACCTTACTACAGGTAACCTGTAGTTCCACATCCTACTACAGGTAACCTGTCTTTCCACACCTTATTACAGATGACATTTGATATGGTTCTTCATCAACAATGATTGAAACTACTCTTGATACATATGATACTACTCTTCTATGGATTCATATGTTTTAGCTTCCTTTTCAATAAGAAAATGTTTGATTGAGAGAAAAACTGGTTTCTTGTAATTTTTTGGTATTTTTTTATTTGATGAAGAAATTGCCCAGTGTACTAAATCAAGGATTTCACTATCCCACATATTTTAACAAAACCCTCCCCTCTCCCCAGCTACGTTCACCAGAATATTTCAATGAGGTTCCTAAAATGTGAACCCAACCTCCTGGGAGTCTCAAACTACACAGAGGAAGCAGAGTTCTTCTACCAAGATCCCAAGCACTGGTTGCAGAAGGAGTATGTCAAAAGGAAACGTCCCTGGCCTACACACATCGTTTACTTCAGCAGTCTGCTCAATGACATCAGCGGCCTTCTGACCCAGGCTGGCTACAGGCTGTGTGAGCAGTTCTTTCATACTCACGTGCCAGAGGGGAGGGTGGGGGGCAGTGTTTTGGTCAGTTGTAGGTAAGCTGGTTCACCCATCTGTAGGTGGGCTAGTCCAGCAAGGTGTTGTTACTTAAACCTCCAGTTGTCCATATAAATCAACACTGGCACAAATGTAGCTTGCTGTGTATCTAGTCAACATGTTAACTGTTCATTCAAAGCCTCTGTTGTGACTGCTGATGAGTTCATTCATTTCTCTGTAAGTTTGTTTCATTACTTTTTTATGTCAACAATTGTACATAATATCTAATATTTTTAAAACAATTCCATAAAAACACTGTTCTGACAATCACTAAGATCAAACCTCAGTTTACTAACATCATTCCACAGTTAACTTTCAACTCATAAAGTTCTTGTTTAGTAAATATTGACTCTACATTAAATTATTAGATGTACAAATATGTTAAAATAAGCATTAAACTACAGTTCAATTAGCTCTATGCACTAAGGACTTTAACTAATTAAAGTTTATAATTGATTTACTAATTCAATTTATTTATATCACCATAGCTGTTCTTCCTTTATTGCAATAGACGGAATATAAATATATTTATACCTTTATAAAGTAATATTATTTTACAAAAGTTTTTTTTATAGAACTAATGGTGTGAAACAGTGTTTGTTGAAGTTATTGCCAATAGACATCTCGTGTGGGGCTAAACTAGCAGCGGAACACCAGGCCCACCAGGTGAACACGCAAGTTGTGTTATTGTTAGAACGTGTTTGTGTTTACTGTATGCTCACGCTGCTGTTTTTGTGACCCACAGCACTATATTCTCTCAGCTCTAGCCATGTGACAGTGGACCATAGAGAGGGGTAGAGGGTGGAAAGGTTGCATAAGTGCACCATTTAGTGTGGTATAGATGGATTTGATAGTGTGTCAAACCTCATAAAAATTTATGCCAGTTGACTCCCTCATTCATCAATAATTTAATTTAAGCCAAGGTAGATTCTAACTATACATACATTTTTGTTATTCTTTTGAGAGGGGAGGGGGAGAAGAGAAAGTTTTTGTAAAGATTTGTTCATGTCTAGGCGTGGCCACTGAGTCAAGGGACAAATTCATTGGTTAGGCCTATAATGACATGGATCAAACTGTGCAATTGTAGTTGAGCTTTCAATTCAAACCTAGTCCAGCATGATCTGATGAATTACCCCATCATACAAGATGTTAACTATTGCAGTAACTTTGTTTTCTCTGACACCTCAGCAATAATACATCAGAAGGTGCTGTTATTAATTGATGTGACACAAGGCATTGTCATTTTTATTTTTAAAGAAAATGTTTTATTATTAGCCCAATTTTTAAAATAAGTCTTTTGTTGATGAATATATTTTCTACACACATTTAAGTGTAGAGAATTATTTTTGGTTTCATTGCATTTTTACAATTTTTGTTTTTTTGATAACCTTAAAAAAAATCATGATAGCTGATTTCAAAATTTAAAAAATTTAGGCAAGATTAAAAAAAACAATGCTAATTAGGTTAAACAATGATTATTAATGGCTTTTAATTACAAGATTGATCACATGAAGTCATTTGTTTAGCCTGATGTTATAATTTGAGTTTTCTTTTAAGATGATTTTAACTACTGGTTTAGAAGAATTTACTTTGTAAAGTTTGTGTTACCAAAATAAAACTTGAACACATTCCAATTTATTTTTAAGCTTTTACTTTAGACCTGACAGGTGTAGTCTAGACTAATTAACTTCAGCAAATGAAATATATTTGTCACTTTTATTTAGTTAAAAATATTTTTACAGCTATTTTAATCTGTTTCATTATTTGCATACTATTACTAGTAAAGGTGTAAGGATGGGCGCATTCTAACAATTGTTCCCTGATAACAATAACCTGTCCATGCTTTTATCTTAACACCAATTTACGTAGACTGATGTAGATTGACCACACATAGTTAGCTTCTGTGCAAAAATAGTTAGTGCCATAAATTGTGTCATACGCTATGTTTAAATATTCTGTTCTCATAATCTAATAAAACCATTTGAAATGTCTAAAATCTTGTCCAATTTGTTCAAGTCTTTCACTACGTCTTTTCTTAGATGTGGTCATTGTCATCTTTCAAAATGTTTAGAATCTTCCATTTTGTGTTCAGTCTTGTCTATTAACTATTGTGACGCTAATTACTAATTAGACCTAACTAGTAATTACCATTACCTGGCCGTCTAACTTTACCTCAATTGACAGCTAGTGATCCAATCAAGGATGTTGGGGCTATGGGATGATTCTCAAACTACTGGGCTTAGATTAGGCCTGGATGTCTACATACATTGGTCCAGCAAAGTGGGACGTTCACATATCTCAGCGGTTCTCAAACTACTGAGGTTAGATTAGGCCTGGATGTCTACACACAATGGTCCAGCAATGTTTGAGATTGGATCAGTAGTGTTGTAACAATTTGCCATAGGGCCATATCGTGCAAGAAATGTGACAGCATTTATTTTACTTAGTTTTTTGCAAAGACATTGTAACTATAACAAGAAAGGACTAAAATGGTCGCATGTTTATGGCGATCGTTATGAAATATCCTACAAAACTACAATGGTGTGCACTGTTATAAAATATCCTACAATGCTACAATGATGTGCACCATTATGAAATACCCTACAATGATGTCCACTGTTATAAAATATTCTACAATGATGTCCGCCATTATAAAATATCCTACAATCAGTACAAGTACAATGTGTCCACCGTTATTATCATATTATATGACCTAGGCCTACAGCGCGTAAATCTGATTGCTTTATTTCTTTAGTTGTGTGTGTTCGCTGTTCCGTGTGAGACTGGTGAGTGTACGTTAGGCCTACTTCACCAATTAGTATTACCAATTAATAAATTTCTCCTCTAATATGTTTTATAGACTTGTATAATAACAAGAATAGACAAGCGTTCTAGAGACGACCATTGGCTCTGACCATGTCCATGAGAGCAAACAATGGGTCCATTTTGGCTGGGTACTAGTAAACAAAACTCACGTGATTTACATAAAGGGAAGTAAATCTATGCCTCTATGTGTATACAGTTGGTCGCTGGCCAGTTCACGTCACGTGACTGATGACTAGAAAAGCATTTCTATGCAAATGACACCTATTACCTCCCCGTAAACAATGGGCGTATGTTGATGGCCTATTGTGTAACGTCCATGGGAGGCAACCCGATGACACACAGACCCGCCTCCATGGACTGTCCAGGACAATGTAAAAATGATTGTGCCAGGATGGAGCCTTCACGCAGGTTTGGCAAGGCTGAAATCATCTGGTCACGTGACGTAATTCTGTTTAAAAATAGACCAGCTGTTTACATTTGGTGCGCCCATGACACGGGAAATTTACGGGAATATGTGGCTGATGTGATGTGAGCTAATTACTCAAGATTAAAAACAAATTTCGTTTCTAATTAAAAGTTGTTCAATTAGTTTATTTTTACAACCAAATTTGCAATTTGTTCATTAAAAACTTAATTGTATTCATACATTTTTTTTGATAACATATGGCGCCCCTTGTATAGAGAGGGGATTCATAATGTATTTGTATGATCGGGGTGGGTCTTGATTTAGTCGCCTTAAGCTTGGAACTAATATACGGACAGTCGGTTCAGGCAGAGGCCAAATAGCCCATGCTGAGATAGGGCCCTGTAACCAAGCTAGAGGGGGCCCATTTACCATGCTGAGGTAGGGCCCTGTAGCCAAGCTAGAGGGGGCCCATTTACCATGCTGAGGTAGGGCCCTGTAGCCAAGCTAGAGGGGGCCCATTTTCCATGCTGAGGTAGGGCCCAATAGGCTGAGTGGAAGGTCACATTTACCATGCTGAGGTAGGGGCCCATTTACCATGCTGAGTTAGGGGCCCAGTAACCAGCCTGAGGTAGGGCCCCAGTAACCAGCCTGAGGTAGGGGCCCAGTAACCAGTCTGAGGTAGGGGCCCAGTAACCAGTCTGAGGTAGGGGCCCAGTAACCAGCCTGAGGTAGGGGCCCAGTAACCAGCCTGAGGTAGGGGCCCAGTAACCAGCCTGAGGTAGGGCCCCAGTAACCAGCCTGAGGTAGGGGCCCAGTAACCAGTCTGAGGTAGGGGCCCAGTAACCAGTCTGAGGTAGGGGCCCAGTAACCAGCCTGAGGTAGGGGCCCAGTAACCAGTCTGAGGTAGGGGCCCAGTAACCAGCCTGAGGTAGGGGCCCAGTAACCAGTCTGAGGTAGGGGCCCAGTAACCAGTCTGAGGTAGGGGCCCAGTAACCAGTCTGAGGTAGGGGCCCAGTAACCAGCCTGAGGTAGGCGCCCAGTAACCAGTCTGAGGTAGGGGCCCAGTAACCAGTCTGAGGTAGGGGCCCAGTAACCAGCCTGAGGTAGGGGCCCAGTAACCAGTCTGAGGTAGGGGCCCAGTAACCAGCCTGAGGTAGGGGCCCAGTAACCAGCCTGAGGTAGGGGCCCAGTAACCAGCCTGAGGTAGGGGCCCATTTACCATGCTGAGGTAGGGGCCCATTTACAATGCTGAGGTAGGGGCCCAATTACCAGGTTGACAGCATCGCCAAAAAATCCAGATTTAACTGGCCACACCAGCATTGTATTGTTCCCAGCTCAACACGCCCCACTCCGCGATACATTGGCCGGCTCTGCTGGATACACCAGGCTACAACCAGCCGCCTACTCATACCTCCACTCAATACAATATCATCCACGTTAGTCACCCCCACCCCAATCCCAACACCACGTACGTGACACCCCCCCCCCCCCTTACATAGCTGACGACTCGCCCAAAGTATGACAAAATTAATATGTTAATGGCCCCCAGCGCCCCCCCCCCAGCGCCACTTTGCCGGCACGTAGCTGGTGTACGTAACCGCAAACAAATGGCCCGGCATTTTCATTAGCTTGAAAGCTTATCAGAGAGAGGCTTCACGCTCTCCACCAAGTCTGCTGGAGTTATCCCACCAAGTCTGCTGGAGTTATCCCACCATAGTCTGGCAGGAAAGGCCCATAATCAATATGGGATTTAATGATAGAAGCTCCCCTCAAGTCCGCGTTTAACCCTAACGTTTGGAGAATAAGCATCGGTGGCGGGACGTGATCGTCTGCGGCAATGCTAGAGTGCCCTACGTATCCGAAACGGCCATATTTGTTTAGGAAGACCCCTAGGGAGGAACTCTTTTGTCGGCGCACGGAAATCATTAACAAGGGGAGGTGATTTTTTTTCTCCTCGCTCAACGTTCAGTTCATCTAATTATTTCCCTTATTTCCTAATCACCCATCCCTCACAAAACTATGGTGGGGGGGGGGTTCTTGTCAATGTTTTAAATAGATTATCCTAACGCATATTTCGTCCATTTATTTGTCCCAATTATAATTATTGTAATCACATTTGTAATTAAAACCATGTTATGTTTTCTGCTAATACGCCGGACACCGTCGCCACAAAAAATACTGAGCAGGATTTTATTAAAACAAAATGTAAGCAATGTAAGCTATGTAAGTGATGTAGCGGCTTAGCTCTAAAAGAGGGGGACAACATGGAACTATACTGGATGATAGATTTTATTTTTAACCCCGCCCCGGCCCCATTGCTCAGTTAAATACAAAAAAGGCAGACCTCCCCTTACCCACCACCACCCGGGGGAGGGGGAGACCTCCCCATACCCACCACCCCCCGGGGGGAGGGGGAGACCTTCCCATACCCACCACGACCCGGGGGGAGGGGGAGACCTTTCCATACCCACCACGACCCGGGGGGGGGGAGGGGGAGACCTTCCCATACCCACCACCACCCGGGGGGGGAGGGGGAGACCTTCCCATACCCATCACCACCTGGGGGGGGGAGACCTTCCCATACCCACCACCACCCGGGGGGAGGGGGAGACCTCCCCATACCCACCACCCCCCCTAACAACAGACCTTCCCATACCCACCCTTTTAAAATACACGCACATCTCTTTGTTGAAGATATAATTTAGCTAATTAAAATTTGGCACCATTTTACTTGAAATTAAAGGTGTTAATTAATCAAAATGAATTAAAAAGAACTGTCTAGGGGCACGATGTCCCTGAGGTATAAAAACTGTAGTGGGTTCTTTTGGCCGCTTTAAAAGTGGACTTTACTCCAGGCTAGCCTGCGATGTTAAAACCAGTTAGTCCTTGTCACCCTTTTAAATATAGCTGAATAGGAGTAGATGTCCTACATTGAGACACTCTAAATATAGCTGAATAGGAGTAGATGTCCTACATTGAGACACTCTAAATATAGCTGAATAGGAGTAGATGTCCTACATTGAGACACTCTAAATATAGCTGAATAGGAGTAGATGTCCTACATTGAGACACTCTAAATATAGCTGAATAGGAGTAGATGTCCTACATTGAGACACTCTAAATATAGCTGAATAGGAGTAGACGTCTTACATTGAGACACTCTAAATATAGCTGAATAGGAGTAGATGTCTGACATTGAGACACTCTAAATATAGCTGAATAGGAGTAGATGTCTTACATTGAGACTCACTAGATGGATCAGCGTTAACCTTATGTGATGTCCGTATCACGTGATAGGTTAGCGTTAACCTTATGTGGTCTGTTTGTACCACGTGACGCGTTATGTCCGTATCACGTGATGGGCTAGCGTTAACCTCAGACCAATAAACAAAAAAAAATCTAAACCTGCACGAGTTAAATGAAGTCAGGTTTTGCTGGCAATGGATATGAAAAGCAAATATGATGACGAGATATTTTTAAAATTTCATGACAAGTGTGATGGCATGATTTATAATTTTTTAATGACAAGTGTGATGAAAAGCTAAGTTCTATATAAAAAAATAAAGTACCCTTTTCAAACCTGACGGTCTATAGGGCCATAGGGCAAGTGAAGTAGAGTTCACTTGTTTCTGTGACCTCGGCATTATGCCCAGCCGCCTTTACTTTCCCTAACGTGTGTTAGGTACCCATCGGAGTCGGGTGGACTCAGGGACGGTCTACTGATTTGAACCCGGATTCGAACTCGAGACTTACGGGTTAGCAGCCCAGCTCTCTACCGCTAGACCACTCCGTCCCAAGTTCTATATAGTCGCACACTATTTTGCCGGTCTAAGGGTATCGCTGTCAAGATCCAAAGATTTAATTCCCCGCTAAATAATTAAACAATACAAAGATGTCATTCCCCGCTAACTAATTAAACAAAAGATGCTATTCCCCACTCACAAATTAAACCATTCAAAGATGCCATTCCCCACTCACTAATTAAACCATTCAAAGATGCCATTCCCCGCTTACTAATCAACCCATAAAAACACATTTAAACGGATAGTTAAATCGATTCTTTTGTTCTCGTTGATAATCGATGCTGGTATATCGATCTTGATTGTGATTAAATAGGTCAGTGGCCTTAAATCACGTGACAGGTTTGTTTTGAAGTGGAATAATTAGGTCATGTTCAAGCAAGCGACGCCATCGATTTTTTTTAGTTCGGTCCTTGAAAGCTTACAGCAACCACCATTCGACTTCGGTGGAGTGGTGGATTGGTCCACTGGTGGAGTGGTCAAGGGGTTGAGTGGTTCAGTGGTCCAGTGGTGAAGTGGTCCAGTGGTGGAATGGTGAGTGGTAGAATCGTCTAGTGGTGGAGTTGTCCAGTGGTGGAGTGGTGGATTGGTCGAGTGGTGGAGTGGTGAAGTGGTCGAGTGGTGAAGTGGTGGAGTGGTCAAGTGGTGGAGTGGTGAAATGGTCCAGTGGTGAAGTGGTAGAGCAGTAGAGTGGTCAAATGGTCCAGTCGTGGAGTGGTCGAGTGGTGGAGTGGCCCAGTGGTAAAGTGGTAGAGCGGTAGAGTGGTCAAATGGTCCAGTCGTGGAGTGGTCGAGTGGTGGAGTGGTGGAGCGGTGGAGTGGTGGATTGGTCCACTGGTGGAGTGGTGGAGTGGTCCAGTGGTGGAGTGGTCAAGTGGTGGAGTGGTGGAGTGGTAGAGTGGTAGAGTGGTGGAGTGGTCAAATGGTTCAGTGGTGGAGTGGTGGAGTGGTGGAGTGGTTCAGTGGTGGAGTGGTAGAGTGATCCAGTGGTGGAGTGGTGGAGTGGTAGAGTGATGGAGTGGTGGAGTGGTCGAGTGGTGGAGTGGTGGAGTGGTCCAGTGGTGGAGTGGCCCAGTGGTAAAGTGGTAGAGTGGTGGATTGGTCCACCGGTGGAGTGGTGAAGTGGTGGAGTGGTGAAGTGGTGGAGTAGTGAAGTGGTGGAGTGGTCCAGTGGTGGAGTGGTGAAGTGGTCGAGTGGTGAAGTGGTGGAGTGGTCAAGTGGTGGAGTGGTGAAGTGGTCGAGTGGTGAATTGGTGGAGTGGTCAAGTGGTTCAGTGGTGGAGTGGTGGAGTGGTGAAGTGGTGGAGTGGTCCAGTGGTGGAGTGGTAGAGTGGTGGAGTGGTCCAGTGGTGGAGTGGTGAAGTGGTGGAGTGGTGGAGTGGTCAAGTGGTTCAGTGGTGGAGTGGTGAAGTGGTGGAGTGGTCAAGTGGTTCAGTGGTGGAGTGGTGGAGTGGTCCAGTGGTGAAGTGGTGGAGTGGTGGAGTGGTCAAGTGGTTCAGTGGTGGAGTGGTGAAGTGGTGGAGTGGTCCAGTGGTGGAGTGGTGGAGTGGTCCAGTGGTGGAGTGGTGGAGTGGTGGAGTGGTGGAGTGGTGGAGTGGTCAAGTGGTTCAGTGGTGGAGTGGTGAAGTGGTGGAGTGGTCAAGTGGTTCAGTGGTGGAGTGGTGAAGTGGTGGAGTGGTCCAGTGGTGGAGTGGTCCAGTGGTGAAGTGGCCCAGTGGTGGAATGGTGGAGTGGTGGAGTGGTGAAGTGGTCCAGTGGTGAGGTGGTCCAGTGGTGAAGTGGTGGAGTGGTGAAGTGGTGGAGTGGTAGAGTGGTGAAGTGGTCCAGTGGTGAAGTGGTGGAGTGGTGAAGTGGTGGAGTGGTGAAGTGGTGGAGTGGTGAAGTGGTGGAGTGGTGAAGTGGTCCAGTGGTGAAGTGGTGGAGTGGTCCAGTGGTGGAGTGGTAGAGTGGTGAAGTGGTCCAGTGGTGAAGTGGTGGAGTGGTGGAGTGGTGGAGTGGTCGAGTGGTGAAGTGGTCCAGTGGTGAAGTGGTGGAGTGGTGAAGTGGTGGAGTGGTCCAGTGGTGGAGTGGTCGAGTGGTGAAGTGGTCCAGTGGTGAAGTGGTGGAGTGGTGAAGTGGTCCAGTGGTGAAGTGGTGGAGTGGTCCAGTGGTGGAGTGGTGGAGTGGTCCAGTGGTGGAGTGGTGGAGTGGTGGAGTGGTGGAGTGGTGGAGTGGTGGAGTGGTCCAGTGGTGGAGTGGTGGAGTGGTCCAGTGGTGAAGTGGTGGAGTGGTGGAGTGGTGGAGTGGTGGAGTGGTCCAGTGGTGAAGTGGTGGAGTGGTGGAGTGGTGGAGTGGTGAAGTGGTCCAGTGGTGAAGTGGTGGAGTGGTGGAGTGGTGAAGTGGTGGAGTGGTCCAGTGGTGGAGTGGTCGAGTGGTGAAGTGGTCCAGTGGTGAAGTGGTGGAGTGGTGAAGTGGTCCAGTGGTGGAGTGGTCCAGTGGTGGAGTGGTCGAGTGGTGAAGTGGTCCAGTGGTGAAGTGGTGGAGTGGTCCAGTGGTGGAGTGGTAGAGTGGTGAAGTGGTCCAGTGGTGAAGTGGTGGAGTGGTAGAGTGGTGAAGTGGTCCAGTGGTGAAGTGGTGGAGTGGTGAAGTGGTCCAGTGGTGAAGTGGTGGAGTGGTCCAGTGGTGGAGTGGTCCAGTGGTGGAGTGGTGGAGTGGTGAAGTGGTCCAGTGGTGGAGTGGTGAAGTGGTCCAGTGGTGAAGTGGTGGAGTGGTCGAGTGGTGAAGTGGTCCAGTGGTGAAGTGGTGGAGTGGTGGAGTGGTGGAGTGGTGAAGTGGTCCAGTGGTGAAGTGGTGGAGTGGTGAAGTGGTGGAGTGGTCCAGTGGTGGAGTGGTCGAGTGGTGAAGTGGTCCAGTGGTGAAGTGGTGGAGTGGTGAAGTGGTCCAGTGGTGGAGTGGTCCAGTGGTGGAGTGGTCGAGTGGTGAAGTGGTCCAGTGGTGAAGTGGTGGAGTGGTCCAGTGGTGGAGTGGTAGAGTGGTGAAGTGGTCCAGTGGTGAAGTGGTGGAGTGGTAGAGTGGTGAAGTGGTCCAGTGGTGAAGTGGTGGAGTGGTGAAGTGGTCCAGTGGTGAAGTGGTGGAGTGGTCCAGTGGTGGAGTGGTCCAGTGGTGGAGTGGTGGAGTGGTGAAGTGGTCCAGTGGTGGAGTGGTGAAGTGGTCCAGTGGTGAAGTGGTGGAGTGGTCGAGTGGTGAAGTGGTCCAGTGGTGAAGTGGTGGAGTGGTGAAGTGGTCCAGTGGTGAAGTGGTGGAGTGGTGAAGTGGTCCAGTGGTGAAGTGGTGGAGTGGTCGAGTGGTGAAGTGGTCCAGTGGTGGAGTGGTCGAGTGGTGAAGTGGTCCAGTGGTGAAGTGGTGGAGTGGTGGAGTGGTCCAGTGGTGAAGTGGTAGAGTGGTAGAGTGGTGAAGTGGTCCAGTGGTGGAGTGGTCCAGTGGTGGAGTGGTCGAGTGGTGGAGTGGTGGAGTGGTGGAGTGGTTCAGTGGTGGAGTGGTGGATGGTCGAGTGGTGGAGTGGTTCAGTGGTGGAGTGGTCGAGTGGTCGAGTGGTGGAGTGGTCCAGTGGTGAAGTGGTAGAGTGGTGGAGTGGTCGAGTGGTGGAGTGGGCCAGTGGTGGAGTGGTCGAGTGGTGGAGTGGTCCAGTGGTAGAGTGGTAGAGTGGTGAAGTGGTCCAGTGTTGGAGTGGTGGAGTGGTCCAGTGGTGAAGTGGTGGAGTGGTCCAGTGTTGGAGTGGTGGAGTGGTCCAGTGGTCGAGTGGTGAAGTGGTCCAGTGGTGGAGTGGTCCAGTGGTGGAGTGGTCGAGTGGTGGAGTGGTGGAGTGGTGGAGTGGTTCAGTGGTGGAGTGGTCGAGTGGTGGAGTGGTGGAGTGGTTCAGTGGTTCAGTGGTTCAATGGTGGAGTGGTCGAGTGGTCGAGTGGTGGAGTGGTCCAGTGGTGAAGTGGTAGAGTGGTAGAGTGGTAAAGTGGTTCAGTGGTGGAGTGGTCCAGTGGTGGAGTGGTCGAGTGGTGGAGTGGTAAAGTGGTTCAGTGGTGGAGTGGTGGAGTGGTTCAGTGGTGGAGTGGTGGATGGTCGAGTGGTGGAGTGGTGGAGTGGTTCAGTGGTGGAGTGGTCGAGTGGTCGAGTGGTGGAGTGGTGGAGCGGTGGAGTGGTCCAGTGGTCCAGTGGTGGTGTGGTGGAGTGGTAGAGTGGTAGATTGGTCCAGTGGTGGAGTGGTGGAGTGGTGGAGTGGTAGAGTGGTGGATTGGTCCAGTGGTGGAGTGGTAGAGTGGTGGATTGGTCCACTGGTGGAGAGTTGGAGTGGTGGAGTTGTCCAGTGGTGGAGTGGTCAAGTGGTTGAGTGGTGGAGTGGTGGAGTGTTGGAGTGTTGGAGTGGTTCAGTGGTGGAGTGGTGGAGTGTTGGAGTGGTAGAGTGGTGGAGTGGTCAAGTGGTCCAGTGGTGGAGTGGTCGAGTGGTGGATTGGTGCAGTGGTGGAGCGGTGGAGCGGTGGAGTGGTCAAGTGGTGGAGTGGTGCAGTGGTGGAGTGGTGGAGTGGTCCAGTGGTGGAGTGGTAGAGTGGTGGAGTGGTGGAGTGGTGGAGTGGTGGAGTGGTGGAGTGGTGGAGTGGTCCAGTGGTGGAGTGGTCCAGTGGTGGAGTGGTGGAGTGGTGGAGTGGTCCAGTGGTCCAGTGGTCCAGTGGTGGAGTGGTCCAGTGGTGGAGTGGTGGAGTGGTCCAGTGGTGGAGTGGTGGAGTGGTGGAGTGGTGGAGTGGTGGAGTGGTGGAGTGGTGGAGTGGTGGAGTGGTGGAGTGGCCCAGTGGTGGAGTGGTGGAGTGGTAGAGTGGTGGATTGGTCCACTGGTGGAGTGGTGGAGTGGTGGAGTGGTCCAGTGGTGGAATGGTGGAGTGGTGTAGTGGTGAAGTGGTGGAGTGGTAGAGTGGATAAAATGGAGCCGTATAGCCGGTGCCGGTGCCCCGACAGGGTCAATTTGGCGCCCGGGCTATCTCGTGAGTTGTATGGCGCCTACGTCCGTTTTAAACATTACGAAAGACTATGCATTAGATTGGATTTTAGAGTCGTTCACTTAACATAATCAGTCGTGAGGGTGCTATGTCTTTTATGCATTGCTACACCTTTCATCTGATCGCCATGAAACTTAAGGAAGTTGTTGAGAATACTTCTGGGGGGGGGGGGGTTGCGAAAAAAAAGCGCTATAGCACATACGATTGTTTTAAAGATTATGATAGAATATGGATACAAAGTAGTAATATTATAGTCTTTCATAAACTGAATCAGGCGCGTCCGACCAAACCACGGCATGGTGCGATTTGCCCTGGGCTATCTTGCGACTTTCGCGTGAGGGCAAGCTAATTGAAAATAAATGTCCCGTATTTTACAAGACTAATACCGAAACATTCTTTTCTATTTTGATTGGAGGGGTATATGGCTGTAAGTATAATTTCTGTAGGGAAGAGATATTAGCATATTATACAGTTTGTAAAAACAAAATGTCTGTCCCCTGAGATAATAAAACAGATCTGTTCGCTGGAATAACAAAAAAAAAAAAAAAAAAAAAAAAAAAAAAAAAAGCGTGTATCAACATTTGGAACCAGCGGGTGTCTATGACGTCATGATACCGTATGCTGAATGGAGATATATAAACATCTGGTGCAGAAAGGTGCAAGCAGTCGGGCATGGCACGGTGCTGTATTGTTGTGGTGAGTTGCGGCCTTTTGTGGTTGGTGTGGCCATGTTATGTGTGTGGCCATGGTGGTTGTGTGGCCATGGTGGTTGTGTGGCCATGGTGGTTGTGTGGCCATGTTATGTGTGTGGCCATGGTGGTTGTGTGGCCATGGTGGTTGTGTGGCCATGTTATGTGTGTGGCCATGGTGGTTGTGTGGCCATGTTATGTGTGTGGCCATGGTGGTTGTGTGGCCATGGTGGTTGTGTGGCCATGATGGTTGTGTGGCCATGGTGGTTGTGTGGCCATGTTATGTGTGTGGCCATGGTGGTTGTGTGGCCATGGTGGTTGTGTGGCCATGATGGTTGTGTGGCCATGGTGGTTGTGTGGCCATGATGGTTGTGTGGCCATGGTGGTTGTGTGGCCATGTTATGTGTGTGGCCATGTTATGTGTGTGGCCATGGTGGTTGTGTGGCCATGTTATGTGTGTGGCCATGTTATGTGTGTGGCCATGGTGGTTGTGTGGCCATGGTGGTTGTGTGGCCATGTTATGTGTGTGGCCATGTTATGTGTGTGGCCATGGTGGTTGTGTGGCCATGGTGGTTGTGTGGCCATGTTATGTGTGTGGCCATGTTATGTGTGTGGCCATGGTGGTTGTGTGGCCATGGTGGTTGTGTGGCCATGGTGGTTGTGTGGCCATGGTGGTTGTGTGGCCATGGTGGTTGTGTGGCCATGTTATGTGTGTGGCCATGGTGGTTGTGTGGCCATGGTGGTTGTGTGGCCATGATGGTTGTGTGGCCATGGTGGTTGTGTGGCCATGTTATGTGTGTGGCCATGGTGGTTGTGTGGCCATGGTGGTTGTGTGGCCATGATGGTTGTGTGGCCATGGTGGTTGTGTGGCCATGTTATGTGTGTGGCCATGGTGGTTGTGTGGCCATGGTGGTTGTGTGGCCATGGTGGTTGTGTGGCCATGGTGGTTGTGTGGCCATGGTGGTTGTGTGGCCATGTTATGTGTGTGGCCATGGTGGTTGTGTGGCCATGTTATGTGTGTGGCCATGGTGGTTGTGTGGCCATGGTGGTTGTGTGGCCATGTTATGTGTGTGGCCATGGTGGTTGTGTGGCCATGGTGGTTGTGTGGCCATGGTGGTTGTGTGGCCATGTTATGTGTGTGGCCATGGTGGTTGTGTGGCCATGGTGGTTGTGTGGCCATGATGGTTGTGTGGCCATGGTGGTTGTGTGGCCATGTTATGTGTGTGGCCATGGTGGTTGTGTGGCCATGGTGGTTGTGTGGCCATGATGGTTGTGTGGCCATGGTGGTTGTGTGGCCATGTTATGTGTGTGGCCATGGTGGTTGTGTGGCCATGGTGGTTGTGTGGCCATGGTGGTTGTGTGGCCATGGTGGTTGTGTGGCCATGTTATGTGTGTGGCCATGGTGGTTGTGTGGCCATGATGGTTGTGTGGCCATGGTGGTTGTGTGGCCATGTTATGTGTGTGGCCATGGTGGTTGTGTGGCCATGGTGGTTGTGTGGCCATGATGGTTGTGTGGCCATGGTGGTTGTGTGGCCATGTTATGTGTGTGGCCATGGTGGTTGTGTGGCCATGGTGGTTGTGTGGCCATGGTGGTTGTGTGGCCATGGTGGTTGTGTGGCCATGGTGGTTGTGTGGCCATGGTGGTTGTGTGGCCATGTTATGTGTGTGGCCATGGTGGTTGTGTGGCCATGGTGGTTGTGTGGCCATGGTGGTTGTGTGGCCATGTTATGTGTGTGGCCATGGTGGTTGTGTGGCCATGGTGGTTGTGTGGCCATGATGGTTGTGTGGCCATGGTGGTTGTGTGGCCATGTTATGTGTGTGGCCATGGTAGTTGTGTGGCCATGGTGGTTGTGTGGCCATGATGGTTGTGTGGCCATGGTGGTTGTGTGGCCATGATGGTTGTGTGGCCATGGTGGTTGTGTGGCCATGTTATGTGTGTGGCCATGGTGGTTGTGTGGCCATGGTGGTTGTGTGGCCATGGTGGTTGTGTGGCCATGGTGGTTGTGTGGCCATGGTGGTTGTGTGGCCATGTTATGTGTGTGGCCATGTTATGTGTGTGGCCATGGTGGTTGTGTGGCCATGGTGGTTGTGTGGCCATGGTGGTTGTGTGGCCATGGTGGTTGTGTGGCCATGGTGGTTGTGTGGCCATGTTATGTGTGTGGCCATGGTGGTTGTGTGGCCATGTTATGTGTGTGGCCATGGTGGTTGTGTGGCCATGGTGGTTGTGTGGCCATGTTATGTGTGTGGCCATGGTGGTTGTGTGGCCATGGTGGTTGTGTGGCCATGGTGGTTGTGTGGCCATGTTATGTGTGTGGCCATGGTGGTTGTGTGGCCATGGTGGTTGTGTGGCCATGGTGGTTGTGTGGCCATGTTATGTGTGTGGCCATGTTATGTGTGTGGCCATGTTATGTGTGTGGCCATGGTGGTTGTGTGGCCATGGTGGTTGTGTGGCCATGGTGGTTGTGTGGCCATGTTATGTGTGTGGCCATGGTGGTTGTGTGGCCATGTTATGTGTGTGGCCATGTTATGTGTGTGGCCATGGTGGTTGTGTGGCCATGGTGGTTGTGTGGCCATGTTATGTGTGTGGCCATGTTGGTTGTGTGGCCATGGTGGTTGTGTGGCCATGTTATGTGTGTGGCCATGGTGGTTGTGTGGCCATGGTGGTTGTGTGGCCATGTTATGTGTGTGGCCATGGTGGTTGTGTGGCCATGGTGGTTGTGTGGCCATGGTGGTTGTGTGGCCATGGTGGTTGTGTGGCCATGTTATGTGTGTGGCCATGTTGGTTGTGTGGCCATGGTGGTTGTGTGGCCATGGTGGTTGTGTGGCCATGGTGGTTGTGTGGCCATGGTGGTTGTGTGGCCATGTTATGTGTGTGGCCATGGTGGTTGTGTGGCCATGGTGGTTGTGTGGCCATGGTGGTTGTGTGGCCATGGTGGTTGTGTGGCCATGGTGGTTGTGTGGCCATGTTATGTGTGTGGCCATGGTGGTTGTGTGGCCATGGTGGTTGTGTGGCCATGATGGTTGTGTGGCCATGGTGGTTGTGTGGCCATGTTATGTGTGTGGCCATGGTGGTTGTGTGGCCATGGTGGTTGTGTGGCCATGATGGTTGTGTGGCCATGGTGGTTGTGTGGCCATGTTATGTGTGTGGCCATGGTGGTTGTGTGGCCATGTTATGTGTGTGGCCATGTTATGTGTGTGGCCATGTTGGTTGTGTGGCCATGGTGGTTGTGTGGCCATGGTGGTTGTGTGGCCATGGTGGTTGTGTGGCCATGGTGGTTGTGTGGCCATGGTGGTTGTGTGGCCATGGTGGTTGTGTGGCCATGTTATGTGTGTGGCCATGGTGGTTGTGTGGCCATGGTGGTTGTGTGGCCATGGTGGTTGTGTGGCCATGTTATGTGTGTGGCCATGGTGGTTGTGTGGCCATGGTGGTTGTGTGGCCATGATGGTTGTGTGGCCATGGTGGTTGTGTGGCCATGTTATGTGTGTGGCCATGGTAGTTGTGTGGCCATGGTGGTTGTGTGGCCATGATGGTTGTGTGGCCATGGTGGTTGTGTGGCCATGATGGTTGTGTGGCCATGGTGGTTGTGTGGCCATGTTATGTGTGTGGCCATGTTATGTGTGTGGCCATGGTGGTTGTGTGGCCATGTTATGTGTGTGGCCATGTTATGTGTGTGGCCATGGTGGTTGTGTGGCCATGTTATGTGTGTGGCCATGTTATGTGTGTGGCCATGGTGGTTGTGTGGCCATGGTGGTTGTGTGGCCATGGTGGTTGTGTGGCCATGGTGGTTGTGTGGCCATGGTGGTTGTGTGGCCATGTTATGTGTGTGGCCATGGTGGTTGTGTGGCCATGTTATGTGTGTGGCCATGGTGGTTGTGTGGCCATGGTGGTTGTGTGGCCATGTTATGTGTGTGGCCATGGTGGTTGTGTGGCCATGGTGGTTGTGTGGCCATGGTGGTTGTGTGGCCATGTTATGTGTGTGGCCATGGTGGTTGTGTGGCCATGGTGGTTGTGTGGCCATGGTGGTTGTGTGGCCATGTTATGTGTGTGGCCATGTTATGTGTGTGGCCATGTTATGTGTGTGGCCATGGTGGTTGTGTGGCCATGGTGGTTGTGTGGCCATGGTGGTTGTGTGGCCATGTTATGTGTGTGGCCATGGTGGTTGTGTGGCCATGTTATGTGTGTGGCCATGTTATGTGTGTGGCCATGGTGGTTGTGTGGCCATGGTGGTTGTGTGGCCATGTTATGTGTGTGGCCATGGTGGTTGTGTGGCCATGGTGGTTGTGTGGCCATGTTATGTGTGTGGCCATGGTGGTTGTGTGGCCATGGTGGTTGTGTGGCCATGGTGGTTGTGTGGCCATGTTGGTTGTGTGGCCATGGTGGTTGTGTGGCCATGGTGATTGTGTGGCCATGTTATGTGTGTGGCCTAGTTATGTGTGTGGCCATGTTATGTGTGTGGCCATGGTGGTTGTGTGGCCATGGTGGTTGTGTGGCCATGTTACGTGTGTGGCCATGTTATGTGTGTGGCCATGTTATGTGTGTGGCCATGGTGGTTGTGTGGCCATGGTGGTTGTGTGGCCATGTTATGTGTGTGGCCATGTTATGTGTGTGGCCATGGTGGTTGTGTGGCCATGGTGGTTGTTTGGCCATGTTATGTGTGTGGCCATGGTGGTTGTGTGGCCATGGTGGTTGTGTGGCCATGTTATGTGTGTGGCCATGGTGGTTGTGTGGCCATGTTATGTGTGTGGCCATGGTGGTTGTGTGGCCATGGTGATTGTGTGGCCATGGTGTTTGTGTGGCCATGGTGGTTGTGTGGCCATGGTGGTTGTGTGGCCATGTTATGTGTGTGGCCATGGTGGTTGTGTGGCCATGTTATGTGTGTGGCCATGTTATGTGTGTGGCCATGGTGGTTGTGTGGCCATGATGGTTGTGTGGCCATGTTATGTGTGTGGCCATGGTGGTTGTGTGGCCATGGTGGTTGTGTGGCCATGTTATGTGTGTGGCCATGTTATGTGTGTGACCATGGTGGTTGTGTGGCCATGGTGGTTGTGTGGCCATGTTATGTGTGTGGCCATGGTGGTTGTGTGGCCATGGTGATTGTGTGGCCATGGTGTTTGTGTGGCCATGGTGGTTGTGTGGCCATGGTGGTTGTGTGGCCATGTTATGTGTGTGGCCATGGTGGTTGTGTGGCCATGTTGGTTGTGTGGCCATGTTATGTGTGTGGCCATGTTGGTTGTGTGGCCATGGTGGTTGTGTGGCCATGGTGGTTGTGTGGCCATGGTGGTTGTGTGGCCATGGTGGTTGTGTGGCCATGGTGGTTGTGTGGCCATGTTATGTGTGTGGCCATGTTGGTTGTGTGGCCATGGTGGTTGTGTGGCCATGGTGGTTGTGTGGCCATGGTGGTTGTGTGGCCATGGTGGTTGTGTGGCCATGGTGGTTGTGTGGCCATGATGGTTGTGTGGCCATGTTATGTGTGTGGCCATGGTGGTTGTGTGGCCATGGTGGTTGTGTGGCCATGTTATGTGTGTGGCCATGTTATGTGTGTGGCCATGGTGGTTGTGTGGCCATGGTGGTTGTGTGGCCATGTTATGTGTGTGGCCATGTTATGTGTGTGGCCATGGTGGTTGTGTGGCCATGTTATGTGTGTGGCCATGTTGGTTGTGTGGCCATGGTGGTTGTGTGGCCATGTTATGTGTGTGGCCATGGTGGTTGTGTGGCCATGTTATGTGTGTGGCCATGTTGGTTGTGTGGCCATGGTGGTTGTGTGGCCATGTTATGTGTGTGGCCATGTTATGTGTGTGGCCATGTTATGTGTGTGGCCATGTTATGTGTGTGGCCATGGTGGTTGTGTGGCCATGGTGGTTGTGTGGCCATGGTGGTTGTGTGGCCATTTTATGTGTGTGGTCATGGTGGTTGTGTGGCCATGGTGGTTGTGTGGCCATGTTATGTGTGTGGCCATGGTGGTTGTGTGGCCAAGGTGGTTGTGTGGCCATGGTGGTTGTGTGACCATGGTGGTTGTGTGGACATGGTGGTTGTGTGGCCATGTTATGTGTGTGGCCATGTTATGTGTGTGGCTATAGTGGTTTTGTGGCCATGTTATGTGTGTGGCTATGGTGGTTGTGTGACCATGGTGGTTGTGTGGCCATGGTAGTTGTGTGGCCATGTTATGTGTGTGGCCATGGTGGTTGTGTGGCCATGGTGGTTGTGTGGCCATGGTGGTTGTGATGCCATGTTATGGGTGTGGCCATGTTATGTGTGTGGCCATGGTGGTTGTGTGGCCATGGTGGTTGTGTGGCCATGGTGATTGTGTGGCCATGTTATGTGTGTGGCCATGGTGGTTGTGTGGCCATGTTATGTGTGTGGCCATGTTATGTGTGTGGCCATGGTGGTTGTGTGGCCATGTTATGTGTGTGGCCATGGTGGTTGTGTGGCCATGGTGGTTGTGTGGCCATGTTATGTGTGTGGCCATGTTATGTGTGTGGCCATGTTATGTGTGTGGCCATGGTGGTTGTGTGGCCATGTTGGTTGTGTGGCCATGTTATGTGTGTGGCCATGTTATGTGTGTGGCCATGGTGGTTTTGTGGCCATGGTGGTTGTGTGGCCATGATGGTTGTGTGGCCATGGTGGTTGTGTGGCCATGTTATGTGAGTGGCCATGGTGGTTGTGTGGCATTGTTATGTGTGTGGCCATGGTTGTTGTGTGGCCATGTTATGTGTGTGGCCATGTTATGTGTGTGGCCATGTTATGTGTGTGGCCATGGTGGTTGTGTGGCCATGTTATGTGTGTGGCCATGTTATGTGTGTGGCCATGGTGGTTGTGTGTCCATGTTGGTTGTGTGGCCATGTTATGTGTGTGGCCATGGTGGTTGTGTGGCCATGGTGGTTGTGTGGCCATGTTATGTGTGTGGCCATGGTGGTTGTGTGACCATGGTGGTTGTGTGGCCATGGTGGTTGTGTGGCCATGGTGGTTGTGTGGTCATGGTGGTTGTGTGGCCATGTTATGTGTGTGGCCATGTTATGTGTGTGGCCATGGTGGTTGTGTGGTCATGGTGGTTGTGTGGCCATGGTGGTTGTGTGGCCATGGTGGTTGTGTGGCCATGTTACGTGTGTGGCCATGGTGGTTGTGTGGCCATGGTGGTTGTGTGGCCATGGTGGTTGTATGGCCATGGTGGTTGTGTGGCCATGTTATGTGTGTGGCCATGTTATGTGTGTGGCCATGGTGGTTGTGTGGCCATGGTGGTTGTGTGGCCATGGTGGTTGTGTGGCCATGTTATGTGTGTGGCCATGTTATGTGTGTGGCCATGGTGGTTGTGTGGCCATGTTATGTGTGTGGCCATGGTGGTTGTGTGGCCATGGTGGTTGTGTGGCCATGTTATGTGTGTGGCCATGTTATGTGTGTGGCCATGTTATGTGTGTGGCCATGGTGGTTGTGTGGCCATGTTGGTTGTGTGGCCATGTTATGTGTGTGGCCATGGTGGCTGTGTGGCCATGGTGGTTGTGTGGCCATGGTGGTTGTGTGGCCATGGTGGTTGTGTGGCCATGGTGGTTGTGTGGCCATGGTGGTTGTGTGGCCATGGTGGTTGTGTGGCCATGGTGGTTGTGTGGCCATGATGGTTGATTGGCCATGGTGGTTGTGTGGCCATGTTATGTGTGTAGCCATGGTGGTTGTGTGGCCATGGTGGTTGTGTGGCCATGTTATGTGTGTGGCCATGGTGGCTGTGTGGCCATGGTGGTTGTGTGGCCATGGTGGTTGTGTGGCCATGGTGGTTGTGTGGCCATGGTGGTTGTGTGGCCATGGTGGTTGTGTGGCCATGATGGTTGATTGGCCATGGTGGTTGTGTGGCCATGTTATGTGTGTGGCCATGGTGGTTGTGTGGCCATGGTGGTTGTGTGGCCATGATGGTTGTGTGGCCATGGTGGTTGTGTGGCCATGGTGGTTGTGTGGCCATGTTATGTGTGTGGCCATGGTGGTTGTGTGGCCATGGTGGTTGTGTGGCCATGGTGGTTGTGTGGCCATGGTGGTTGTGTGGCCATGGTGGGTGTGTGGCCATGGTGGTTGTGTGGCCATTTTATGTGTGTGGCTGTTACGTCCCTTACATGTCCCCTGCTTGTGTGTGTGTGTGTTGTGTGCTGGAACGACAGGTACCCTCCCTTTGGTGTATAGTTGTATCCCTTGGTTGAGTGTGTTTACAGGGAGCGAGAAGTGTTCACGTGAGGTGTGTCAGGTGACGGGTGTCAGAGCGTGTGCTAGTGTGTGAATCAGTTAGTTGTAGTGTGGCTGTGGACGTGGAACGTGGAACGTGGGGTCGAGATCTGGATGTGAAGTTGTGCTGTGGCTGTGGACGGGGAGACGTTGAGTATCTTGTTATTTTATGTTGTAGACTCCATTTGCTCTTTTATTATTCTTATTACTGTATACATTTATATTAAACATCTTATTGTTATTATTATATTTATATAGTGTTAGTTGTCTTTGTTTGTCGCTACATATATATATACCCTAGATTCCAGAACCCAACATTTGGGGGCTCGTCCGTTTAGCATGGCTACTACCAGGAGTGCCAGAAGACAGCTAATAAGTGATTTGAAGGAGGAGGGAAAGCTAATTGGGCTGACCGATGACAGTTTGGCGGAGTGGGTGAAGGAAGAGTTGAGGAGGGTGGAAGATGCGAAGGTCGAGGTTGTAGCAAAGGTATGTAACCCTGTACCCCGCTTGAGGGATGTGGCGGCGATGACGGTGGACGAAGACCTGGGTGCGTATGTGAGGCATTTTGTGAGTCAGGCAAAGAGACAAGGCATTGACCCCAAGGACTGGTCGCTCCTTCTGACGGACAAGATGAGTGGACAACTGAAGACTTTCCTCGTTGAGACGGGACTGAACCTGCATCATGACTTCGAGTCAGTAAAGGTAAAGTTATTCACGCACGCAGGTTTCAACGAGGAAAAGTATAGGGTCAGATTCCACCAGCTAGTACCAACACACGACGACATGAGAAGCTTCGCAGTCAACACAGAAGCCGCTTTGAGAGCGTGGGTCCAGCAGTCGGGAATAAAGGAAACGTTTGAGGACTTGGTGAACCTCCTGATAGTTGATCGGATGAAATCAGTTGTTACTGGTGATCTGTTGGAGAGGCTGAATGGTGCTGCTAAGGTAAGTGTGGAAGATAATCTTAAAGTTATTGACAACTATAAGAGCACTCAAAACGCTAGAGTAAACAAAACCCCTCCGTACGTCGCTGCTAGTTCGACAGCAGAGAGGATACCCTGGCAAAACAAGACACCGCGATCTCCAGGACGCCACACTTGTCCTTCCACGGAAGCAATTGTGTGCTACTCATGCGGGGGAGTTGACCATATAGCGGGAGTCTGTCATACCTCTAGCGAATCAGGTAAACGACAGGCACGACAAGCTGGTTTACAACCGATGCATGGTGTCAGCAAGGTCAGTCTGAGCAGTAAATGCTACACATGTGGACGTTATGGACACTATGCCAGGGATTGTCATAGCAATAGTAATAGCGGTTTTCCTTGGAGAAATAGGTCAGATAAAAGAGCGGTTGTGGAGTATGGAAACAACAAAAGACCTTATCGGTGCTACAAGTGCAATGAACAAGGTCATATTGCCAAAGAGTGCAGTAGGGATATAGATACAGGCGCCTGTTATAGCTGTAGAAAGCCAGGCCACATACAACGAAACTGTCCCAATGGGACCAGTGGAGCGAGCAACTGGCGTACTGAAAATGTACATCGACGGTCAGATGATCTCAAGTGTTATTGCTGCGGTGGTGTTGGTCACATATCACGGGTGTGTCCCACAGCTCAGCGTGATATGTTAGGAAATTTTTCCCTGCTTAAAGACTCGCATATGAGAGTGAGGTAAAGCACGAAATTTGGAGGCGTATCCTTACAAAGGTAGTGTCCTTGGTAAGTTTTTTGTTAAGATAATTTATTCAATCAATGTAAATTTTTCTGTTTTTTTTTACAGAAGCTGTGTACGATGATTACGGGCTGGAGATGATTAATGTAGTTAAAACGGCTATCGAGAAAGGAACTCAGTTTGATCGCCTTTAAGAAAAGATGACCATCTATGGCGACGTACGCATCTGCCGATGGGCCCTTACACTACAGGAAACAGCCTGTACTGTGAAACATATCAAGGGAACTGAGAACTTTGTAGCAGATATTCTATCACGAGTGTTTTACGACAACTAGTGTATATGATATTGAGAAATGTATTATTGTTGGAGTATAGTATGATTATGTTAAGGAATTTACTATTGAGGCATTATAATATAATTATATTGAGAAATGTTTGAGAAAGGTATTACTGATGCAGTTTAGAATGATTATGCAAATCAAATTTTTTATTGTGGCTTCTCACATGTATCTTCATAGGTTGAGATAGTCAGACCACAAGCTTGGTGCCCGGCCGGAGAAAACCATAGTCCACACTCAGGACCGAAATGTTAAAGCTGGATGCGAGCCACACTCTGGATCAAACTGTCCAGGCTGGATACAAGACACACTCTGGACCGAACTGTCCAGGCTGGATACAAGCCACACTCTGGATCAAACTGTCCAGGCTGGATACAAGCCACACGGTCAAAGCGAGGCGTCCTAAGGGCTGAAGAATACATAGTCGAGCTCGGGCACCAACAGTGGCTAATGGAACAAGAGATGTTTGATCTCTTTAAGGAAAAGAGATCTGAAGGTGGAGGGGAGGGATGTTACGTCCCTTACATGTCCCCTGCTTGTGTGTGTGTGTGTTGTGTGCTGGAACGACAGGTACCCTCCCTTTGGTGTATAGTTGTATCCCTTGGTTGAGTGTGTTTACATGGAGCGAGAGGTGTTCACGTGAGGTGTGTCAGGTGACGGGTGTCAGAGCGTGTGCTAGTGTGTGAATCAGTTAGTTGTAGTGTGGCTGTGGACGTGGAACGTGGAACGTGGGGGTTGAGATCTGGATGTGAAGTTGTGCTGTGGCTGTGGACGGGGAGACGTTGAGTATCTTGTTATTTTATGTTGTAGACTCCATTTGCTCTTTTATTATTCTTATTACTGTATACATTTATATTAAACATCTTATTGTTATTATTATATTTATATAGTCTTAGTTGTCTTTGTTTGTCGCTACATATATATATACCCTAGATTCCAGAACCCAACAGTGGCCATGTTATGTGTGTGGCTATGGTGGTTGTGTGGCCATGTTATGTGTGTGGCCATGGTGGTTGTGTGGCCATGGTGGTTGTGTGGCCATGGTGGTTGTGTGGCCATGGTGGTTGTGTGGCCATGGTGGTTGTGTGGCCATTTTATGTGTGTGGCCATGGTGGTTGTGTGGCCATGGTGGTTGTGTGGCCATGGTGGTTGTGTGGCCATGTTATGTGTGTGTGGCCATGTTATGTGTGTGGCTATGGTGGTTGTGTGGCCATGGTGGTTGTGTGGCCATGGTGGTTGTGTGGCCATGGTGGTTGTGTGGCCATTTTATGTGTGTGGCCATGGTGGTTGTGTGGCCATGGTGGTTGTGTGGCCATGGTGGTTGTGTGGCCATTTTATGTGTGTGGCCATGGTGGTTGTGTGGCCATGGTGGTTGTGTGGCCATGTTATATGTGTGGCCATGGTGGTTGTGTGGCCATGGTGGTTGTGTGGCCATGGTGGTTGTGTGGCCATGGTGGTTGTGTGGCCATGTTATGTGTGTGGCCATGGTGGTTGTGTGGCCATGTTATGTGTGTGGCTATGGTGGTTGTGTGGCCATGGTGGTTGTGTGGCCATGGTGGTTGTGTGGCCATGGTGGTTGTGTGGCCATGGTGGTTGTGTGGCCATTTTATGTGTGTGGCCATGGTGGTTGTGTGGCCATGGTGGTTGTGTGGCCATGTTATATGTGTGGCCATGGTGGTTGTGTGGCCATGGTGGTTGTGTGGCCATGTTATATGTGTGGCCATGGTGGTTTTGTGGCCATGGTGGTTGTGAGGCCATGGTGGTTGTGTGGCCATGGTGGTTGTGTGGCCATGGTGGTTGTGTGGCCATGGTGGTTGTGTGGCCATGGTGGTTGTGTGGCCATGGTGGTTGTGTGGCCATGGTGGTTGTGTGGCCATGGTGGTTGTGTGGCCAAAGATAATCTGGGCGTTTTTTACCAGTCACTTTCCCATAATGTATTTTTATTTTGGTGTCAGAAAATCTCTGTAGAAAACAGTTAATCAGAATGAGATTTTTCCCCCTACCCGTTTAGCCCCCCCCCCTATCTAGATACGCCTATGTTTAAAAAGGTCGAGCATAATGAACACCAAACTAAAATAGTGTGGCAGATTTTGCCAAGTTTTGACAATACTAACCAACTTGACAAAACTAACTTTTGCCAGAGTGACGTCACACTTCATGTTACGACAGTCTTCTGATCCCTCTGACCCACGTGACACCCATAGAACCCACGTGACAAACATATAACCTTCATGACCCCCCACGGGACCCACGTGACACGCAAAGCTCCCACTGACCGCGATTTGAAGGTCATCGTTCACACATTCAGGTTTTTGAGCGCGCGACCAACGCGTGCTGAGAGCGACTGGCCTTTTGGCTGTTTACTTATTTATTCTGTGCGGGAATAGAAGGCAGAGGGGTGGGGACAGAGGGGTGGGGGCAGGAAGGAGGGGTGGGGACAGACAAAGTTTCTTCCAGGCATCTCTTCGGGGGGAGAAAAGCCCCCCCCCCCCGAATTTTTTTTACCGCCCCCCCCCCCCCCCCCCCGAACGAAATGAAATTTATATAATTTATATAGAAAATATATACTTTTAACAGTGTCCGCCCCCCTGAAGAAAGTCTACCGCCCCCCCCCCCCGAAATTTCAAGTGCCCCCCCCCCCCTCCCCGGAGAAAAAAGTCTGGAACACTGGGGACAGAGGGGTGGGGGCAGGAAGGAGGAGTGGGGGTCCCCGTGCCTTAACGTTTAATAGCCGTGTATCTGATGACGGTAATCACGTGATGGAATTTCTCAGTTAGAAACTACACGTATGTGTGTTTGTGTGTGTAGATGTGTGTGCGCTTATGACACTTACTTTGGTTGTGATAGGAACAAAAGAACCAGAATAAACAACTCACGCCATTTAACCTTGACCTTTATGTTGACGGAAACGTTTTCTGGCTACTTCAGTCGCTGCTGACATGCGCATACAATTTCCGTTAGTTTCGTTTTGTCACCTGCCCCGCTTGTTGCCGTCTGCCTAGCTTGTTGCCGTCTGCCTAACGGGTTGCCGTCTGCCTAACGGGTTGCCGTCTGCCTAACGGGTTGCCGTCTGTTGAGCAATGCACGTTTGATTTCCGACCCGAACAACGACTCTAAATAGGGGGCGAGGGGGGGGGGGGGTTAACAAATCCGAGCAACGATCGTATTATGTCGATGGAAAGTGCTGGGTGTGGGGAGGTCTTAGGGTAGTGTATATTCAGTGGAAGGGGGGGGGAGGTCTAGGTGAGGTCCAGATGGTGTCTAGGTGAGGTCTCAGGTCTAGGTGAGGTCTAGGTGAGGTCTAGGTGAGGTCTAGGTGAGGTCCAGGTGATGTCTAGGTGAGGTCTCAGGTCTAAGTGAGGTCTAGGTGAGGTCTTGGTGAGGTCTCAGGTCTAGGTGAGGTCTAGGTGAGGTCTAGGTGAGGTCCAGGTGAGGTCTAGGTGAGGTTTAGCTGAGGTGTAGGTGAGGTCTCAGGTCTAGGTGAGGTCTAAGTGAGGTCTATGTTAGGTATGAATGAGGTCTAGGTGAGGTGTTAACATCTGAACTCAGTCGACCGTAACCACGAGATGCACCGGAAGCCATGTTCCGCTTGACTGAACACAGCGCGTGTAGAAGCGGAGTGCTGTGGAGAGAGCTAGTCACGCTTGAATAGGTACACTTTTTGTACGCTCATGTCGTTTGGTAGGCCAAACTTTTGTGGAATAAATGTTTAGCGGGATGATCGAAATATGAAATCGGTGAGGCCATTTTTTTTACAAGGGTTGTTAAGGTTTATTGACACTGGTCTTGTATTAAGGTTCAGTGGCGTAGCTAGGGGAGGGCGGGTGGGTTACCACCCCGGGAGCCCACCCCCGGGGGCGCCAAATTAAATAATTTGGGGTAGAAAATTAAATAATTCGCTCCTTCTAAGGCTCTATTTCTGAATTATACACAGGCGGAGTTTAAAAAATAATTACAGCTTGAGTTTAAGGACTTGCACTGTCTTGCACATCAATTATGTTACGCCAAAATAAAAGGTGTTGAGTAACACTTACTGGCCAAAAGCTCCCCCAACCTTTCTAAATTATGTGTAAGTGCGGGGCGCAAAATTAGTAGACACCGAGGGGGTCGGGATGGGTCGCTACGCCCCTGGTTGTCGTGACTCGTTAGTTTGAATTAAATGTTGTGTTGTTGTATCTCAACCATACACAGTAATTATGTGTGCGTGTGTGGGTGGGTGGGGGTGCGTGGGGGGGGGGGGATGGGTGGGTGGAGATGCGTGGGGGGTGGGTTAGTTTAGTGTAGGTTGTGAATTAGTGGTCGGATCGTGGGGGACGGGTGGAGGGGGACGGGTGGAGAGGGACGGGTGGAGGGGGCGGGTGGAGGGTGGAGGGGGACGTGTGGAGGGGGACGTGTGGAGGGGCGGGTGGCGAGACCTAATGAAGCAGTGTGGTGCTATGGGAGAGCTCAACATCACTCAAACTTAGCCGGCAGTGCCGGTCAATCGAGGCAACATTTCGACTACTGCCGGCTGCCGTGACATCTCTTTAATGCGATTTGTGCGTGTTCATTTGGCCTCAACAGTGAAATGATGAATCGTGTACTGTAGTCCGGAGTCACATGATCGCGATCATCCCTTTTCCCAGGGATTGTGGGTAAACCAAAATCTATTTTTAGTCCCTGATTTATTTGCTTAAAACAACAGCTAATTAGTTTTACTTGAATCCTCTGTGTTCCTACACATACAACATTTGTGAAACTTTTTCTACGACTTTTTTCAACTCCCCATGGAGCAGAGGCTAATTATTAAACCCGTACTGTTGTTTTTTTACCGTTTTTTACCCGTTTCGTTCCAACTCTCTCCAATAATGTTCTTGTTTTATAATATAAACTGCGCGTTAACAATTTGGAAAAAGTCCAATTTAATTTTTAAAAACCCGATTAGCTAATGAGCTCTTATACATTATTTTTTTCCCACTGGGCGAACACTAGTAACCAGAGTTCAACAACAACACGAATTTGTTGACACGATCCCCATGACAGTCCGCGGAGACATTCGTCTTTTTAATCACCAAATAAAACATAGAAAGCTAATGACGAAACGCGTCGATAGCTCCCCATGAAAGCTCTTTAGTCTATGGAGGTAAAGACGTTCAAAGCCAACTCTCGCCAACCCTCCCCACAGTTAACTTTTTTTGTCAGCCGACACTGTTATTAAAAAGTTGAATTGACAAGCGGAACAAAAGTCAATATTGAAGTCAGTAAAATTTATTTCACTCAGTGTGGAGTCGATATATTTCTTTCAAACGGAGTTCTCGTTCCTTGCGTCAATCAACTAGACCTCTTGCCGGTCTGTCTTTATTAGCTGCTCATGTATAGCGCCCCCTACAACTTGAAGTGTCTCAATACATGTAGCGGCGCAGACCCAAGTTAACCATAGCTTAGTCTAAGTACGTGGACAAGTAAAGGATACTTAGATGTGTATTCAATTTCTATGACGTCATTATGGAGGGACGTAAATGTAACAGGTGCTAATGTGATTGTCCAGTTGACTTTAAAACAGGTGTAAACCTGGTCCAGTTGACTTTAAGACCTGGGCCATTTCACAGTTCGGATGCCATTTTCTTCTTTAAGACCTTACTATAAGACAGGTAGGTCTATGTCTTGTTACAAGCTAGAGAATAGGTACAGGTGTAATGTTAACTTACTTTTAAATGCTAGGAGGTGATGGAAATTTAACTAGAAGTAAGAATAGTGTAATAATTGGAATATGTATTTTATTTCATCGTGCTGTCATTATTAGATGTCATTACTAGTCCACTAGTGGTCATTTGCTAGCCCATTTCTAGCTCATTAATAATTAACTACTAGTTCATCACTAACCCATTAGTTTTTCATTGCGTGTTCACTGCAACCCCAACACTAACCCAACACTAACCCAACACTAACCCAACACTAGCCCAACACTAGTCCAACACTACCCCAACACTACCCCAACACTACCCCAACATTAGCCCAACACTAACCCAACACTAACCCAACACTAACCCAACACTAGCCCAACACTAACCCAACACTAACCCAACACTAGCCCAACACTAGCCCAACATTAGCCCAACACTAGATCAACACTACCCCAACATTAGCCCAACGCTACCCCAACACTAGCCCAACACTACCCCAACACTAACCCAACACTAGCCCAACACTACCCCAACACTAGCCCAACACTAGCCCAACACTAGCCCAACACTAGCCCAACACTAGCGCTACACTAACCCAACACTAGCCCAACACTAGCCCAACACTACCCCAACACTAGCCCAGCACTAGCCCAGCACTAACCCAACACTAGCCCAACACTAGCCCAACACTAGCCCAACACTAACCCAACACTAACCCAACACTAACCCAACACTAGCCCAACACTAGCCCAACACTAGCCCAACACTAACCCAACACTAGCCCAACACTAGCCCAACATTAGCCCAACACTAACCCAACACTAGCCCAACACTAGCCCAACACTAGCCCATTACTAGGCTGTAACTTGTTAAATACGTGTTCATTATTAGCTTACTACTAGCCCATTTAAAAACGCATTGCTAATCAAATAACAGCTCATTACTGGTCCACTACTGGCTCTCTAACGGCCCACTACTCTACCACTACTCTACCACTACTCTACCACAACTCTACCACTACTCTACCACTACTAGTCCATCAACAGCCCATGTGTAATCCACTGCTAGCCCACACCTAGTTGAATACCTACAACCACGAGTTGACGCCCAACCCCACCAACCCCCACCGCTGCTAATCACATGACTACCTACAACCCTCCAACCCCCAACGCCACCAATCATATGACTACCTACAACCCCACCAACCCCCACCGCAACCCATCATATGACTACCTACAGCCCCCACCGCAACCAATCATAAGCCTGCTTTATTCTAGTCCTACCACCGATATTTGGTTTTAATTACACTCAGTATGGGGTTACATCAACTTTTAATTTGTTTTTTACTTATCAAAATATTTGGGCGTTACCTGCTTGTAATGGGATATTTTTTTTATTCTAGCCGCATACATTTTCACTGTAGGTCGCAAATAGATCGTGTGTTGTTGAATATTAAATTTAACACAGCTGTTTACGTCAATGTGATTAGCCTAAAGGTCACACTTTAAAAAAAAAAAGTCCCCATCCCTACACTTTAAAAAACAGCAGTCCCCGCAGGTATTATTATCCTTACCCCCCTAAGTCACACACATTACCCACACAGCGCCATAGAACCGAGGCTAAACTGCCGGGGTTCTCACAACCCCACCCAAACATTTGGACCTAGACTCAATCAGGTTTTAGGACCGCCCCAAACCTTCACACACAACCCCACACAAACCTTCACACACAACCCCACCCAAACCTTCACACACAACCCCACACAAGCCTTCACACACAACCACACACAAACCTTCACATACAACCCCACACAAACCTTCACACACAACCCCACCCAAACCTTCACACACAACCCTACACAAGCCTTCACACACAATGCCACACAAACCTTCACACACAACCCCACACAAACCTTCACACACAACCCCACACAAACATTTGGACCTAGACTCAATCAGGTATTAGGACCTCCACAAGCCTTCACACACAACCCCACACAAACCTTCACACACAACCCCACACAAACCTTCACACACAACCCCACACAAACCTTCACACACAACCCCACACAAACATTTGGACCTAGACTCAATCAGGTATTAGGACCTCCACAAGCCTTCACACACAACCCCACACAAGCCTTCACACACAACCCCACACACGCTTTCACACACAACCCCACACAAGCCTTCACACACAACCCCACACACGCTTTCACACACAACCCCACACAAGCCTTCACACACAACCCTACACAAGCCTTCACACACAACCCCACACAAACCTTCACACACAACCCCACACAAACCTTCACACACAACCCCACACAAACCTTCACACACAACCCCACCCAAACATTTGGACCTAGACTCAATCAGGTATTAGGACCTCCACAAGCCTTCACACACAACCCCACACAAACCTTCACACACAACCCCACACAAACCTTCACACACAACCCCACACAAACCTTCACACACAACCCCACACAAACCTTCACACACAACCCCACACAAACCTTCACACACAACCCCACACAAACATTTGGACCTAGACTCAATCAGGTATTAGGACCTCCACAAGCCTTCACACACAACCCCACACAAGCCTTCACACACAACCCCACACAAGCCTTCACACACAACCCTACACAAGCCTTCACACACAACCCCACACAAACCTTCACACACAACCCCACACAAACCTTCACACACAACCCCACACAAACCTTCACACACAACCCCACCCAAACATTTGGACCTAGACTCAATCAGGTATTAGGACCTCCACAAGCTTTCATACAGGTGAACCTAGTTATCAGACCAACTGGGTTTTTTTTATCATTACATTAATTGCATAGTCACATGGGTACATGGGCACTTTGTTTCTTGGTCAACCTCCACCAGAGCACATCTGATCTATCGACATCTGGAAATAAAAGCAGTTGAGCCACTGTAGGTCTCACGTGACGTCTGTTGAAATAAAAATAGGCGCAAACACGACGTGATGAGATACATGACGTCATAAAAACATGACGTCATGACTAACAAGACGTCATCAATAAACATGACGCCATCACTAACAGGACATTAGCATAAGCATGACGTGATCACAAACATGACGTTAATACACATTTTTGCAATATTGTATTGATAACACGGGATCGAATTACTAGTATCAACACAACGCTATAGATGTAATTTCAGTCATTAAATGAAATTTACATACTCGAGAATTGCAAGCAGTGTTTCTTCCAGACTTTTTTTCTCCGGGGGTTGGGTGGGGGTGGTGTGTGTGTGTGTGTGAGGGGGGGGGCACTTCTTGAAATTTTCGTGGGGGGGGGCGGACACTAATAAAAGTATATGTTCTATATAAATTCCATTTCGTTGGGGATGGGGGGGGGGGGCGAAGAGATGCCGGGAATAAACTCTGATTGCAAGTTTGAATACCAGATGGTAAAATTTCATGCTTACATTCTTACATAGACAATTCATGCCTTACATTCTTACAGAGATAATTCATGCCTTACATTCTTACATAGACAATTCATGCCTTACATTCTTACAGAGATAATTCATGCCTTACATTCTTACATAGACAATTCATGCCTTACATTCTTACAGAGATAATTCATGCCTTACATTCTTACATAGATAATTCATGCCTTACATTCTTACATAGATAATTCATGCCTTACATTCTTACAGAGATAATTCATGCCTTACATTCTTACATAGACAATTCATGCCTTACATTCTGACATAGATAATTCATGCCTTACATTCTTACAGAGATAATTCATGCCTTACATTCTTACAGAGATAATTCATGCCTTACATTCTTACAGAGATAATTCATGCCTTACATTCTTACATAGACAATTCATGCCTTACATTCTTACACAGATAATTCGTGCCTTACATTCTTACATAGATCATTCATGCCTTACATTCTTACAGAGATAATTCATGCAGATATAAATCAGCTTACATTCTTACACAGATAATTCGTGCCTTACATTCTTACATAGATCATTCATGCCTTACATTCTTACAGAGATAATTCATGCAGATATAAATCAGCTTACATTCTTACACAGATAATTCGTGCCTTACATTCTTACATAGATCATTCATGCCTTACATTCTTACAGAGATAATTCATGCAGATATAAATCAGCTTACATTCTTACACAGATAATTCGTGCCTTACATTCTTACATAGATCATTCATGCCTTACATTCTTACAGAGATAATTCATGCAGATATAAATCAGCTTACATTCTTACATAGATAATTCGTGCCTTACATTCTTACATAGATCATTCATGCCTTACATTCTTACAGAGATAATTCATGCAGATATAAATCAGCTTACATTCTTACACAGATAATTCGTGCCTTACATTCTTACATAGATCATTCATGCCTTACATTCTTACAGAGATAATTCATGCAGATATAAATCAGCTTACATTCTTACATAGATAATTCGTGCCTTACATTCTTACATAGATCATTCATGCCTTACATTCTTACAGAGATAATTCATGCAGATATAAATCAGCTTACATTCTTACACAGATAATTCGTGCCTTACATTCTTACATAGATCATTCATGCCTTACATTCTTACAGAGATAATTCATGCAGATATAAATCAGCTTACATTCTTACACAGATAATTCGTGCCTTACATTCTTACATAGATCATTCATGCCTTACATTCTTACAGAGATAATTCATGCAGATATAAATCAGCTTACATTCTTACACAGATAATTCGTGCCTTACATTCTTACATAGGTCATTCATGCCTTACATTCTTACAGAGATAATTCATGCAGATATAAATCAGCTTACATTCTTACACAGATAATTCGTGCCTTACATTCTTACATAGATCATTCATGCCTTACATTCTTACAGAGATAATTCATGCAGATATAAATCAGCTTACATTGTTACACAGATAATTCGTGCCTTACATTCTTACATAGATCATTCATGCCTTACATTCTTACAGAGATAATTCATGCAGATATAAATCAGCTTACATTCTTACATAGATAATTCGTGCCTTACATTCTTACATAGATCATTCATGCCTTACATTCTTACAGAGATAATTCATGCAGATATAAATCAGCTTACATTCTTACATAGATAATTCGTGCCTTACATTCTTACATAGATCATTCATGCCTTACATTCTTACAGAGATAATTCATGCAGATATAAATCAGCTTACATTCTTACATAGATAATTCGTGCCTTACATTCTTACATAGATCATTCATGCCTTACATTCTTACATAGATAATTCATGCCTTACATTCTTACAGAGATAATTCATGCAGATATAAATCAGCTTACATTCTTACATAGATAATTCGTGCCTTACATTCTTACATAGATCATTCATGCCTTACATTCTTACAGAGATAATTCATGCAGATATAAATCAGCTTACATTCTTACATAGATAATTCGTGCCTTACATTCTTACATAGATCATTCATGCCTTACATTCTTACATAGATAATTCATGCCTTACATTCTTACATAGATAATTCATGCCTTACATTCTTACATAGATAATTCATGCCTTACATTCTTACATAGATAATTCATGCCTTACATTCTTACATAGATAATTCATGCCTTACATTCTTACATAGATGATTCATGCCTTACATTCTTACATAGATAATTCATGCCTTACATTCTTACATAGATAATTCATGCCTTACATTCTTACATAGATAATTCATGCCTTACATTCTTACATAGATAATTCATGCCTTACATTCTTACATAGATCATTCATGCCTTACATTCTTACATAGATAATTCATGCCTTACATTCTTACATAGATAATTCATGCCTTACATTCTTACATAGATAATTCATGCCTTACATTCTTACATAGATAATTGATGCCTTACATTCTTACATAGATAATTGATGCCTTACATTCTTACATAGATCATTCATGCCTTACATTCTTACATAGATAATTCATGCCTTACATTCTTACATAGATCATTCATGCCTTACATTCTTACATAGATCATTCATGCCTTACATTCTTACATAGATCATTCATGCCTTACATTCTTACATAGATAATTCATGCCTTACATTCTTACATAGATAATTCATGCCTTACATTCTTACATAGATAATTCATGCCTTACATTCTTACATAGATAATTGATGCCTTACATTCTTACATAGATAATTGATGCCTTACATTCTTACATAGATCATTCATGCCTTACATTCTTACATAGATAATTGATGCCTTACATTCTTACATAGATCATTCATGCCTTACATTCTTACATAGATCATTCATGCCTTACATTCTTACATAGATCATTCATGCCTTACATCCTTACATAGATAATTCATGCCTTACATTTCTTACAGAGATAATTCATGCCTTACATTCTTACATAGATCATTCATGCCTTACATTCTTACATAGATAATTGATGCCTTACATTCTTACATAGATCATTCATGCCTTACATTCTTACATAGATCATTCATGCCTTACATTCTTACATAGATCATTCATGCCTTACATTCTTACATAGATCATTCATGCCTTACATTCTTACATAGATCATTCATGCCTTACATTCTTACATAGATAATTCATGCCTTACATTCTTACATAGATCATTCATGCCTTACATTCTTACATAGATAATTCATGCCTTACATTCTTACATAGATCATTCATGCCTTACATTCTTACATAGATAATTCATGCCTTACATTCTTACATAGATAATTCATGCCTTACATTCTTACATAGATAATTCATGCCTTACATTCTTACATAGATCATTCATGCCTTACATTCTTACATAGATAATTCATGCCTTACATTCTTACATAGATAATTCATGCCTTACATTCTTACATAGATAATTCATGCCTTACATTCTTACATAGATAATTGATGCCTTACATTCTTACATAGATAATTGATGCCTTACATTCTTACATAGATCATTCATGCCTTACATTCTTACATAGATAATTGATGCCTTACATTCTTACATAGATCATTCATGCCTTACATTCTTACATAGATCATTCATGCCTTACATTCTTACATAGATCATTCATGCCTTACATTCTTACATATATAATTCATGCCTTACATTCTTACATAGATAATTCATGCCTTACATTCTTACATAGATAATTCATGCCTTACATTCTTACATAGATAATTGATGCCTTACATTCTTACATAGATAATTGATGCCTTACATTCTTACATAGATCATTCATGCCTTACATTCTTACATAGATAATTGATGCCTTACATTCTTACATAGATCATTCATGCCTTACATTCTTACATAGATCATTCATGCCTTACATTCTTACATAGATCATTCATGCCTTACATTCTTACATAGATAATTCATGCCTTACATTCTTACAGAGATAATTCATGCCTTACATTCTTACATAGATCATTCATGCCTTACATTCTTACATAGATAATTGATGCCTTACATTCTTACATAGATCATTCATGCCTTACATTCTTACATAGATCATTCATGCCTTACATTCTTACATAGATCATTCATGCCTTACATTCTTACATAGATCATTCATGCCTTACATTCTTACATAGATCATTCATGCCTTACATTCTTACATAGATCATTCATGCCTTACATTCTTACATAGATCATTCATGCCTTACATTCTTACATAGATCATTCATGCCTTACATTCTTACATAGATAATTGATGCCTTACATTCTTACATAGATCATTCATGCCTTACATTCTTACATAGATCATTCATGCCTTACATTCTTACATAGATCATTCATGCCTTACATTCTTACATAGATCATTCATGCCTTACATTCTTACATAGATCATTCATGCCTTACATTCTTACATAGATCATTCATGCCTTACATTCTTACATAGATCATTCATGCCTTACATTCTTACATAGATCATTCATGCCTTACATTCTTGTTGCAGAATGCAAGCATTCAAAGTTGAGACAATGGCACGAGGCTACTTCGACGAACAGGCGAGGTTCGAATCCATGCGGCACCACGCCAAGAAGGCCCAGATCCTGCAGAAACACGAGGACCTGCGCAGGAAGTGTGAGAGGCAGGTTCGAACCTTCGCACGAGAGGCCAGGTACGCCACGTCCCGGCTGACCATTGGCCAGTCCACCCACCTGAAGAGGATGTGCCAGCTGGAGCAGAGGGAGGCGGGTGCCAGACGGGGCGTGGGGGGCGGGGACAACTCGGGGAGCCCCTGCAAGACACACGTGACCAAAGCGGAAGTGCCGAGTTTTCACGCTAAGAAGAGAGGCGTTTTGTTGTTTAGGATTGAGAAGAGGGACGGACACAGTCGGTACATAAGTCAGGCCAACAATTCCCCGCTACATAAGTCAGGCCAACAATTCCCCGCTACATAAGTCAGGCCAACAATTCCACGCTACATAAGTCAGGCCAACAATTCCACGCTACATAAGTCCTGCTGAGCTACACGATCATGTGCCAACTGTCCAGCAAATGTTATATCATAAGGGAGAAAATCATTGTCCTTACAGTCATGCTAACTTAATATCAAAAGAGAGACAATATATGCCCCTAAAAAAGGGAGACACTATATGCCCCTACAAAAGGGAGGCACTATATGCCCCTACTAAAGGGAGGCACTATATGCCCCTAAAAAAGGGAGACACTATATGCCCCTACAAAAGGGAGACAGTATATGTCCCTACAAAAGGGAGACAGTATATGTCCCTACAAAAGGGAGACAATATATTTCCCTACAGTCCAGACATCACAAGGATGACAGAAGCTGCCCCAGATATACCGGGCAGACAGGCAGCACCACACAACACTATTGCCTTGTTTACAAAAACATTTTATAACTTTTCACACTATACAGGTGTTGATATAAACTTTTAATTGGTGATATAACATCACAAATGATGTGCCACCACCAGAAAAGATGTGACACCTTCACAAAGTGTGAGTGAATGATGTGGGATGTCTTGATGTTCAGGAGTCGTGACAGTTCTCTTGTTCATACTGGATACTTTGTGTGATTTAGTGTGTGTGATGGTGCCTGATATTGAGTGATGTGTGATTTGCTTGATTCTTGTGTGATTTTGTTTGTGTGATGTTACCTGACATTGAATAATGTATGATGATGTAACATGAGTGATGTCATTTGAAGTATGACAGTTTCAAGTTGTGCGATGTGCGTGTGAGATGTTGTTGAAGTGTGAGATGTGTGTTATGTGTGAGATGTGTGTGATGTATGAGATGTGTGATATGTGAGATGTTGATGTTATTTCTAAGTTTATGTTGACGGATGATGTTTCTGCTGCCTTCTTTAATGCTGAATTCTCGTGAACTCTTCGTCCGGCCACCAAATGCCGGTCAAATTATGCCGGCCCCAGCATGCCGGCCCCAGAATACCGGCCACAGTGCCGGTCACAGAATGCCGGCCACAGTGCCGGTTTCCAGCCACCTTGATGGAATTTAATATCGAGTCACAAATAACTTATTGATTTTAACATGACACCGATGTCTGCATCGGGCAGTCAATAACATTCAGCAGATCGATAAACGATACAACTTCGATCTGATCGATGATTCATACACATTCGATCAGCAGATCAATGACCCATACACATTCGATCAGCAGATCAATGACCCATACACATTCGATCAGTACATCAATGAACGATACACCTTCGATCAGCCGATCAATGACCCATACACATTCGATCAGCCGATCAATAAAGATACACCTTCGATCAGCAGATCAATAAAGATACACCTTCGATCAGCAGATCAATAAAGATACACCTTCGATCAGCAGATCAATAAAGATACACCTTCGATCAGCCGATCAATAAAGATACACCTTCGATCAGCCGATCAATAAAGATACACCATCGATCAGCAGATCAATAAAGATACACCTTCGATCAGCAGATCGATGATCCACTCTGCGATCATGCGATGGTTGACACTGGACAACACTGAACTGTTGTGGTGATGGGGAAGTTCAAATAATCAATCGAATCGTGAACGTGTTCAATTCTAATTAGTCTAATTAGTGGTGACCTTGGGTGTCTTGGGCACCAGGAAGTTGAGAAAGGTCCCAATAGAGGTGGGTCGGGGGTGGGAGGGGTGGGGCGGGAGGGAGGAGAATGTCCTCTTGAAACTTCTGGGAATCATTATTTACACTGTCCTCCATTCATCTTGCTAAGTTCAAACTCTCCTATAAACTGTGCATCATTGGTTAAATAAGTTTGTTCAAACATAATGTATCTGTAACACTATTTTGTAAATAATGAAATTTCATATGTAAACATTTATATTTTTTTTACTTGAAATCAATAAATCAATACTGAATGTCGTCTTACATTGTAGTTTGTTTAATTATGACAGCCGATATAATACCACCAACAATGTAGCACGACTATAATACCATCAACCATGTAGCACCACTATAATACCACTATTTTACCACCAGCCATGTGGAACCACTATATTACCAGCGCTACTTAAAATAGCATGTTATGGACATAAAGACGGCACTATAGGCCTGAATTATTCACCATCTGATGCTGGTATATTGGCCTGAATTATTCACCATCTGATGCTGGTATATTGGCCTGAATTATCCACCATCTGATGCTGGTATATTGGCCTGAATTATTCACCATCTGATGCTGGTATATTGTCACATAAAGGTGGCACTATTGGCCTGAATTATCCACCGTCTGATGCTGGTATATTGGCCTGAATTATTCACCGTCTGATGCTGGTATATTGGCCTGAATTATTCACCGTCTGATGCTGGTATATTGTCACATAAATACGGCACTATTGGCCTGAATTATCCACCATCTGATGCTGGTATATTGGCCTGAATTATTCACCATCTGATGCTGGTATATTGGCCTGAATTATTCACCATCTGATGCTGGTATATTGGCCTGAATTATTCACCGTCTGATGCTGGTATATTGGCCTGAATTATTCACCATCTGATGCTGGTATATTGGCCTGAATTATTCACCATCTGATGCTGGTATATTGGCCTGAATTATTCACCATCTGATGCTGGTATATTGGCCTGAATTATTCACCATCTGATGCTGGTATATTGTCACATAAAGGTGGCACTATTGGCCTGAATTATCCACCATCTGATGCTGGTATATTGATTCACCATCTGATGCTGGTATATTGTCACATAAATACGGCACTATTGGCCTGAATTATCCACCGTCTGATGCTGGTATATTGTCACATAAATACGGCACTATTGGCCTGAATTATCCACCGTCTGATGCTGGTATATTGGCCTGAATTATTCACCATCTGATGTTGGTATATTGGCCTGAATTATCCACCGTCTGATGCTGGTATATTGGCCTGAATTATTCACCGTCTGATGCTGGTATATTGGCCTGAATTATTCACTATCTGATGCTGGTATATTGTCACATAAATACGGCACTATTGGCCTGAATTATCCACCATCTGATGCTGGTATATTGGCCTGAATTATCCACCATCTGATGCTGGTATATTGGCCTGAATTATTCACCATCTGATGTTGGTATATTGACCTGAATTATTCACCATCTGATGCTGGTATATTGATTCACCATCTGATGCTGGTATATTGGCCTGAATTATTCACCATCTGATGCTGGTATATTGGCCTGAATTATCCACCACCTGATGCTGGTATATTGGCCTGAATTATTCACCATCTGATGCTGGTATATTGGCCTGAATTATTCACCATCTGATGCTGGTATATTGGCCTGAATTATCCACCATCTGATGCTGGTATATTGGCCTGAATTATTCACCATCTGATGCTGGTATATTGGCCTGCATTATTCACCATCTGATGCTGGTATATTGGCTTGAATTATTCACCATCTGATGCTGGTATATTGGCCTGAATTATTCACCATCTGATGCTGGTATATTGGCTTGAATTATTCACCATCTGATGATGGTATATTGGCTTGAATTATTCACCATCTGATGCTGGTATATTGGCCTGAATTATCCACCATCTGATGCTGGTATATTGGCCTGAATTATTCACCATCTGATGCTGGTATATTGGCCTGAATTATTCACCATCTGATGCTGGTATATTGGCCTGAATTATCCACCATCTGATGCTGGTATATTGGCCTGAATTATTCACCATCTGATGCTGGTATATTGTCACATAAAGGCGGCACTATTCGCCTGAATTATTCACCATCTGATGCTGGTATATTGGCCTGAACTATTCACCATCTCATGCCGGTTTATTGTCTCAAGCTTGAATACCTGAGTGTAAACAAATGCCACGTGACCAGAATTTATTCAACCTTATGTTGATCTAATGCGAGAAGATGATCAAACTTTCCCTTTGGTGATCGATTTGGGGTCAGAGAAGGGCTATCAATATTAGGGTGGGGCTCTCTAGGTGGGGTTGTCTGGATGGGGCTGATTGTGTGGGGCTGTTAGGGTGGGGATGTCAGGGTGGGGATATTAGGGTGGGGATGTTAGGGTGGGGATGTTAGGGTGTGGCTGATTGTGTGGGGATATTAGGGTGGGGATGTTAGGGTGGGGATGTTAGGGTGTGGCTGATTGTGTGGGGCTGTTAGGGTGGGGCTGTTAGGGTGGGGCTGTTAGGGTGGGGATGTCAAGGTGGGGATGTTAGGGTGGGGCTGTCAGGGTGGGGATGTTAGGGTGGGGCTGATTGGGTGTGGCTGTCAGGCCTACACTACACATACATACAAAAACACACACAGATGTGTATACACACAAAACACAAAAAGATGAATGATTATTTATTGGCGCTTTAGAACAATGCATTTAAAGCTTAATTAGTAATGTTTAACCCGTACAAGTTTAACTTGTAGAAGTTTAACATGTAGAAGCTTAACCTGTAAATGTTTAACCTGAAAATGTTTAACCTGTAGAAGTTTAACCTGTAAAAGTTTAACCTGTAGAAGTTTAACCTGTAAAAGTTTAACCTGTAAAAGTTTAACCTGTAGAAGTTTAACCTGTAAAAGTTTAACCTGTAAAAGTTTAACCTGTAGAAGTTTAACCTGAAAATGTTTAACCTGTAGAAGTTTAACCTGTAGAAGTTTAACCTGTAGAAGTTTAACCTGTAAATGTTTAACACTAACCAAACAGAGACAGCATTCACAATAGCCAGTCAATACTTTCCCTTCAACGCGTACACCGAGACAGAACCAATAATCAATACCTTAAGCCTAGTAATCGATTCATTTCTTCGATAGATCTACCCATGAGCAGTATTGATGGGGTATAAAAAAAAACTCCCCCCCCCCCTTGCTGGCTGCAGCTGGTACGTTCAAAATGACGTCATCTTCTATTATTACCGATGGTCAAGTCCAAAAATTATTGGATTTTTTTTTATTCAACCCGTTATTGCTGATTGTTTCACAAATGTTGTGTTTTTTTTTTTTTAAATACTTAGTTGGGTAGCTTGACATGAAAGTCCTAGAATTAATTCATTAGCACGGAGAGGGTAATAAGTACATGAACTTTATGAAATAATAGTGGCGTCAATTATGTTGGCAGTGCTGGTCGAGTGGCGTCCCCTTGAATGGAGTACCGTCCCTTGCAGATGAGCGGGGTTGCTGTTTCTCGCGCGGCTGGTGAGTTGTGAGCGCTATGTGTGGCTCAGTGTGCAGGTGAGTCCTGCTCACTCACAGACGAGCTTTGATGGTGTGGTCAGCGGAACCAATCGTCTGCGGTCTCAAGCATGGGTTAGGGTTAGCGCTAACATGATTTCTTGGTGCCGGGTTGAGGGGGGAGGTGGGTAGCTAAACATCACTGGATTAAACACTTTGCTAAACGCACAACGGATTAAACACTTTGCTAAACGCACAACGGATTCAACACTTTGCTAAACGCACAACGGATTAAACACTTTGTACAACTAATGGATTAAATACTTCAAATGCTGGATTATTTGATGAAAGAAATATTCAAAGGATTTAAACTTTTAATAAATCAAGTAAGTAACACATTTTTTAACGTGTTAGTTTTTAACTTTTAACTGGTTAACTCAACTATTGAATATTGGGCACGCAATTCGTTAATGTAGTGGGGGTGGGGGTGGACACAATGATATAGAAATCTGTAGGGGGGTGGGGGTGGCCACAACGATACAGAAATCTGTTGGGGTGGGGGGTGGGGTGGGGTGGGCACAACAATATAGAAATCTGTAGTGGGGTGGGGTGGGCACAACGATATAGAAATCTGTAGGGGGGTGGGGTGGGCACAACGATATAGAAATCTGTAGTGGGTGGGGGGTGGGGGTGGGGTGGGGTGGGCACAACAATATAGAAATCTGTAGGGGGGTGGGGTGGGCACAACGATATAGAAATCTGTAGTGGGTGGGGGGTGGGGGTGGGGTGGGGTGGGCACAACAATATAGAAATCTGTAGGGGGGTGGGGTGGGCACAACGATATAGAAATCTGTAGTGAGGGTGGGGGTGGACAACGATATAACAATCTGTAAACATGTCGCAGTTGAAACTACCCCGGGCCCGGGACCTACACACAAACATCTGAGGTGAACAAGCCCAGCAGCCTCTAGGCTATCTGAAGCCTTGGTGCCAGGAGATTTTTTTATTTGATGTCAAGACTTCAATTCAAACAATGTATCAGGCATGTTCGTTTTTGGGGGACTGAGATCTCAGAGTAGATGGTCGACTGGTGGATGTCTGCAGGTCCAGATGGGGGTCATGGATTTAATGGACCTATACTTACATCTACTGGCCCTATACTTACATCTACTGGCCCTATACTTACATCTACTGGCCCTATACTTACATCTACTGGCCCTATACTTACATCTACTGGCCCTATACTTACATCTACTGGCCATATACTTACATCTACTGGCCCTATACTTACATCTACTGGCCCTATACTTACATCTACTGGCCCTATACTTACATCTACCGGCCCTATACTTACATCTACTGGCCCTATACTTACATCTACTGGCACTTACATCTACTGGCCCTATACTTACATCTACTGGCCCTATACTTACATCACCTGGCCCTATACTTACATCTACTGGCCCTATACTTAAATCTACTGGCCCTATACTTACATCTACTGGCCCTATACTTACATCACCTGGCCCTATACTTATATCTACTGGACCTATACTTGCATCTACTGGCCCTATACTTACATCTACTGGCCCTATACTTACACCAACTGGCCCTATACTTACATCTACTGGCCCTATACTTACATCTACTGACCCTATACTTACATCTACTGGCCCTATACTTACATCTACTGGCCCTATACTTACATCTACTGGCCCTATACTTACATCTACTGGCCATATACTTACATCTACTGGCCCTATACTTACATCTACTGGCCCTATACTTACATCTACTGGCCCTATACTTACATCTACTGGCCCTATACTTACATCTACTGGCCCTATACTTACATCACCTGGCCCTATACTTACATCTACTGGCCCTATACTTACATCTACTGGCCCTATACTTACATCACCTGGCCCTATACTTACATCTACTGGCCCTATACTTACATCTACTGGCCCTATACTTACATCTACTGGCCCTATACTTACATGTACTGGCCCTATACTTACATCTACTGGCCCTATACTTACATGTACTGGCCCTATACTTACATCTACTGGCCCTATACTTACATCTACTGGCCCTATACTTACATGTACTGGCCCTATACTTACATCTACTGGCCCTATACTTACATCTACTGGCCCTATACTTACATCTACTGGCCCTATACTTACATTTACTGGCCCTATACTTACATCTACTGGCCCTATACTTACATCTACTAGCCCTATACTTATATCTACTGGCCCTATACTTACGTCTACTAGCCCTATACTTACATCTACTGGCCCATACCTTACCTGTGAAGTGACTCAACAAACAGCACGCCTCCCATACATACCACACAAGTCCCATAACTCCCGCTTAGAAGCGTTTATACAAAGGGCGGTAATTAATGTTTTACACCAAACCTCGACATACAAACAGGCCCAGTGTAAACTTAAACCAGGTTTTTATCAACCCGTTAAACTATTATCGGTCTCTTCTAGGGGAACTTTTTTTTTCCATTGCTCGAGTTCAAGGCAACACGCACAAATACACAACATAAACATAATGATAGACTATGCGATGGACCGATAGGCTAGTAGACCAATAGCTACATAGCGAAATTTAAATTTAAAGCCCCATTACACGATAGATTGTCCAATAGCACGATAGCCCCATATAACTATAGGTAGCCCCATAGCCCCATAATTTGATAGGTAGCCCTATAGCCTCATAAATTGATAGGTAGCCCTATAGTCTCATAATTTGATAGATAGCCCCATAATTTGATAGGCAGCTCTATAGTCTCATAATTTGATAGGTAGCCCTATAACCTCATAATTTGATAGGTAGCTCTATAGCCTCATAATTTGATAGGTAGCTCTATAGCCTCATAATTTGATAGGTAGCCCCATAGCCCTATAATTTGATAGGTAGCCCTATAGCCTCATAAATTGATAGGTAGCCCTATAGTCTCATAATTTGATAGGTAGCCCCATAATTTGATAGGTAGCTCTATAGCCTCATAATTTGATAGGTAGCCCTATAGCCCCATGTAAAGACCTAGACTCACAGCCCTATGTATGGGCCTAGCCTCATAACTTTAAATATATTTAACATTTCTGTGTGTGAGTGCTCACAAATATAAATCCCTTTAAAGGGTATCAGATGAACGTTGATCCCTTTAGAAGGGATCAGATGAATGTTGATCCCATTAGAAGGGATCAGACGAATACTGATCCCACTTGAACTATGAACAAATGTTTTTGAAAGCTGTTTACATCTGGTGGCGGCCAGATCAATTTTGAAAAAAAAAATGTTGAAAGATTATTTTTTTCCTTTAAAAATACACGAGAAAACCCAAAACACTTCGCACAAATTATCCACGTGTGCATTCGTTGGCTAATCTTGTAACGTCAACACATATGCAACAGCCGCACAGGTAGACAGATACACAGAGACACATAACAGACACACTGCTAGACACACACCAGACATAACAGACATATAGATTAGACACAACAGACACACAGGTAAACACACAGCCGACACACAACAGACACACGTGTAGACACACGACAGACACATCGGGAGACTGACAAAACACCCGCACCTTGTGATCACGTGGTCAATGTACATGCTACAAGTACTAGGGTCGGTGTGTTGCTGTGTTGGTCAAAGGCCGATATTGAAATACCTACATTGGCAAAAAAAAACAACACAATGAAGACCGACTGGACATTATGCCGATAAAGGCAATCATTCGAAAAGTCAATATTTGAAAACCGACATTCAAAAGCCCGATATGCCAAAAATGCAGAAAGACGACAAGGCCGAAAGATCATATAACAAAATATGTGTAGGGTTGTTAAGATAAGCCTCTCTAATGTTGTTAGTAATTCCCCAGGAAAAATGTTAAAGACAGTGACGGCGACCCCCCCCCCCCTCCCTCCCTCCCATCTCAAAACAGCGGCGGATGCTAGACTTGTAGGGTGAGCAAATTGTAGGGTTAGAAAATGGAAGTGTTAAATAATCTATGTAGAGTAGAATCTAGGTGTCAGTCCGACCATAACTGAGTAGAATAAAGGTGTCAAAGCTTCTATCTAAAGGAGAATACAGAACCAGACAGGATTTGTACGTGGTATCGTTTACAATCGAAGTTACTGCACCAGATGTTGTGCTATGGAGTAATTTTTCTTTTTTCTTTTCAACGAAAATTTGAATTTGTTTTTAATGAATGCTATGTTGAAGTTATCTCCCTTGATGCTTTTGCTTTACCCTGTGTCTATGTCGGCCTTATGGTACATCGGCATTTTGTCTCTATCGGTCTTTGAACGCCTGCGCAAGTCTACGACGTCGCCCGAAGAAGCAGAAGATCCCAGGTTGAAACTCCTGCATAAAAGTTTCGGCAGGAAATTGGTTCTGCTGTCCGCGTGAATAATTAACGTCATCAAATTGTTTTACACGGCCGTGTGACGTCATCAAACTGTTTTAGATGGCCGTGTGACGTCATAAAATTGTTTTAGATGGCCGTGTGACGTCATCAAATTGCTTCCTGGGACTTTGCGACCTACTTTATCGGACCTAGCGACATATTACCATATCACCACCCCTACCATATCACCACCCCTACCATATCACCACCCCTACCATATCACCACCCCTACCATATCACCACCCACACCACCCCTACCATATCACCACCCACACCACCCCTACCATATCACCACCCCTACCATATCACCACCCCTACCATATCACCACCCCTACCATATCACCACCCCTACCATATCACCACCCCTACCATATCACCACCCCTACCATATCACCACCCCTACCATAACACCACCCACACCACCCCTACCATATCACCACCCCTACCATATCACCACCCCTGCCATATCACCACCCCTACCATATCACCACCCCTACCATATCACCACCCCTACCATATCACCACCCCTACCATATCACCACCTCTACCATATCACCACCCCTACCATATCACCACCCCTACCATATCCACACCCCTACCATATCACCACCCCTACCATATCACCACCCCTACCATATCACCACCCCTACCATATCACCACCTCTACCATATCACCACCCCTACCATATCACCACCCCTACCATATCACCACCCACACCACCCCTACCATATCACCACCCCTACCATATCCACACCCCTACCATATCACCACCCCTACGAACCAGAACCCGTAAGATGATCACCTCTACTAACCCAGCAGTCTTATGTAGCTTGACCAAGGACAATAAAACACCAAAATACCTCCTGTCGACTCAAACTCACCAACCTTTCAACGCGTACAAAAATCAACAATTCATTTATAACAAAAATCAACAATTCATTTATAACAAACATGGTTTGGTACTGACAAAGAAAAAAGCCCCACCTCGCAATTAAGCAACGTTTAATGTCGCTGTGTCTCAACATAGTTAATTACAACCATTCCGCCATTGTTTTACAACCTATTGTTGAGTATTCATTGGCCCGCGTATTTCCCTTTTATTTTTAACAAGTCAGCGAATCGATTGAACCAAAGTTTTTTCTGCTAGATTCCAATTTAAACAGCTTGACACAAAGTCCGCTCAGGGACGGCGGCAATGACGTCACATAGATGGCCTGGTGCTGGACTTCCTCATGGCCAATTTTGTTTTTGGCCAACAGAGAGATGCTCATTTGGCCAACAGAGAGATGCTCATTTGGCCAACAGAGAGATGCTCATTTGGCCAACAGAGAGTTGCTCATTTGAGCGTAGTAGGTTTTGTTTTAACTGTAGCTACATAGTTAGGCTACACAACACGTACATTCACATTTTACGCATTGTTTAAATATGTTTATAACATTTACAATTTTACTGGAGTATTTTAAAAATACCTTTGATAACATGTAGGCCTACATGTTTATTCAAATATCTTAAATATATTTTATAAATATTTATATTTTATACACAACTATCTTCAATATAACTTTGATAAAATTAATCACATTCCTTTAATATATCTTAGATAACTCTTATACTTTTATTCAGAAATCTACAATATAGATAATCTTTACAATTTTAGTCAAAAACCTACAATATAAATAATCTTAACAATTTTAGTCAGAAATCTACAATATAGATAATCTTAATAATTGAACTTATTAAATCTGCGGTATTGATATTGGACTAGTTATTTAATGGTTATCGACCCTGAATTCGCCTGTTTATTTGGAGTTCGTTCCTTGTTTTTGTTGTGTTTTTTTTAAGAACACTTCTCTCCTTAAAATAGAACTCAACATGCCCCAAAAATAATAATAATCATTAAAAAAGTTTAAAAAAACCCACGTTTTCTGATTGAACTAAAAAGTAGAAAATAAATGCTGTACATCACAATAATGCAAGCGATCACTCTACTATAAGCGATGAAAAACATGGGGCGCCGAAGTAAAACTTATATTACTATTGATTAGATAATACTATTGACTTTTATTAGGGAGCTTGTAGAGAGTCAACAGTATTAGAAACTGTAAGAAAATCACGGCGCCCCACGTTTTTGATCGCTTATAGTAGAGTGATCGCTTGCATTATTGTGATGTACAGCATTTATTTTCTACTTTTTAGTTTAATCAGAAAACGTGGGTTTTTTAAAACTTTTTTAATGATTATTATTTTCTACTTTTTAGTCTTTGTCTGTTTGTTTGCATTAAAATCTTGCTATCGATTTTATCTTTTCACTTTTTTTTGGGTAAACGAAGACAACTCGTAAAAAGACAACTCGTAAAAAGACAACTCGTAAAAAACACGTTGTGTGAATACGTTACTGACTAGAACACATAGATTTGAACCCGTGTCGAGTGGGATAGCAATCGTGTGCCCAACCACTCGACCATATCGTCTCCCCCATACTGGCCACCAGTTGTTACGGTTGTTTGTACACAAACACCGCGTGAACACTACTCAGTAAGCAAAGAGGGAGAGTACCGAACCTTGTTTTCATCAAATTGCAGTTACTGGGTTATGTCCCTTTTCCCCCATGTTTTTTGTACAATTATATAGCGGTCTAAAATGATCAATAAAATGTTTCCATGGATCAATTTAGTAATAATAACAATTGAATAATCTATTGTCATCCAAAACAAAGCTTCCCTGAAAATTTCAGCGCGCTAGCTAACTGGGAAGTGCCAGAAATTTCGATCGCAAGATTTGATTGGAAAGACAAACAGAGACGAAAGCAAGTTAAAGAAAACGTGGGAAAAAGATTAAAGGTGCTGCTTCTTCGACAGACGTCACCACAGTTTACAAAACATGGCTGCCAATGTCACACCCCTGACTTTACAAGTTTGTAGTTGACTACATTTGAAGAATGTAACATGCTTTATAAATTTGTAGTGTACTCTATATTTTAAGAATGTAACACCCCCCTGACTTAATAAGTCTGTAGTTGACTACATTTGAAGAATGTAACATGCTTTATAAGTTTGTAGTGTACATTTGAAGTATGTAACACCCCCCCTGACTTAATAAGTTTGTAGTTGACTACATTTGAAGAATGTAACATACCCTGACTTAATAAGTTTGTAGTGAACTCTACATTTGAAGAATGATCTATAGTCTATAGCATGATCTGATTACAGCATCAGGTCGAATTTTTTTCCAACGAACTCTGGAATTAATAACAGAGCTGAAATAGAAAGCTGGAAACTACAGAGAGAGGCAGATATTTATTTGGTTTATGGGGGGGGGGGGTTTCTTTGTTGTGCACCCACGAGGAAATCCAAGCCACTCAGATAAAGAGAAACTTGAGCCGTGTAGATTGACAAGACGGATGTAGCGCATGGGCGGAGAAGAACACAGAAACTGATGACGTCAGGTATTTGGGTGGTAATCAAAGATGGCTACCAATTTGTTTACACGTGAAAAAAAAGGAAGTGTCTTATGGGTGACAGCCTAAGCCGGAATCGTAGGAGAAGGAGAAAAAATGAAACAGTTGGTCGACCTGCTGGATGAAAGGTTAGAAGACATGTTTAACTAAATCAGCTGAGCTGTTCGCTGTGTTTCTTTCACACCTTTTTTTTTCCGGGGGACACTGGAAACTTTCGGGGTTCGGACAAAAATTTCAGGGGGGGGGTTAGTCTTGCTTTTCTATAATTTGTTGGGGGGCGATGGTGTAGCTGTTTGATGGTGTAACTGTCTGATGTTGTGGCGGTTTGATGGTGTGACTGTTTGATGGTGTGGCTGTCAGATGGTGTGGTGGTTTGGTGGTGTGGCGGTTTGATGGTGTGTCTGATGTACGGCTAGTACCATCTGGGTATTGTATGCTGGTGGGGGGGGATGAAGAAGTAAATTATTTGGTTAGTTTCGTTATTTGAATCAGTCAGTTCGACGATTAGCTGTGGTGCTTGGGTTAAACACACGACACGCCTAGGTACCATCGGGTTAAACCTGCGCTTAATTGTGTGGTTACCAGCTGTTAAACCCATGTCTAATTGTGTGGGTACCAGTGGTTAAACCTACGCCTAGGTACCATTGGGTTAAACCTGCGCCTAATTTTGTGGGTAGCAGCAGGTTAAACCTGCGCCTAATTGTGCAGGTACCAGCAGATCCAGCCACTACCTGTAGGCTGTTTAAAAGACGAGTCAAGTTGATGATAATATTGACAAACCAAACTTAGCTCCGGCGCCATCAATCCTCTACGGGCATTTCTAGACTTCTGGATAAACAATCCATATGTATATATATATATATATATATATATATATATATATATATATATATATATATATATATATATATATATATATGTATATATATATATATATATATATATACATATATATATACATACATATACATATACATACATATATATATATATATATATATATATATATATATATATATATATATATATATATATATATATATATATATATATAGATATAGATATATATATATATATATATATATATATATATATATATATATATATATATATATATATATATATATATATATAGATATATATATATATATATATATATATATATATATATATATATATATATATATATATATATATATATATATATATATATATATATATATAATTTTAGGTTGAGTAAGTTGTAAAGGCAAACAAGGATTACTGAATTCCTCCATTTTTAAATAGAGATTTATAGTCTTTTGTAAATCTAAACCTCTTTTTTAAAAAAGATAAGAGTTTCTTACAATAGGTAACACGCCTGAGTGAAACGGGAAGATTCCTGATATATCGGTACACTTAAGTTCCAGGATTGATTTAGAAAGTTATGAGACTGTTTATTTTCCTTTTGTTGGCTAACTACAGTAAATATCTCACCCCCTCCCCCCTTTCCATTTGTTTTACCCCGTATTACATAATTCCCCATCACACATTCCCTTATGACTATTCTCCCCCACTGCCCATTCCCCACTGCCCATTCCCCACTGTCCATTCCCCACTGCCCATTCCCCACTGCCCATTCCCCACTGCCCATTCTCTACTGCCCTATTCCTCCACTATCTCAGCCCTCTACCATCACTCTTACATTGCCCCAATCCTTCATTCCCCTATTCCCCATCACCTCATCCCTATTTATCTTACTCCCCGTAACGTCACTCATTTAACTATTTCACCCCTGCCCCCCACTACACCCCACTCCCCCACTATCACTCCCCCACGCCACTACCCCCCTGATGACTCCACTCCCCCTATCCACCAATTTGTTCGTCATGTATTTGGTGACGCCACCCCCCACCCCCCACCCCACCCTCCAGTTTCCACACCATCAGGTGTCCAACAGTCTTCGAGTCACACCCCATCTGACACAAGACCTGTGTCTTAGGGTGTCCCCTCCCCCGGGGCAGCCCTGCCTCTCCCCCCAATCAATCAGAGTGGGCCGACACCAAGTGTCTAAGCAGTGAATATTTGATGAGGTGTGGACCACTGGCCGGAGAAACATCAGCACATGGTCATAATGAATATTTGATCGCCCCTCCCCGGGGACTCTAGGGACAGCCAGTGTGTCTAATCAATGTTTTACCTTAGTGCCGCAAAAATTACATGGGGGGGGGGGTGAAACGTTGGGACGGCTTGATTACAAAAGACACTGCAGTGGGGCGGGGAAGTGGGGTGGTCGGCTAGATTACACAGATTCGATGGGGTGGGGGGGGGGGGGAGGGTCAGGTTTGTGACGTAACAACAGCTCAATTGTGATGTATGCTGAATGATGCAGGAGGAACTGGCTAAAAGTGAAATAAGCTTGTCACTTACGACAGGGACTGACGGGTTGGTGTCCCTTGTTCAGTGTTTTGGCCGGAGAGTGGGGCGGTGATTTGAACATCCAGTCACAACTACATCATCACAGTGTTGTGTATGATGTTGTTGTGATGGGGTGTAAGAGTTGGGTATGATGTTGTTGTACAGCTACATCAGCACAGTGTTGGGTATGATGTTGTTGTGTTGGGGTGTAAGAGTTGGGTATGATGTTGTTGTGTTGGGGTGTAAGAGTTGGGTATGATGTTGTTGTACAGCTACATCATCACAGTGTTGGGTATGATGTTGTTGTGTTGGGGTGTAAGGCTACGCCATTCTGGTTTACGTTTCTAGCTAGGGTTGAGCTAGCCTAAAGGTTTTACAGCTTATCCCCACCACAAACCCTACCCCAAATTCTACCCTAACACCCAACCACCTACACCCAACCCCAAACCCTACCCCAAACTCTACCCTAAAATACTACACTCCAACCTTCACCCAACCTACACTCAAACATGCACCCAACATACAGTCCAACCTTCACCCAACCTACACCCAACCTACATCCAACCTTCACCCAACCTACAGTCCAACCTACACCCAACCTACACTCCAACTTACACTCCAACCTTCACCCAACCTACAGTCCAACCTTCACCCAACCCACACCCAACCTACACTCCAACTTACACTCCAACCTACACCCAACCTACATCCAACCTACACCCAACCTACATCCAACCTACACCCAACCTACAGTCCAACCTACACCCAACCTACACCCTATTTCTCGCACATTACGAGGCTCGGCTACTATTGTTGACATCGAGCACTAAACTGAATACCGAGGTTGGGGGGCGGGAAGATTAAACAAGTAAATAAGGTCTGGTTCGATGTGTGTGTGTGTGTGTGTACATTTTGTGCGTGTGTGCACATTGTGTGTACGTGTGTTTGTACCCCCACGATATGAACCCCCAAACCCCCACACCCCCACACCCCATCAAAGCTCAAATTGTTCGCGCTCTCTGCTCCCCAAGATGTAATTACTTCATTAAATTTTTGTTCCCAGAGACAACGATACCTCTTTTATTTCATTGGCCATAAAAAAAACAAAAGGCCTCCATTGATTTTCAAGCCTCTCCAGTTAATGGCATTATATCATTAGATTCTCTACCAGTGCTCCTCCATGCTAATGGCCAATAAATATTCATGTCAAAAGGCGCCGCCAGTTTTCATGACTAAAAATTGCGCCCCATTATTAAATTTGGTTTCCAATTCTTAATTTAATTAGAATGAGATAAACTGAGTTGGATTAGGGGTAACACCAGAAAACAGAGTTGAGCTGACGGTGATAGATGACGTTGAAATGGTGGAGGTGTGAATTTATTTTGTTCCGGCGTCGGCACCTCGTGTTTTCAGGGGATGTTTTTTAAAGGCGGGGGAGGAGGGGTGGAGGGGGTCTAAGGTTTGTAGCATGGTTATGTGCATGTTTATATATGTATTTTGTACATTGGCCGGCCAATTTGCGCACTGACCAAAGCCAAAATTTGATGTAGGCTGCGATGTGATGGCGTTTAATTATTCTGGCTGAGGTTTCATTGTGTGTAATGTAAGGAGACAGAAGGACCATGAAGTTGTCGAAGTAAAGAAATGACATCCTAGCTAATTTTCTAAAGTAGGAACTGTTTAACTAACATTGCAGCAAAGACTAAAATTCGTGGACAAATTATATTCAACGGAACATTTAAAAAAAAAAACCCCACCCCCAATAAGATATACCACCCCAACCCTCCCACCCCCCCCCCCCACCCCTACATACAGAGATCCCAATAAAAGTGTCTTTGACTTTACCGCACTGTCTAAATTGTATGTGAGTGTATGTGTTTGAGTGTGTGCATGATTGTGAGTGTGTGTATGTCTGTGTGTATGAGTGTGTGTTTGTGTATGCATTTGTTTATTAGTGTGTGTATGAGTGTGTGTGTCTGTGTATGGGTGAGTGTTTGAGAATGTGTGTATGATTTTTACTTTCTCGTATATACGAAGTATAGACAAAGTCTTGTAATCATGCAAAAAAAAAAAATCGAGATTTTTACAAATCTCGACGTTTTAGTGCTCCTTGAGTCGGAAAAAGTATCGTTTTGCAATCTTGTCCGTATATCTGTGTGTATATATGTGTGTGTGTAAAGACGACAACTTGAGTACCGTTACAGCTAGGTTGATGAAGTTTCATAAATGAGTATTATATCAAATTTGTAAATCCGTATCAACTTTTGAGCGATTTCCGATAAACGGAAGTGGAACTTTTTCTACTTTCAGTTTTTCAAAAACCTATAGCTTGAGTACTATTTCAGATAGATAAATGAAATTTCACATGTCAGTAAATATCCGTTGACCGGAAGTAGTAATTTACGCTATTTCCGATTTCTCAAAAAACGCATGTGAATTTATAAAGTACTAATAATATTCCGCACTATTCTGCACATTTTGTTTGGCGTTCACTTGGTGTGCAATTCTTTTTTTCAACGAGATTTTATTCTATTTTAAAAAGTTTAAAGTAATTAAAAATCATGTCTATATCCCGAGTTGCCACCCCCTGTTGTTTTATATAAGAATATTCGAGAAAGTTTATGGGAGATCACTCCAGGTTTATTTATTTTTTGCAACTTGAACTTTAAGTATGCTGGGGAGGTCAGCGCGCGTGCTAATTTAGAATCAATATAATAGTTTGTCCTGTTGTCAAAAGTGATTATATAGATTGAAAATATAGTAGAAATAAAATAATTTAAATGTTTCTGTCATTTACTTTAATTAATAATCAATAAAGCCGTAACTTCAAGATCACTGCGGCATTCAAAATCCTAAATTTGTTAATGATCTTCTTATTCGGACTTTGGCCGGTCTTTCCTAGCCATTCCGCGGACTGGCACGCCAATGTCCGAAATAAAGAAAAGTTTTGGACTTTGGCTGGTCGATAGGAGGTGATAATGGCCAATGTACACATTGGACGGCTACACAGACACACAGACACAGATACACACAGTCGCACGTGTGTGTGCGTGTGTGTGTATGTGTGTGTGTGTGTGTGTGCGGGTTGTAAAATAAGAATAAGCTATGTCAAAAGCCCTTTATTAATCACTCACTTCAATAACTTAATTTCCTCTAGTGAATCTTTAATTGTTTAATTATCTCACGTTATTTACATGTATTAAAATTGTCCAAATTTTATTGAATAAAGAATTTTAATTTAATACATACACGTTAAATAGCTTAAACTAGGGTTATGTCTGTGTAGGTATAATTAAGTTATTGAATTTTTAAGACATTTAATTATATATTTTTTTAAATTGTGTAATTAATTATCTCTATGTAAACTGAAGAAACTAATCATCCACATATAATAAAGAGGCTATGTGTTCATGTGTAATTAAATGATTGAATTATCGTTATGTAATTAAACATGAAATAATTAGAAAATTTGAAAGTTTAGAATTCCGTTGTCTGTAAACAAATCAAAAGAGGTCAGTTGATGACGAAACAACGTGAACTGACCACACTGTTTTACATACAGCTATTATTAACTTAAACTGACCTACTTTTGACCACTGAATAGATTCGGCCTACTTTGTTCATTGGCACGAGTCCTGACCTACTCACACAACTTGACACACGTGACTCGCTAGTCAACCCTGGTGTCGACCGACATTAAAATTACATTTAGTCAAAATTATTTTTCCCATGAAGCGCTTCCCAATGCCAGTATCAAGAAAGAATTATCACGTTTATGTCCATATCCGTGTACGCTGATTTCTGAGTACGGACTTTGCTGTGCGTACATTTTTCTGAGTGCGGTTTTTGCTATGCGTGCATTTTTCTGTGAACGGATTTTTCCTGTGCGGACAGTTTTCTGTGTGCGGTTTTTGCTGCGCGTACCTTTTTTCTATGAACGGATTTTTCTGTAATAGCATTAGTTTAAACGTATATAGATTCTATATGTAGCCTAGCGAACAAGCAATGTCCATAATGATGAGTTGTTCATGTATAAATTATGAACTGTTATTTTTAGGGACGATAAATGGTAACAAGTGGTCAAACATGGTTGGACCATTTTGGAAGGTTTTGACATTTTGAAAACTGGTGTGGAAAATAATGGAATTAACGTCTTAATTATCCATACACAAGTATATAAATACAAACAAAGTAGACCCTCTTATGCGAATAGGTAAATACATACACAGTAGAAGCTGAGTGTGAGATAAAAGTATGTAAATAGACCCTCCCATCTATAAATATGTAAATTCATATAGACCATTTCGTAAAAAAATATGTCAATAGACCAACCCCATAGACAAATATGTCAATAGACACCCCCCACCCCCCATATAGAAATTTATCAATAGACCCTAGTCATTTGTATCGAGTCCACGTTTATCTGACAACCCGACACAATAGAGGAAGTGGAATTGCAATTAAAAATGGCCGCCGATTGCATCATTACAGTCCAGAATTTGGTTCACCACAGCTCATTGTTGGAGCCTGGGTGCAGGTCTGTCTGATTTATTGGCTGGTCAGCTTTATTTGGGTGCTGGGTGCAGGTCTGACTGATCTATTGACTGGTCAGCTTTATGTGGGTGCAGGTCTGACTGATCTATTGGCTGGTCAGCTTTATCTGGGTGCAGGTCTGACTGATCTATTGGCTGGTCAGCTTTATCTGGGTGCAGGTCTGACTGATCTATTGGCTGGTCAGCTTTATCTGGGTGCAGGTCTGTGTATATCTATTGGCTGGTCAGCTTTATCTGGGTGCAGGTCTGACTGATCTATTGACTGGTCAGCTTTATGTCGGCTCTTTCATGTAGGCACCACATAATTGTATGCCGGCACCACATATTCATATACGACCGCCACATATTTATATGCGGGCACTACATATTTATATACGAGCACCACATATTTATATACGGGCACCACATATTTATATACGAGCACCACATATTTATATACGGGCACCACATATTTATATACGGGCACCACATATTTATATGTGGGCACCACATATTTATATACGGGCACCACATATTTATATACGGGCACCACATATTTAAATACGGACACCATATATTTATATACGGGCACCACATATTTATATACGGGCACCACATATTTAAATACGGACACCATATATTTATATGCGGGCACCACATATTTAAATACGGACACCATATATTTATATACGGGCACCACATATTTATATGCGGGCACCACATATTTATATGCGGGCACCACATATTTATATGCGGGCACCACATATTTATTGCCATTTTTATCCCCGTCGTGTTGAATTCCGTCAGACAACAAATCATTGCTTGAAGCCAGGGTTGGCAGTCAACTTTAGAGCAGTCTGAGTCAAATGGGGTGGGGGAGGGGTGTGAGGGGTGGTGGTGGTGGTGGTGGTGGGGGGCAATCGATGCCAGTCCAGACTTTTATTGGCCTGTTTTTATCTTCAATATTGGCATTCCTCCAATCGAGTTGTGCCCCTTTGTATTGTTTTCACTTCAGTCGCCTCACTTAACGGGGGTGGGGGGGGGGGGGGGGATAAAAAAATCTCATGTGTCCAGTCACCGATGAATGCCCTTGTGACGTAGACGATGAGAATTGATGGATTATCACGTGACCCGGGACACTTTGATGAGAGCGACTTTTTGTGGTATTGTTTTGTCTAAACGAAGTCCAGGAACGAAGTCGACCAACAATAACGACAATTTCCTACTGCACCGGCTGAACCCGAGAATCATGAATGGCAAACACCCTTGGGATAGACTCGCAACATCTATATACACAGTGATAATCTGCCCAATTGTATGGCCACCTACAGAAATAATCTGCCCTATTGTATGCCCACCTATAGAAATAATCTGCCCAGTTGTATGGCCACCTACAGAAATAATCTGCCCAGTTGTATGGCCACCTACAGAAATAATCTGCCCAGTTGTATGGCCACCTACAGAAATAATCTGCCCAGTTGTATGGCCACCTACAGAAATAATCTGCCCAGTTGTATGGCCACCTACAGAAATAATCTGCCCAGTTGTATGGCCACCTACAGAAATAATCTGCCCACATACATCAATAATCTGCCCACATACATCAATAATCTGCCCACATACATCAATGATCTGTTACACGCCTCAATAATTTTCCCATATACATCAATAATCTACACACAAAAATCGATAATCTGCCTTACACTAACCGATAAGTCGCCCCCCCCCCCCCCCACCCTATTTGCACATAGTATCAAAGTATAAAAATACAACAAAGGAAAGGCAAAGCAACGAAATACAATATCCATGAGAAAAATAGATCTGAATTCTTGTTTTGATATCAACATCAATAAACATAGGCTGCAAATAGTACCAGAAGATTGATTTTCCTTATGTAATACAAGTGTACAAGTGAAAATCCTTATGTAATACAAGTGTACAAGTGAACTGGACTTCTCTACACGTTAACCGGTTAACTCAGCACATGAACCGGTCACTCTCTAAACAAACCGGTCACTTGTACACAAGAACTGGTCATCTCTACATATCAACCGGTCATCTCTACACATGAACCGGTCTCTTCTACACGTGAACCGGTCATTCTCTACACCTGAACCGGCCACCTGTACACATGAACCGGTCACTCTCTAAACAAACCGGTCACGTGTACACAAGAACTGGTCATCTCTACACATCAACCGGTCATCTGTACACATGAACCAGTCACTTCTACACGTGAATGGATTTCACCAGCTTCCAACACCTCTAGGCCTCTGGTTTACTTTATGTACAATCGTACTGTGTTCAGGAGACATACGACGTCATTGAGAAATGTATTCTGAACATCTTCATATGTTCACCAACTCAACAACTGGCCTTGAGGAAGATGTTCCTGAAAGGCCATACATCATATCATGAAAGCCAGCAAAAAACAAAGAAAAATTGTAAAAAAAAAACTTCCAAGAATGCCATCGCAATGATACATCGACGCGGGCCAATTAAAACCTCTCTAGCGTTTCCTCTTTGTTTTCATCTGTTAATGAAGGCGGAGAAATGATGCATTCGCCATAATCCTCGATAAAAAATTTGATGAGATTTTACATTAAACTCTGTAACAAAGCCAACTTCCCATACCGTATATGCGATAGTTATCTGATGTTTGACTGGTTGGAAGCCACACCCTTACAGTTGATACAATTCTCCTCAAAGTGGGGCTGGTCTAAAATAACTAGTCTATATTGTTGTTAGGTCTGTTGGTGAGATGGTCGCCAGTCTAGTCTTACGCCAAAAGTCTAGACAGCAGAACTTCCGGTCAAAAGCAGGCCGATGGACTAAATTCTAGTTGGGAAGTTGTGAAATAGACCAAGGGAAGTAAGCCGAACTTAAGGGAGATAACCAGCCAACATCAGGGTGAAGGGGAGAGCAGCAGGGTTTAGCGAACTTAGATCATAAAACATGTTGGAGTGGCAATCAAATCAAAGTGGGGTAGTGAATGTAAGGGGCTATAAACACTTAATGTAAGGGGCTATCAAATCGTAATGTAAGGGGCTATCAACACTTAATGTAAGGGGATATCAAATCTTAATATAAGGGGCTATCAACACTTAATGGAAGGGGCTATCAACACCTAATGGAAGGGGCTATCAACACTTAATGTAAGGGGCTATCAACACTTAATGTAAGGGGCTATCAACACTTAATGTAAGGGGCTATCAACACCTAATGTAAGGGGCTATCAACACTTAATGTAAGGGGCTATCAACACTTAATGAAGGAGATATCAACACTTAATGTAAGGGGCTATCAACACTTAATGTAAGGGGCTATCAACACTTAATGTAAGGGGCTATCAACACCTAATGTAAGGGGCTATCAACACTTAATGTAAGGGGCTATCAACACTTAATGAAGGAGATATCAACACTTAATGTAAGGGGCTATCAACACTTAATGTATGGGGCTATCAACACTTAATGTAAGGGGATATCAACACTAAGGGGCTATCAACACTTAATGTAAGTGGATATCAACATCACTTAATGTAAGGGGCTATCAACATCACTTAATGTAAGGGGATATCAACATCACTTAATGTAAGGGGCTATCAACATCACTTAATGTAAGGGGATATCAACATCACTTAATGTAAGGGGATATCAACACTTAATGTAAGGGGCTATCAACACCCAATGTAAGTGTCTATTAAAACTAAGTGTAATAATCTACACGGAATATCAGCACAAAAACTACATAGGAAGTATTCTATAACAGAACTACTGCTAAACATTTGATCGCGTTTTTTCCTCAAGTACTTTGATGATGATTTGCTACATGTTTGAGTGGCCGCTGATCAAATACAAATGTTGTTTAGACTAGACCGACACAGTACTTTGTTGTAGATTTGCTACATGTTTGAGTGGCTGCTGATTAAATACAAATGTTGTTTAGACTAGACCGTTACAACTCTTTGTTGTAGATTTGCTACATGTTTGAGTGGCCGCTGATTAAATACAAATGTTGTTTAGACTAGACCGTTACAATTCTTTGTTGTAGATTTGCTACATGTTTGAGTGCCTGCTGATCAATACAAATGTTGTTTAGACTAGACCGATACAATACTTTGTTGGACGCAGATATTTTTGGCACAGATCTTGTTCATGTTTTAATCGCATGATTGATCACAGAAAAAACAGGAGATTAGAGCAGATAACTCGTTACACAGATTGCATTTATCTGGTTGATTTGGGCGAACCCCCCCCCCCCCCACCCCTCCCCCATACACATTTGTCAAATAAATAAAGCTGAGCGTGTTTGATCCTGTTAAAATCATTTTTTGTTCGAAAGACAGAACTATCAGGAGATTGGGACTTTTACAAGCTTTCATTTACTGTTATGTAGATCTAAACACTGGTCCTTAGTTTCAAAAAATTTAATTGTTAAACAATGACGTCGCAGACGCTAAACATTTAGCCAATCAAATTACACATATCGCCAAGTGACGTTATCTAATTTAATTGGCCGTTGGGTTGTCTATTAAAATCTAAATAGACGTCCTGAAATAACGGACGGAGGGCGGGGAAGTGTGCTAGGAACTAATGTGAGATGTAGGGTGTGTGTGTGGGGGGGGGGGGGGGGTCTGACTCGGTTGGATAAGTGTATGAGTCTTTTCTTTCATAGACGCATATATCCTAGTCTTTACTACAATAGACTTTCTTGACCTAATCTTGACTACAATAAACTTGCTTGGCCTAGCTTTTACTACAATAGACCTATATGCCCTAGGCTTTAAGACCATAAACCAATATGCCCTAGTGTTCTCTGCATTATATTTATCTGCCCTACACTTCTGTTCCTCACGTAGGCTAGACTATTCTGCCCTGTGATGCCCCGAAGTTCGCTCCCCGACTTGTATGAGATTTATTTGCTCCCCAATTCTAACAATAAGCTCCACACCTCCCCTATGTGTACTAGAAGCGTTAATTAATTAATTAGACCTAGTGGGTGGAGTGCTGGTAGGGCGAGGTTAAAATCTGTAACATCAAAGCGCTGGCGTGTGACCTTACAATGACGTCTGCTTTATGGGCAGACGACAGGTACAACTGGCTTGACGTCTGCGGCGGTGATCTGTCTGGCACCTGAGACACGTGACCAACTGGCAACTGGAACCACTTCAGGACAGGATGTACCTGGCCAGTCTCAGGATGTACCTGGCCAGTCTCAGGATGTACCTGACCAGTCTCAGGATGTACCTGACCAGTCTCAGGATGTACCTGGCCAGTCTCAGGATGTACCTGACCAGTCATCGACATCACCACACACACAACAAATAAACAATCAAGCGGACAATTTTCGGCTCCTAGTTTGTTAAACACCCAGGTTCTCTAGCGACTTTATCCTAGAGCTGACGTTATGGGTTCCAGTCCCACCCAGCTCGTCACTTTTACACACAATAAGAATAATAATTTTTTTAAAATCCCGTTTTCCCTTTTTCTAAGATCTAAACCCAGTCCCATCCACAAATAAATTACACAATCAACGTCTTAAACGATTCGTAGGCTTGACCGCACCTAATGTATGTGTCTGCTTGACCGCACCAAATGTATGTGTCTCGAGTTTTTTCAAGTCTTGAGTTTTGACCTCGCTTGATATATGTATGTCTGGATGTCTTTCACAAAGGCCTTGAGTTTTGACCTCGCCTGATATATGTATGTCTGGATGTCTTTTAAAACGAATGTTCAGCACTCTGATGTGGTACACAACCTTCAGCCTAAAAATGGCGTCGTGTGTTGTTGTTTGTACGTCTGCTACTCGGTCCTGGAATCTGGCGGGAAAATCTGGACTTTAAACCGTTTGGTGCGTTAAGGTCAGTTAAGGTCAGTTAAGGTCAGTTAAGGTCAGTGGTAAACAGTGATCAAAAGTGTCGTTTAACTAGTTTTTAATACTGTTATAACGGCCGGATCATTTGTTTATGTAAATAAGGTAGTGACTGTATATATATATATATATATATATATATATATATATATATATATATATATATATATATATATATATATGTAAGTGTGTGTGTGTGTGTGCATGTCTGTGTAAACATCCAGTCACCGCCCCCCTCATCTTTTGGATCACCGCGCCCATCCTATTTTAACATCAAGTTTACATGAATCGCTCAAACAATTTTTGTTTCAATAGTTCAATACCATTGATCACTCGTCCAAGGAACAAATAATATATGAGACTGACCAAATAATTTTTGTCTGCCATGTCACTTAGCAAATTTTGGCCCCCAATAACTTTTTAAGTTAGTTAAACTGCGATTGGATTTAGTTAGAGAAATGTTGATACGTGATTGTTGTTTTTTTTCGTTACGAATGTCTGGTACAATCTTTTACTTGGGTACAATGGCTGTATTAGGTTTGTGTTCAAATTTTGTAATTCAGATCAACTTCTACCATTTCCTTAACGTCTGCACATTTGTGCATTTCCGTCGATATCGCAAAAAAAACCCACCAAAAAACAATTTAATTTGATTGCATCTAGATTGATACAGAAAATTAATTTAAAAATTACTAACTTCCAATAGCAAAAGGGAGAGAACTAAGAGGTAGTGTCCATAAGGGGAGGTAATGTTTACAAATGTTCACAAACCTTAGAGAAGAAACTTATTCTATTTATTCTATTAACGGGACAAAAAATACTCTTTTTAAATTTTGTATCGCAAACAACTAATTAGGTACAACGCAAATATTTTGTTGTGATGTGTGCCGAGTTAAAATTAATTAGTTTAGGAATGATAGGTAAAGAAAGAAAAACTGTGCCACTTTGTATCTAAAATTTAATCTACTATATGCTTATTGCTACGTGTTGGGTCATCGCTGTAAAATTTGTATAATTTTAATTCTCGGTAATCCCTTTTTTTTTCAGCCCCACTTTAAATATTAAGAAAGAGATATTACTATTGTAAATCTGTATCAGTCCTCACAAGCCAATGATGAAAACTGTAATACTAAAGCAAACACACAACTGACGCTATAAATTACGTGTGACGTGTCTGAGGCAAAAAAAAAGTATAGCTTCCCTCCCCCATCAAATCTAAGTCATGACGACCAATTTAGTAGTCCGACATGTATAATATATGCACCGCGCCACGTTTGCTCCCACAAACGTGGCTGTGTAGGTCGACAAACTACGAGCGTAAGAAAGTGACTCGGGTTTTCCCGAACGTCAATGAACCGTGGATGATATGCAGATGGCGGTGCACAATGGCATCAGATGCTTCGAGTGTCCTTCAAGTGTGCACCAAGAGGTGCACCAAGTGGTGAATGACGGGACGGACATTGGGATTGATTTTTGTTGCCGTGTGTCACCCCAACCCGCCATCAATCATGCAGCAGTGAGGGGGGGGGGGAATCTCGTATATTGGCCGATGTGTAGTTATTCTTTACCTGGAGTATCGAAACTTATTGGCAATAAGGAGGCTGCCTTGTCAAGTGGTGGGGGGTGGGGGGGGGGGGAGGGGCGATCCCCGGTGGCGGCATATTTGAGCCTTTCTGTTTAGGTTAAGCAAAACTTAAGCCAATCTAAATATCATTTTACATCAACTCTACATCAACTCTACATCAACTCTACATCAACTCTACATCAACTCTACATCAACTCTACATCAACTAAATCAACTCAACATCAACTCTACATCAACTCTACATCAACTCTACATCAACTTTACATCAACTCTACATCAACTCTACATCAACTCTACATCAACTTTACATCAACTCTACATCAACTTTACATCAACTTTACATCAACTCTACATCAAATCTACATCAACTCTACATCAACTCTACATCAACTTTACATCAACTCTACATCAACTTTACATCAACTCTACATCAACTTTACATCAACTCTACGTCAACTCTATATCAACTCTACATCAACTCTACGTCAACTCTACGTCAACTCTACATCAACTCTACGTCAACTCTACATCAACTCTACATCAACTGTACGTAAACTCTACGTCAACTCTACATCAACTCTACATCAACTCAACTCTACGTAAATCAAATAAAAATCTTGGCAATATTTCTATAATTGTAAAATCAACCGGTCTGGTTTTAGTTTGAATTTTTTTTGAAGGTGATCTCTGACTTTATACTGACAGAAAACTGACAGTGTAAAGAATTATACTGACAGCAAAAATTACAGTGTAAAGAATTATACTGACAGCAACTGAAACTGTAAAGAATTATACTGACAGAAAACTGACAGTGTAAAGAATAATACTGACAGCCAACTGAAAATGTAAAGAATTATACTGACAGACACATGTCAAGCTTCAGATTTCAACTGACCTATCGGCCACTCATCAACTGACCTATCGGCCACTCATCAACTGACCTATCGGCCACTCATCAACTGACCTATCGACCACTCATCAACTGACCTATCCGCCACTCATCAACTGACCTATCGGCCACTCATCAACTGACCTATCGGCCACTCATCAACTGACCAATAGGCCACTCATCAACTGACCTATCGGCCACTCATCAACTGACCTATCGGCCAATCATCAACTGATCTATCGGCCACTCATCAACTGACCTATCGGCCACTCATCAACTGATCTATCGGCCACTCATCAACTGACCTATCGGCCACTCATCAGCTGACCTATCGGCCATTCATCAACTGACCTATCGGCCACTCATCAGCTGACCTATCGGCCACTCATCAACTGACCTATCGGCCATTCATCAACTGACCTATCGGCCACTCATCAACTGACCTATCCGTATCAACGGACCTATCCGCCACTATCAACTGACCTATCGGCCATTCATCAACTGACCTATCGGCCACTCATCAACTAACCTATCGGCCACTCATCAACTGAGCTATCGGCCACTCATCAACTGACCTATCGGCCATTCATCAACTGACCTATCGACCACTCATCAACTGACCTATCGACCACTCATCAACTGACCTATCGGCAACTCATCAACTGACCTATCGGCCACTCATCAACTGACCTATCGGCCACTCATCAACTGACCTATCGGCCACTCATCAACTGACCTATTGGCCATTCATCAACTGACCTATCGGCCACTCATCAACTGACCTATCGGCCACTCATCAACTGACCTATCGGCCATTCATCAACTGACCTATCGGCCACTCATCAACTGACCTATCCGCCACTCATCAACTGACCTATCGGCCACTCATCAACTGACCTATCGGCCACTCATCAACTGACCTATTGGCCATTCATCAACTGACCTATCGGCCACTCATCAACTGACCTATTGGCCATTCATCAACTGACCTATCGGCCACTCATCAACTGACCTATTGGCCAATAATCAACTGGATGTTTGGGCTCTGACTTGAATAAATCAAAACACTGTGTCGTAGCACAGAGGGCAGCATGAAGCACTAGCTTAACACTGAGGGCAGCATGAAGCACTAGCTTAACATAGAGGGCACCATGAAGCACTAGCTTAACACAGGGCAGCATGAAGCACTAGCTTAACACAGAGGGCAGCATGAAGCACTAGCTTAACATAGAGGGCACCATGAAGCACTAGCTTAACACAGGGCAGCATGAAGCACTAGCTTAACACAGAGGGCAGCATGAAGCACTAGCTTAACACAGAGGGCAGCATGAAGCACTAGCTTAACACAGAGGGCAGCATGAAGCACTAGCTTAACATAGAGGGCACCATGAAGCACTAGCTTAACACAGGGCAGCATGAAGCACTAGCTTAACACAGAGGGCAGCACGAAGCACTAGCTTAACACAGAGGGCAGCATGAAGCACTAACTTGGCTTGGAACAATGAGAACTCGAGACAAGTTCACCGCGTGTGGTATCGATGCCTGAATAATTGAGTCGATACCAGTCGATGGCCGGTTAAGTTAACCTCAACAAATCGATGGCCTCGCTGTTGTCATAATTCACTCGACTAGCCACTGGTCAGTTTTTTCAGGCACGTGATTGGTGAAGCCAGTCGCTCAATGATTCCTTTGTTTTTGTGCTGTGTTTGTCCGGGTGGCGTTAAGTCTGTTTCCGGTCACCAATGACGTCAGCGGTTTAATAGCACCAGGATAGTTCTTATTGATTACATAATGCTTACATTGATGAGGTAGACTAGGGTTACTTTAAGGACTGTCTAGGGCTATATTAAAGGACATCATAGCTGTTACATTTTAAAGACATTTAACAAAACCACATTGCCATCCTCGGGTTAATTTTTGTTTTGTTTCTAATGTTGAGCTGGTGATAAGTAAAGAGTGAGTTGATGCTGTGATATAACGGTCTTTTGCTAGTGGCCAGGTGTGAGTAGTGGCTAGGTGTGACTAGTGGCTAGGTGTGGCTAGTGGCTAGGTGTGGCTAGTGGCCAGTTTTGGCTAGTGGCCAGGTGTGGCTAGTGGCCAGGTGTGACTAGTGGCCAGGTGTAATGAGTGGCCAGGTGTGATGGGTGGCCAGGTGCGGCCAGGTGTGGCTAGTGACCAGGTGTGGCTAGTGGCCAGGTGTGGCTAGTGGCCAGGTGTGGCTAGTGGCCAGGTGTGGCTAGTGGCCAGGTGTAATGAGTGGCCAGGTGTGACTAGTGGCCAGGTGTAATGAGTGGCCAGGTGTGGCTAGTGGCCAGGTGTGGCCAGGTGTGGCTAGTGGCCAGGTGTGGCCAGGTGTGGCTAATGGCCAGGTGTGGCTAGTGGCCAGGTGTGGCTAGTGGCCAGGTGTGGCTAGTGGCCAGGTGTAATGAGTGGCCAGGTGTGGCTAGTGGCCAGGTGTGGCCAGGTGTGGCTAGTGGCCAGGTGTGGCTAGTGGCCAGGTGTAATGAGTGGCCAGGTGTGGCTAGTGGCCAGGTGTGGCTAGTGGCTAGGTGTGGCCAGGTGTGGCTAGTGGCCAGGTGTGGCCAGGTGTGGCTAGTGGCCAGGTGTGGCTAGTGGCCAGGTGTGGCTAGTGGCCAGGTGTGGCTAGTGGCTAGGTGTGGCTAGTGGCTAGGTGTGGTTAGTGGCCAGGTGTGATGGGTGGCCAGGTGTGGCTAGTGGCCAGGTGTGGCCAGGTGTGGCTAGTGGCCAGGTGTGGCCAGGTGTGGCTAGTGGCCAGGTGTGGCTAGTGGCCAGGTGTGGCCAGGTGTGGCTAGTGGCTAGGTGTGGCTAGTGGCCAGGTGTGATGGGTGGCCAGGTGTGGCTAGTGGCCAGGTGTGGCCAGGTGTGGCTAGTGGCCAGGTGTGGCCAGGTGTGGCTAGTGGCCAGGTGTGGCTAGTGGCCAGGTGTGATGAGTTGCCAGTTTTGGCTAGTGGCCAGGTGTGGCTAGTGGCCAGGTGTGGCTAGTGGCCAGGTGTGATGAGTTGCCAGTTTTGGCTAGTGGTCAGGTGTGGCTAGTGGCCAGGTGTGGCCAGGTGTGGCTAGTGGCCAGGTGTGGCCAGGTGTGGCTAGTGGCCAGGTGTGGCTAGTGGCCAGGTGTGATGAGTTGCCAGTTTTGGCTAGTGGCCAGGTGTGGCTAGTGGCTAGGTGTGGTTAGTGGCCAGGTGTGATGGGTGGCCAGGTGTGGCTAGTGGCCAGGTGTGGCCAGGTGTGGCTAGTGGCCAGGTGTGGCCAGGTGTGGCTAGTGGCCAGGTGTGGCTAGTGGCCAGGTGTGGCCAGGTGTGGCTAGTGGCTAGGTGTGGCTAGTGGCCAGGTGTGATGGGTGGCCAGGTGTGGCTAGTGGCCAGGTGTGGCCAGGTGTGGCTAGTGGCCAGGTGTGGCCAGGTGTGGCTAGTGGCCAGGTGTGGCTAGTGGCCAGGTGTGATGAGTTGCCAGTTTTGGCTAGTGGCCAGGTGTGGCTAGTGGCCAGGTGTGGCTAGTGGCCAGGTGTGATGAGTTGCCAGTTTTGGCTAGTGGTCAGGTGTGGCTAGTGGCCAGGTGTGGTGAGTTGCCAGTTTTAGCTAGTGGTCAGGTGTGGCTAGTGGCCAGGTGTGAGTTGTGACCAGGTGTGATGAGTGACCAGGTGTGGCTAGTGGCCAGGTGTGTTGAGTGGCCATGTGTGATGGGTGGCCATTTGTGGTTAGTGGCCAGATGTGATGGGTAGACAGGTGTGATGACATCCACGTGCATGTAAACACCTGAGAAAGCCATCACTTAACATACCAGCCTGCTTGTCATTGTATGTTGACATACACCATCAGTTACCCAGGTCACTGTCTGTATGTGGCGTGGTTTAAGTCATGACTCGAGACATACGTCTTAAGTCAATGTGTGTCTGTGTGTTGTACAGCATCTATGTGTGCTGTGTGTTGCAATATGTGTGTGTAAGTCACGACTCGAGACATACGTCTTAATGTGTTACGGTGTGTCTGTGTGTGTTACCGCATCTATGTGTGCTGTGTGTTGCAATATGTGTGTACTGTGTCTTACAGCTTGCATGTGTGAAAACCACCTACACACATGTGTACACTATCCATGGCCCACGCCTGAAGTCATTTAATGAAGGGCGTCAAGCCGTTTACACTCGTCTTTGGTCGAGTTTCGTCCATTAGCAGCTCGTCCCCATCCATAGGTCGAGTAGACAACTTTGTCATGTACTCAGTACTCACTAATGTAGACAGCTGTGTGATGTACTCACTGATGTAGACAGCTTTGTAATGTACTCACTGATGTAGACAGCTGTGTGATGTACTCACTGATGTAGACAGCTGTGTGATGTACTCACTGATGTAGACAGCTTTCTCATGTACTCACTGATGTAGACAGCTTTGTCATGTACTCACTGATGTAGACAGCTTTGTCATGTACTCACTGATGTAGACAGCTTTGTAATGTACTCACTGATGTAGACAGCTTTGTAATGTACTCACTGATGTAGACAGCTTTGTAATGTACTCACTGATGTAGACAGCTTTGTCATGTACTCACTGATGTAGACAGCTTTGTCATGTACTCACTGATGTAGACAGCTTTGTCATGTACTCACTGATGTAGACAGCTTTGTCATGTACTCACTGATGTAGGCAGCTTTGTAATGTACTCACTGATGTAGACAGCTTTGTCATGTACTCACTGATGTAGACAGCTTTGTCATGTACTCACTGATGTAGACAGCTGTGTGATGTAGACAGCTTTGTAATGTACTCACTGATGTAGACAGCTTTGTAATGTACTCACTGATGTAGACAGCTTTGTCATGTACTCACTGATGTAGACAGCTGTGTGATGTAGACAGCTTTGTCATGTACTCACTGATGTAGACAGCTTTGTCATGTACTCACTGATGTAGACAGCTTTGTCATGTACTCACTGATGTAGACAGCTTTGTCATGTACTCACTGATGTAGACAGCTTTGTCATGTACTCACTGATGTAGACAGCTTTGTCATGTACTCACTGATGTAGACAGCTTTGTCATGTACTCACTGATGTAGACAGCTTTGTCATGTACTCACTGATGTAGACAGCTTTGTCATGTACTCACTGATGTAGACAGCTTTGTCATGTACTCACTGATGTAGACAGCTTTGTCATGTACTCACTGATGTAGACAGCTTTGTCATGTACTCACTGATGTAGACAGCTTTGTCATGTACTCACTGATGTAGACAGCTTTGTCATGTACTCACTGATGTAGACAGCTTTCTCATGTACTCACTGATGTAGACAGCTTTGTCATGTACTCACTGATGTAGACAGCTTTGTCATGTACTCACTGATGTAGACAGCTTTGTCATGTACTCACTGATGTAGACAGCTTTGTGATGTACTCACTGATGTAGACAGCTTTGTAATGTACTCACTGATGTAGACAGCTTTGTGATGTACTCACTGATGTAGACAGCTTTGTGATGTACTCACTGATGTAGACAGCTTTGTCATGTACTCACTGATGTAGACAGCTGTGTGATGTACTCACTGATGTAGACAGCTTTGTCATGTACTCACTGATGTAGACAGCTTTGTGATGTACTCACTGATGTAGACAGCTTTGTGATGTACTCACTGATGTAGACAGCTTTGTCATGTACTCACTGATGTAGACAGCTGTGTGATGTACTCACTGATGTAGACAGCTTTGTCATGTACTCACTGATGTAGACAGCTTTGTCATGTACTCACTGATGTAGACAGCTGTGTGATGTACTCACTGATGTAGACAGCTTTGTCATGTACTCACTGATGTAGACAGCTTTGTCATGTACTCACTGATGTAGACAGCTTTGTGATGTACTCACTGATGTAGACAGCTTTGTCATGTACTCACTGATGTAGACAGCTGTGTGATGTACTCACTGATGTAGACAGCTGTGTGATGTACTCACTGATGTAGACAGCTTTGTCATGTACTCACTGATGTAGACAGCTGTGTGATGTACTCACTGATGTAGACAGCTTTGTCATGTACTCACTGATGTAGACAGCTTTGTCATGTACTCACTGATGTAGACAGCTGTGTGATGTACTCACTGATGTAGACAGCTTTGTCATGTACTCACTGATGTAGACAGCTTTGTCATGTACTCACTGATGTAGACAGCTTTGTGATGTACTCACTGATGTAGACAGCTTTGTCATGTACTCACTGATGTAGACAGCTGTGTGATGTACTCACTGATGTAGACAGCTGTGTGATGTACTCACTGATGTAGACAGCTTTGTCATGTACTCACTGATGTAGACAGCTTTGTCATGTACTCACTGATGTAGACAGCTTTGTCATGTACTCACTGATGTAGACAGCTTTGTCATGTACTCACTGATGTAGACAGCTTTGTCATGTACTCACTGATGTAGACAGCTTTGTCATGTACTCACTGATGTAGACAGCTTTGTCATGTACTCACTGATGTAGACAGCTTTGTCATGTACTCACTGATGTAGACAGCTTTGTCATGTACTCACTGATGTAGACAGCTTTGTCATGTACTCACTGATGTAGACAGCTTTGTCATGTACTCACTGATGTAGACAGCTTTGTCATGTACTCACTGATGTAGACAGCTTTGTCATGTACTCACTGATGTAGACAGCTTTGTCATGTACTCACTGATGTAGACAGCTTTGTGATGTACTCACTGATGTAGACAGCTTTGTAATGTACTCACTGATGTAGACAGCTTTGTGATGTACTCACTGATGTAGACAGCTGTGTGATGTACTCACTGATGTAGACAGATGTGTGATGTACTCACTGATGTAGACAGCTGTGTGATGTACTCACTGATGTAGACAGCTTTGTGATGTACTCACTGATGTAGACAGCTGTGTGATGTACTCACTGATGTAGACAGATGTGTGATGTACTCACTGATGTAGACAGCTGTGTGATGTACTCACTGATGTAGACAGATGTGTGATGTACTCACTGATGTAGACAGCTGTGTGATGTACTCACTGATGTAGACAGCTTTGTCATGTACTCACTGATGTAGACAGCTTTGTCATGTACTCACTGATGTAGACAGCTTTGTCATGTACTCACTGATGTAGACAGATGTGTGATGTACTCACTGATGTAGACAGCTTTGTCATGTACTCACTGATGTAGACAGCTGTGTGATGTACTCACTGATGTAGACAGCTTTGTCATGTACTCACTGATGTAGACAGCTTTGTCATGTACTCACTGATGTAGACAGCTTTGTCATGTACTCAGTACTCACTGATGTAGACAGCTGTGTGATGTACTCACTGATGTAGACAGCTGTGTGATGTAGACAGCTGTGTGATGTACTCACTGATGTAGACAGCTTTGTCATGTACTCACTGATGTAGACAGCTTTCTCATGTACTCACTGATGTAGACAGCTTTGTCATGTACTCACTGATGTAGACAGCTTTGTGATGTACTCACTGATGTAGACAGCTTTGTAATGTACTCACTGATGTAGACAGCTTTGTGATGTACTCACTGATGTAGACAGCTGTGTGATGTACTCACTGATGTAGACAGATGTGTGATGTACTCACTGATGTAGACAGCTGTGTGATGTACTCACTGATGTAGACAGCTTTGTGATGTACTCACTGATGTAGACAGCTGTGTGATGTACTCACTGATGTAGACAGATGTGTGATGTACTCACTGATGTAGACAGCTGTGTGATGTACTCACTGATGTAGACAGATGTGTGATGTACTCACTGATGTAGACAGCTGTGTGATGTACTCACTGATGTAGACAGCTTTGTCATGTACTCACTGATGTAGACAGCTTTGTCATGTACTCACTGATGTAGACAGCTTTGTCATGTACTCACTGATGTAGACAGATGTGTGATGTACTCACTGATGTAGACAGCTTTGTCATGTACTCACTGATGTAGACAGCTGTGTGATGTACTCACTGATGTAGACAGCTTTGTCATGTACTCACTGATGTAGACAGCTTTGTCATGTACTCACTGATGTAGACAGCTTTGTCATGTACTCAGTACTCACTGATGTAGACAGCTGTGTGATGTACTCACTGATGTAGACAGCTGTGTGATGTAGACAGCTGTGTGATGTACTCACTGATGTAGACAGCTTTGTCATGTACTCACTGATGTAGACAGCTTTGTCATGTACTCACTGATGTAGACAGCTTTGTCATGTACTCACTGATGTAGACAGCTTTGTCATGTACTCACTGATGTAGACAGCTTTGTCATGTACTCACTGATGTAGACAGCTTTGTCATGTACTCACTGATGTAGACAGCTTTGTCATGTACTCACTGATGTAGACAGCTTTGTCATGTACTCACTGATGTAGACAGCTTTGTCATGTACTCACTGATGTAGACAGCTTTGTCATGTACTCACTGATGTAGACAGCTTTGTCATGTACTCACTGATGTAGACAGCTTTGTAATGTACTCACTGATGTAGACAGCTGTGTGATGTACTCACTGATGTAGACAGCTTTGTCATGTACTCACTGATGTAGACAGCTTTGTCATGTACTCACTGATGTAGACAGCTTTGTCATGTACTCACTGATGTAGACAGCTGTGTGATGTACTCACTGATGTAGACAGCTTTGTCATGTACTCACTGATGTAGACAGCTGTGTGATGTACTCACTGATGTAGACAGCTTTGTCATGTACTCACTGATGTAGACAGCTTTGTCATGTACTCACTGATGTAGACAGCTTTGTCATGTACTCACTGATGTAGACAGCTTTGTCATGTACTCACTGATGTAGACAGCTTTGTCATGTACTCACTGATGTAGACAGCTTTGTGATGTACTCACTGATGTAGACAGCTTTGTGATGTACTCACTGATGTAGACAGCTTTGTACTCACCCCCATCGTTTACTTGCTCCTGTCATGCACGTGCCTGTGTTTATGCCGATCACTGAAGTTGCCGGTTAATAGACGTGCTTGTCCTTCACCTTGCATTTCGATCCGCGCCTTTTGATTTCGACGAACCCCGAGAACCCCCCCCCCCATCGCCCCCCCCCCCCCATCGCCCCCCTCCATCGCCCCCCCCCCCCCCCCACTAAACTAAGTTTACCGTATAGCTCTACCTACCCTACTCGATCATTCCAATACCCTTTTTAGACATTTAGACAATATTTTAAAATCTATAAAAAAAAAATGTTACTACCCAGTCAAGACATGACCTCATTTAACCTTTAACCTTTAACCTCATCCCCAGTTGAGATCCACTCCCCCTACTTTAGTGTTGTTTAACATCTTTGTCCACTCCCCCTTCCCCACCCATATCACCTACCTATTCTTACCAAGCCACCAACATCTTATGTTTATCCCTCTAATTATTCCCTCCCCTCACACTAAACACACTCACGCACACATGCGCACACACACACAAACACAAACACACACACTCGTCTGTTTAACTGGATAAATACCCCCACCCTCACACTAAACACACAATCTGTCTCACAAATACCATCACACTATCTCACAGAAACACACACACATCTATACATTCCCGGCTAATTATGCCCCACACACACACTTAACACCCACACACACACACACCTAACGAACCGTAGTTTTATTCCATATCTTACATCGTTAGCCCAACTAAAAAAAATATTTCCGCAAATAAAAGTGTACCCAAAGAAAATATGTTCGCCAAAATTAAAAACATCCATGTAATTAAAATGTTGCCCGAAATTAAAATCATCCATGTAATTAAAATGTTGCCCGAAATTAAAATCATCCATGTAATTAAAATGTTCCCCGAAATTAAAATCATCTATATAATTAAAATGTTCCCCAAAATTTAAATCATCGATGTAATTAAAATGTTTCCCGAAATTTAAATCATCCATGTAATTAAAATGTTCCCTGAAATTAAAATCATCCATGCAAAAAATGTTCCCGGCAGCAACAAAAAATGTTCCCTAATTCACCAATGGACACAGTTCCCGCCCACAATGAGCGTGAAGCGAGCACTCAAGCACAAAGTCCGGCCTGCGTGAATGGATAAAAAAACACAACATCAACACGCTGTGTTTTTACACGAACTCACTGGAGCTTCAAACATTTGGCCATTATCAAATGCAGTTGTACATTTGAAAATGTTTTTCTTTACGGCTTCAATTATTTATTGTATTTCATAAAAGCCCGTTCACCAGCGAAAATTTGAAAAACATGAAATTGCGAAGCAAAAAAAAATGTGAAACAATGGTAAATTTGAAAATGAAAACAAAGGCGTAAACTTTTTCAGCTGTAAATAAGGGGGGGGGGGGTTGTGTTAACAATGTGATGTTGGGGATTGGGTGAATTCAATGAGACCATTCGTAAACTGTGCGTCAAATCATGTGCGTCAGTTGTGCATCTAAAAATGTGCGTACGTTGAGCGTCAAATAATGTGTGCGTCTCACCTCAAACAAGATTTATCGGTTGCTGGCGTATCAACTCAGGCAAGATTTCTCCGAGTTCGATTACTTTGTGCCATTGATCTAATTTTATAAACACCTTTATTTTAGAAGCTGGCGAGCACTTTAAAATATTGTCTAAGATCCCATCAAATATGAGTTTTTGGCCAGCCTCTGATCAATAATAGGTTTTTAAATATTGGCCCGACTCCCATTCAATATATCATTTAGAACTGTGGCCAAATTTGAATTTATTTTTTTATTTTGGCTTTCAGATAAAATGAATGAATGTCAGCACTAACAGCATAGAATTTTTCATCTTCAGCGAATACTTTCTTGCATTACAAATACATCTTATTTTACAGGACCAATCTCGGTATGACGATAGTAAACATTAGGACGTAGAGCCACAGAACTGCAACAATTGGAAAGTGACGCCCTAACAACTGCAACATCTTGAAAGTGGCGCACTAACAACTGTAACAATTGGAAAGTGGCACCCTAACAAATGCTACACATTGAAAGTGGCGCCCTAATAACTGCAACACATTGAAAGTGGCGCCCTAGCATCTGGCCAAAATGGCGCCCATTGTGAACGTGACGTGTGCGACAAACGCGTCAGACGGGACGACAGAATCGCCACTAGGCAAGTAGAGGGTTAAGGTGTTATTGTAAGATATCCCACCACTAGAGGTTTAAGGTGTTATTGTAAGGTATCCCACCATTCGGCAAGTAGAGGGTTAACGGGTTATTGTAAGATATCCCACCACTAGAGGGTTAATGTGTTATTGTAAGATATCCCACCACTAGAGGGTTAATGTGTTATTGTAAGATATCCCACCACTAGGGGGTTAATGTGTTATTGTAAGGTATCCCACCACTAGGCAAGTAGAGGGTTAATGTGTTATTGTAAGATATCCCACCACTAGAGGGTTAATGTGTTATTGTAAGATATCCCACCACTAGGGGGTTAATGTGTTATTGTAAGGTATCCCACCACTAGGCAAGTAGAGGGTTAATGTGTTATTGTAAGATATTCCACCACTAGAGGGTTAATGTGTTATTGTAAGATATCCCACCACTAGGGGGTTAATGTGTTATTGTAAGATATCCCACCACTAGAGGGTTAACGGGTTATTGTAAGGTATCCCACCACTAGAGGGTTAATGTGTTATTGTAAGGTATCCCACCACTAGGCAAGTAGAGGGTTAATGTGTTATTGTAAGATATCCCACCACTAGAGGGTTAATGTGTTATTGTAAGGTATCCTACCACTAGGCAAGTAGAGGGTTAATGTGTTATTGTAAGATATCCCACCACTAGAGGGTTAACGGGTTATTGTAAGATATCCCACCACTAGGCAAGTAGAGGGTTAATGTGTTATTGTAAGATATCCCACCACTAGAGGGTTAATGTGTTATTGTAAGATATCCCACCACTAGGGGGTTAATGTGTTATTGTAAGATATCCCACCACTAGAGGGTTAATGTGTTATTGTAAGATATCCCACCACTAGGGGGTTAATGTGTTATTGTAAGATATCCCACCACTAGAGGGTTAACGGGTTATTGTAAGGTATCCCACCACTAGAGGGTTAATGTGTTATTGTAAGGTATCCCACCACTAGGCAAGTAGAGGGTTAATGTGTTATTGTAAGATATCCCACCACTAGAGGGTTAATGTGTTATTGTAAGATATCCCACCACTAGGGGGTTAATGTGTTATTGTAAGGTATCCCACCACTAGGCAAGTAGAGGGTTAATGTGTTATTGTAAGATATCCCACCACTAGAGGGTTAATGTGTTATTGTAAGATATCCCACCACTAGAGGGTTAATGTGTTATTGTAAGATATCCCACCACTAGGGGGTTAATGTGTTATTGTAAGATATCCCACCACTAGGGGGTTAATGTGTTATTGTAAGATATCCCACCACTAGAGGGTTAACGTGTTATTGTAAGATATCCCACCACTAGAGGGTTAACGTGTTATTGTAAGATATCCCACCACTAGAGGGTTAATGTGTTATTGTAAGGTATCCTACCACTAGGCAAGTAGAGGGTTAATGTGTTATTGTAAGATATCCCACCACTAGAGGGTTAACGGGTTATTGTAAGATATCCCACCACTAGGCAAGTAGAGGGTTAATGTGTTATTGTAAGATATCCCACCACTAGAGGGTTAATGTGTTATTGTAAGATATCCCACCACTAGGGGGTTAATGTGTTATTGTAAGATATCCCACCACTAGAGGGTTAATGTGTTATTGTAAGATATCCCACCACTAGGGGGTTAATGTGTTATTGTAAGATATCCCACCACTAGAGGGTTAACGGGTTATTGTAAGGTATCCCACCACTAGAGGGTTAATGTGTTATTGTAAGGTATCCCGTCACTAGGCAAGTAGAGGGTTAATGTGTATTGTAAGAAATCAATGCCAGGTGTTATCATATGTGTTATTATAGTCTATATAAGTAAATATCTGACAAAAGTATCCATGTATTTATATTCCCCATAAACGTATCCCTGTGTATATCTGATAAATGTATATACCTGACTTATCCCTGTATATACCTAACTTATATATCTTGTATATCCTGACAGACGAGGACCTGAACGCTCTACTGTACATTGTGGTGACCCTGCTGTTCTACTCTATGGGGATCGTGATCGGCATCATCACGTACCTGAAGCGCGAGCAGGCGGACATGGAGGAAGACAAGATGTTTGACACCTACATGCAGCTCAAGCGGGAGCCCTTCAACCTGCACAAGAAGGAGCGCGTGCAGCAGATGGCCCAGTACCTCAAGCAGCTGGAGGAGCAACGGGAGGCCCGGGACAGGATCGAGAGTTGGAGGACCGTCGACAGCCAGCCCCAGCCCTGCAAGATACACAACCCGCTGCTGCAGCCCCCGTACATCGCTTGCAGCCCGACGGTCGGGGCCGAGTCTTGGGTGGGGCAAGGCTTGGTGCCTCTTGGTACCCGGGATGGGGAGTGGGGTGAAAACGGCGGGGGGCCGGCGTTGCTGTGTTCTCTGACCCTCGGGGTGTGTGAGCCGCTCTTGACCCCAGACACCATCAAGCGGGTCGCCTTCCCCGACCTCCCGGGCAACGAAAGCGGACGTGGTACCGTGGGTTACCTCCCCACGGGCCAGGGGACACAACCCAAGTGTCAGTGCGGGATCATGAAAAGCTCGACCAGACCCTTCTCCCCCAGCAGACAGCCCCGGCTCTCCCCCAACACGTTCTGTGTGTACCAGAAGCTGGGCGAGGCTGGGCCCGGCTACTCGTGTACACAGCTGGCGTCAGACCAGGGCGGGGCTGACCACTGCCACACCGGGGACGCCAACCCTAGACCCCACACCAACCACACCGTCTTCCACACCGCCGACCCCAGCGCCAACTGTGATATTTCCTCTCAAGACACGACCGCCCCACTTCAGCGGCGACGGAGCGATTCAGTTGCCGCCCCCCACCTTTCGCACGCCCCCTTGGCGCGGCAGTTCAGCCTTAATCTCGAACGGAAACTGCCCTCCCACTGTGGTTCAGACCTTGGAACTTTAATCAAAGACCACATTCTCTTAAAGAATCTACAGTCTAGTGCTTTCTATGATTTAATCCCTAAGGAACTTTCCCAGGAAAACTCCAGCGTACAACTTGCACAGGCACTTGTAAACAACGAACACGGTGAGACGAAACACGGAACACACAACACACTCGAGTCGGATGGGAGAGGTGGGGGTTATCTGGGGGGAGAGTCGACGCTGGGCAGACATGAGTCCCCCACTGAGCCGCCATCTTTTATTTGGTCCCCCATCGCCCCTCCCCAGTCCCTCATCTACCAGCTGCCACTCCCCGAAGACAGCTCCCAGCTGTCCGAGCAGCCCCTCCAGCTGCCGTTATCTCTCTTCCAGCTCCAAGCGCCGGTTGACGTTCGACCAAAGATATTCCCACTGAAAGACATTCCTAAATCCTTGAGCCTCGGGGAGTCAGCAGAGACCATCTCTCCTGAGAGCAGCTACAACTTCAACAAACGAAGACTTCACAATCCCATGTACGACGCGTGGAAAAAGGGAAACTCCCAAACTGTGGATATTCCCGATACGTTTAGATCGCATGCAGCTGTTGATGCTTCGGGAAAATCCAAATCTCACGACAAGAAACTGCAGTCTAAGACTCCGCCAACAAGGGACAATGAAAGAAGGGGCGCTCTGTTCTTCACACAGAAAGCCCTCCACAAAGACAACGACGCCGCTAAAGCGAGCGCCGCCCAGCGGCACCGTCGCTCGCTAGGCCACCTGGGTAGGCAGGAGAGCGTCGACTCGGCCAACAGCCGGACGTCAGAACTCTCCGACTCGCCTCTGCTGTTGCCCAGTGAGGACACCCCAGCCCTCAACTTATCTAGCGCGTCTTCCACAGGCTCGACCTCCGTGTCCCCGGCAGACGGCAAACTGCCCAGGAAAATCCCCCGACTCGCGAGATCTGAAACTGTGGACACCTCCAAGCTGTATAGAAAATAGATTTGAGCACAACAACCCATCAGCTTAGAAAATAGACATGCACCAAAAAACCTGCTGCTTCTAGAATGAACGTTGACAGCAGAAACCAGACACATTCGGGTTATTTATAGACATGACGACACTGCTTTCAAACGTTGTCTTTGTGTGGTTTGTGTACAAGCATTTCACCTGTTCAACTTTTCAAGCATTGTATATTGATTCGTAGAATTATTTTTGCACTTTATGTTTTGAAGAATTTTTCGCACTCCAAGAACCTATAATTAGCACATAGGAAGTTGTTCTATAAGCAATTACTGATCTACGAGGTTCTATATATAGCGTGGCTGGCCCACGTGATGCGAACACGTGGTTCTGAAGGTTAACACGTGACATGTTATTTTTTACAGGTATTTTTTTATCATTCTTTTCGATTGATGTGTTATTTTTATCTCATGAAGACGATATAACTTTTATATCGAATCTAGAAATTGTTAAGCGAGGTCGATATCAGAACTTCCATTGATGGGGGTGGGGTGAAGTGAGTGGTTAGAACTAGTGGTGTGGGTAAAAGGGGGGGGGGGGGTTAAAGAAATGTTAGATGTGGAGGCGTAGATGGGGTGTGAGAGGGAGTTAAGTCCCCCATGGAGCCCCCCCCCCCAGATAACAATCTCACGTTAGGTTACAGTTATTGTCTATATATATATATATATATATATATATATATATATATATATATATATATATATATATATATATATATATATATATATATATATATATATATATATAATCTGTAGCTTGACATGAGATAGCTATCTTTGTAAAAATCGTAACAGAGATATAAGCATATGTATTTGTGTAGCAGGTAACCTGTGCAATATGTAGCTACCAACACGCATATACCTAGACAAGAATGTATATACTGTACATCCTAGCCATTGACCCTCATCACGTGATTCCCTCTCTCGAGCTATCAACATGCTTGAGAGCTGGAATAGACAACAGCTGCAGGATGGAAGCGTCCACCTTGCTATTGGAGGGGTTAAAGGTTACGTGCATTAGTCTTTGGTATTTAGGCTTGGGCTCGGCTAGTTGTAAAGTTATGGTGAGATTTAGGCTTGGGCTCGGCTAGTTGTAAAGTTATGGTGAGATTTAGGCTTGGCTAAAGGATGGAGTTTGGGTTATGCCATGTGTATAGGTATCGTGATGATAGGGTGTAGGTTCAAACCCATCATAAAAATGTTGAAATGATCATTTTGGCTTGTCCATCCTAAATGAGGCAGACTGCTACAAAAAGAAAGTCCAACGACTTACCAGGAACGATAACTCTGAGTGACACAGTACCTGGATGGAAAAAAAATTTAACCATTATTTAGGACCTTGGATACAATATTTTCGACCGGTTTTCTTTCGTTTCAGAGATTATGCAATGTGACCACTTTTTCTAAATTTACCACTGTTTCTAAATTTACCACTGTTTCTAAATTTACCACTGTTTCTAAATTTACCACTGTATCTAGCTCGACACTGTTGTTAGATTTACTAAATGTATGTTTTCGCCTCACTGCTGTTTTTTCTCACCTTTTTGTTTTCCTGATGCTGAGTTAACCAGTGGACTTCTGCTTATAGGGGTATAGGTTTAACCTTAGGGTTTAACCGTTGGAAGTTTACAGGTTCCAAGCGTTTAACCGTTGGACGTCTACATTACCAAAGGTTTAACCGTTGATATCAGAGGGTCAAAGGTTTAACCTCTGGATGTCTACGCAACCAAAGTTTTAACAGTTGATGTCTACAGGACCAAGGTTTTAATTTCAGGATCTCTCCTGCTAACAGAATGAATCAAGCACCCATATTTTGGTTAGATATTGAAAGATACTGTTTAAATCAAGTCATGGTTTTATTTGTGCCTTTTTAGTTGATATTTTGATACGATAAAAGCCAAAACAATTATTTTTATTTGTTGTAATTTTAAATGTACTATCTGGCAATTTTTGGTGGGGAGAAAAATCTGGCTTTTCAACGTTATTTTGTGTATATGAGTTGTGAATTAAATTATGCAAACTTGCAAACAAGGAAAAGTATTTATTTGAAGAGCTAGCAGCTGTACATGGTCAGAGAGTTTGGGATTGTTTACATGTTGGTAGTGAACGATAAGGACGTGTGGATGACGTCAGAAAGACAAGCTTGAATGGCTTGGTTTGTCAGGCAGGGAGTGCGCATGTGCAAGAAATGAGAAAAAAAGATGTAAATAAATAACATATGGAGCCCGTGTTTTATTGTAACTGGATGCTGAATGTGTGTAAATATTACACGGTGAATGGGCAGTGTAATATGGTGCGGGGGGGGGGGGGGTTGAAGAGGCAGTTCAAGGTTTTTACGGAATGTTTGTTTATGAATGGTGGCAGTTGAGAACAGTTATGATGTTTCTAGCTATGTTGACAGAAATGAAGTGCGATCTAATTCACATGTTTACACTTTTTAAGTTATTTTATTAAAATTATCTTCTATGCACATTTTAATGTCAGTTAATGATTCTATGTTTGTTAATATCAGGCTTCGACAAATACTGTAAACACTGACATTTGTTTCACCCAAATGACACCTTTTCCCTAAATGACATGTTGCAACTTGTGAAATAATTTTGTTAAAAAAGTACGTAGGCCTGTACATTGTGGTACAACAGCATTCAATTGGTTATCTCCCCTGTATCAGTTTGTTTATATTACCTCCTCTTGTACCAGATATTTACTTTTGTATCAGCTACGTGCCCTTGAATCAGTTACTTCCCTTTGTGTTCCCTTTTTACTCTAGTCTCTATTAACTCCCTTCACTGTATAGTAAATTCTGATCTCCCCTGTCTCTCTTATGCTCCTCTATTACCTTCCTTTATAAATATCGAAATGTTTCTTTTTACTAATCGGCCAAGCGTCACTCAACTGTTTTTACTACCCAACACCATCTAATACCTATTTGTTGTTTTATTACCTCCCCTGCCCTTATGATTTCCCCTTGCTAAAAACCAGACTCTCCTGTTTTTTTTAAATCTTTCTTTTAATAATCCTCCTATCTATTGCATATAATCATGTACTCTTATTTTTTATTGCTACCCCACCCTATCCATCTATCTCTCCATCTTTGTCATGTAGATCATGCTCATATTACGTTCCACAAAATGCAACATATTTACATACCTTCTACCTATATTACGTTACACAAAATAAAACATTTACATACCTTCTACTCATATTACGTTACACAAAATACAACATATTTACATACCTTCTACCCATATGACGTTACACAGTGCACAAAGTCTAATACCCCATCTATTATTAAACTCTCTTAGAATTATTGATACATATAATGAAACAATTTGGTACTGTTTTTATTTTAAAACAAAATTTGTGAATCAGATCATTCAGAAAACAAACTCTGTTAAATCTTTATTTGAAAAAAAAAACTTTGATAGTCTAGTAAGAAACAGCTTTGTGTTACATGACATGTACACGATGCCCTGCTAGTTTTCTACCCTTATTTCAGCCAACCCCTACCCCTGCTAGTTTTCTACCCTTATTTCAGCCATCCCCCACCCCCTGCTAGTTTTCTACCCTTATTTCAGCCATCCCCCTCCCGTCTAGTTTTCTACCCTTATTTCGGCCACCCCCCACCCCCTGCTAGTTTTCTACCCTTGTTTCAGCCACCCCCCCCCCAACTCTGATATATACACTGTGTTGCTATCACCTCCCTTTTTCTCTCATTACCTCCCCTAGTTGTGATCTCTGCCAATCACATTCTGAAGCGGCCAATATTTTTCTGCCAGATGTCAATGAACGATCAGCTGTAGATAACACGTCCAGTTTTACCTCGTCCTCACCACGTCACTGTGCTTTCAGTGTCTTCCTCCAGTACATGTGTTATGTTGCAGTCACAGACCTCTAGTGCCGTGACACGCCATACAAAGTGCTATGACACGGACCCCAGTGTCACGACACTGACAACAATATGACATGACACTGACCCCAAATGACTTGGCACTGACCCCAAATGACTTGGCACTAACCCCCAATTCCATGTAACTAAATACCGTAACACTGACCTCCATGTCATGACACTGACCTCCATGTCATGACACTGATCCTCAATGACATGACACTGATCCTCAATGACATGACACTGACCCCAAATGACACTGACCCTTATGCCACGGACGCCCAAAGACCACCAGTATTGATCAAGACCGCCAACGTTGAATGTATTGTACAGCGCTAACCCAGGCATTCCCCTGTACAGCACTTTTAGTCTTGTTTTCTTTTTCAGATTTTCAACCAATAAAACAAATGTTCTCTAGTGCACTTTTGTTGTCTTGTGTTTTAGATGAATGTGTGTGTGTCTTATACAAGTGTAACATCTTGAATAAAGGGGTGTGTCTTACACAATTTAACATCTTGAATGAATGGGTGTGTCTTACACAGTACAGGTACATTATGTTGACCATGCTTTGTTGGGATTGATCAAGATCTATAGAGATTCTTTTTATCTTCGTGCTGTAAGAAGTGGATGCTAATGTATTCAGCTATAATGATGGTTTACCTGTTACACACATTACCTGAACTAATCAACGGTTATTGAATAAGGTATTCATAGCTTGTGTTGTGGAAATTAAGACTATAATGAGTATAGCAATTGTGTAGTAACTCGTAGCCTTAAGCAAGTTGCAGTCGATTCCAGTAGTTATGCTAGTGGATGAAGGTATCTACCTTGGTCTCACGTGCTTTATAATTGTTGGAGGTCAATAACTGACTCGTAAAATAAAGCTTACTGATTTGGTTGCATTGCGTGTTTTGGTATAACGAGGACACGTTCAGTTGAAGTCTGTTTAAAATTCAAACTAACGCAACCCCACATCAAATTAAAGTATCCACCGTGTTTAAAAATCAAACTAACGTAACCACACATCAAATTAAAGTATCCACAAAATAATCTTTGGTTACACATCCCCCCCCCCGTTTTACATACACTTCAAGGTAACATACAACCCACCATGTTACATACACCCCACTAACGTTACATACACAACCCCAATGTTACATGCACCACCAATGTTAAATACACACTCCCAAAGTTACGTACACACCCCTATGTTACATACCCCCCAATGTTACATACACACCCAGTATGCTTCAAGCACGACCAAAGCTACATACACATCCCAATGTTACATACACACCCCAATGTTACATACACACCCAGAATGTTTCATGCACCACCAAAGCTACATACACACCCCAATGTTACATACACATCGCCAATGTTACATACACATCCCAATGTTACATACACACCCCAATGTTACATACACACCCAGAATGTTTCATGCACCACCAAAGCTACATACACACCCCAATGTTACATACACATCGCCAATGTTACATACACACCCACAATGTTATATACACCCTCAAAGTTACATACATACCCCCAATGTTACAAACACACCCTCAATGTTACATATACACCACCAATGTTACATACACCCCCCCCCCCAATGTTACATACACCCCAGGTAAAATACAACACTCCATGGTCAGTGGCGGATTAAGGGGGGTGCTGAGGGGCTGCAGCCAGGGGCCCCCGATTTTTAGGGGCCCACAAATTTCCTTTTTCAATCATAGTAAATTTCCCTTTAAACTGAAATCTTTGGGTTTTTTTTTTAATTATAAAAGCCAATGTTTTAATATCTGAATGACAAGTTTATTTCAATTTTTTATCAAAATATCAAACTCGAGCACACACTTTAGTATAAATACCAGCCCGGACAGCGTTTGCTTATAACAATAAATTGGGTTGATTTTAGAGTTAAAAACAAAAACAGCGGTCGAATTCTGACACATAAATGACATGCATCTGGTGTGAATACTGTATGATTTAAACTTTTAAAAACATGTATTGGCCTTTACCTTTAGTGAACGTTAATATCGGGTTTACAGGCCAGGGATGACGTTCTTTGAATGGACGCCTGTGGAAATCCAACTTTTTGTGGGCCTCATAAATGAATGACACCTAAGAGGATGGAGGTGTGGGGTTTTTTTTTAACGTTTATACCGTGCTTACTGTTTTAGTTGGGCCTAGTTTAACCCCTGTATGTTATTGATAATTCCCTACATAATGTGGTTTGATATTCTTTGTTTTCTTTTTGCGTCTATAATCAAACAGTGCCACCATTCTTTATCGTCTGCTCTGTAACGACATTATAATATTCTCATGGAAATTTACGTTTGTTTAAGGTTAGTCTGCATTTCCAGCTTTCTCATGCCCAATACAAAAACTTGAACTACAGTTCAATAACTATCGTGACACGGATATACAGGCTCAGGAGTTTCACTCCCATTAGCCAGGGAGGTCTCGACGTAGTGAACTCCAACTAAATGGCCAATTGTGGACTGAATCAGGCTCACTGAGATGTTGGTTTGAAACACTACATGATGGTCGCTTATCCATCTGTAGGCTCTATCCAGGCTTTACTTCCCCCACCACCAGACGCAGGACGTCGTCTTACCGTCTGGTACCCGGCTAGATCGCGGGGCAGAGGTCGGAAACTTCTACAAGCCTAAACTAAACAGTCATATATTTAGTGCTACTGACGTAGCGGATGGATCTGGCCTGTGTTTTGTTAGTGTGTGTGTGTCGTGGTAGTGGGTGGGGGCAACATAAAATCATGCTAAAAATGAGTACATATTGGTTAGATGTTAGGGGATCGGCGTGGTCGAGTCGGTAAAGCTCGTGGATGCTTAACCGATGCTTCACTCCCATTAGCCAGGGAGGTCTCGACGTAGTGAACTCCAACTAAATGGCCAATTGTGGACTGAATCAGGCTCACTGAGATGTTGGTTTGAAACACTACATGATGGTCGCTTATCCATCTGTAGGCTCTATCCAGGCTTTACTTCCCCCACCACCAGACGCAGGACGTCGTCTTACCGTCTGGTACCCGGCTAGATCGCGGGGCAGAGGTCGGAAACTTCTACAAGCCTAAACTAAACAGTCATATATTTAGTGCTACTGACGTAGCGGATGGATCTGGCCTGTGTTTTGTTAGTGTGTGTGTGTCGTGGTAGTGGGTGGGGGCAACATAAAATCATGCTAAAAATGAGTACATATTGGTTAGATGTTAGGGGATCGGCGTGGTCGAGTCGGTAAAGCTCGTGGATGCTTAACCGAAATGTCTCGAGTTCAAATCCTCGGGCAGATGAGGCTCGTTAGCTGGGGATAGCCACTCTTCTAGGAGAGACAACTCCAAAATCAAACATCTGCTGCAGTTTGTTCTTTGTTGGGCAAAGGCTATGGAAACAAATTAAAATAAAATAAAATAAATACTTAAAGTTTTTAAAATAGAATAAAATTTCGTAGATAAAAGGAATGCACACCAAGTGAAATGTGCATTATAGTGTGCAATATTATTAGTACTTTATACATTTACATGCGTTTTTTGAGAAATCGAAAATAGCGTGAATTAGTACTTTCGGTCGACGGAAATTACTCAAAATTTGACAGAATGTAGAGAATTAGAACTTTTACTTACATGTGAAATTTCATCTATCTATCTGAAATAGTACACAAGTTATAGGCTTTTGAAACATTCAAAGTAGAAAAAGTACCACTTCCGTTTATCGGAAAGCGCTCAAAAGTAGATACGGATCTGCGATTTTGATAAAATACTTATATATGAAATTTCATCAACCTAGCTGTAACGGTACTCAAGTTATCGTGTTTACACACAGACAGACAGACAGACACACACACTGACAGACACACAGACGTACGGACAAGATTGCAAAATTATGTTTTTCCGTATCAGTGAGGTGTAAAACGTCGAGATTTGTGAAAATCTCGATTTTTTTTGCACTATTACAAGACTTTCTCTATACTTCGTATATACGAGAAAGTAAAAATAAAATAAAAGTGATTGCCTAAAGTAGAAGTTGGGGCATTCGGTAATCAAGGTACGATAGTCTTGAATTAAGTGGCTCAATGTTTAACTGTGAGCAGGTTATTTTGTTTCAGTTTTAATATTAGCAAACAGATAGCCATTTTGGTTTGCTATAATTTGAATGCAATAGTTAATACCTTGCCTGTTCGACATGCTTCTATTTCAACAAAGAATGAATCATTCCACATGACTTGAGATAAAAGTGCCATGACTCCTGCCCATTGTCCCTGGACTCATGGTGTGCATCCCAGTTTGTATTACAGTGATAGATTGAGCATTACCAATATTTACAGTTGAATGTGTTCTGTTCCATCTATAGCACATGAACATTGAGACTTGATTTGTTTGATCTGGTAACAGCAGTTTTATTCTATCATAGCGTATTTTTGAACGAAGACAAACGTAGTTGTTCCCGTGTGTTATTTCATTATTAAAATTTATATATTTTACTTGTATGTGAAATTTTCATTTATCTATCTAAAAAGGCACTCCAGTTATAGGCTTTTGAAAAATTCAAACTAGAAAAAGTTCCACTTCCGGTTATCGGAAATCGCTGAGAAGTTGAAAAGGATCTACAAATGTTATATAATACTTATATATGAAATTTCATCAACCTAGCTTTAACGGTACTCAAGTTATCGTGTTTACAGACACACATCCACACATCCGGACAGAATTGCAAAGTCCAGTTTTTCCGACAAGATTACGCGTAAAACACCGAAATTTTAATAAATCTGAATTTAGAATTTTTGAACGATTAAAATAAGTCCCCTATACTCCGTTTATGATGAAGTATTGAGAAGTAAAACGGTGGAAACTGTCAAAATTTCATGTGAATTTTGTGCACGATTACAATACTTTCAATATTCTCTGTATACGAGAAAGTATAAACTGGGAGTGATCTCCCCTAAACTTTCTCGAATATTCTTATATATAAAAAAAAGGGGGATGGGAACTCGGGATGTAGTTACGTTTTTTAATCCATTTTAAATAATTAAACTTTTATAAACTAGAATAGAATCTCATAGAAAAAAGAATTGCGCATCAAGCGAACGCCCAAAAAAATGTGCATAATAGTGCGGAATATTATTAGTACTTTATAAATTTACATGCGTTTTTTTGAGAAATCGGAAATAGCGTAAATTACTACTTCCGGTCAACGGAAATTACTCAAAATTTGATAGAAGGTAGAGAATTAGATTTTTTTACTTACGTGTGAAATTCCATTATCTATCTGAAATAGTACTCCAGTTATAGGCTTTTGAAAAATTCAAAGTAGAAAAAGTACCACTTCCGGATGTCGGAAATCGCTCAAAAGTTGATAGGGATCTACGATTTTGATAAAATACTTTTATATAAAATTGCATCAACCTAGCTGTAGCGGTACTCAAGTTATCGTGTTTACAAACACACAGACACACATACATACGGACAAGATTGCAAAATTATGTTTTTCCGTATCAGTGAGATGTAAAACGTCGAGATTTGCAAAAATCTCGATTTTTTTTTTTTTTTTTGCACGATTACAAGACTTTCTCTATAGCTCGTATATACGAGAAAGTAAAAAGAAAAGCAGGCTGAAATCAGAGTCAATGGTCTCAATGGCGCCTAACCAGTTGACACGTATACTTAACTGTATTGGAGGGGATCCCTTCCAACACTAAAATTAAATACGAAGAAGAAGAGAAGGTTAGATGTTTGTATCCAATTTACCGGTCATTGAACACAATTGACCGCTTTTTAAATTAGCAGTTTTGCAAATATCGGTGTCGAATGTTCCTATAAGCTATAAATAATCCATTAATATCTTGAATGGTATGCTGATTAGGATATATATATTTATTTATATATATATATATATATATATATATATATATATATATATATATATATATATATATATATATATATATATATATATATATATAATATATATATATAATCAGGGGCCCCCAAAAAGTTTCAGCCCGGGACCCCGCCCAAGCTTAATCCGCCCCTGTCCATGTTACATACACAACACTAACAATACCCCATGTTAAACAAAACTGGGTTAAATACACCTCCTGTTAACATACACCCCTGGCTACATACACCTCTGGCTACATACACCCCTGTCAACACACCAAAGGTTATACACTCCTGTGGTAACAAAACACCATTCTGTACTGTGTTGTCGCAGAAGTTTTTGGCAGTAAATGGAAATAAATCCCACGCCATTCATAAGGGCCATAAAACTTGAAGTGTTGGTCATCGCCGGCCGTGACAGGAAGAAATAGAGAAATCTGATAGCAGACGATCGATGGTGTAAGGGCGCCATGACCTCGAAAAAACGGCTTAACATTAGGATCAAATGTCTTAACTTTGTAGAGATCTAGGCCTATAGCAAAAGCAGTGTTTTTTTCCAGACATATTTATCCGGGAGGTACTTGAAACTTGGGAGAGGGGTGGGGGCGGACATGAATTTCCGGGATGAGGGCGGTCACATGTTGTATTATATTTTTTGCATATAAAATTTATTTCGCTCGAGGGAGGGGTGGTAGACGTACTCCGGGGAGACGCTGCCCCTCCCCTCACCCTGGAGAGATGCAGGTTTTTTTAGAAGGCCTAACATATTTTTTTTATTATAGTAGCTTTCAAAAATTATTATAAAATTGTCTTTTAAAATTAAGTTTATTGTTTAATATCCTTATCTTAAAAAACAAATTGTCGAGAACAGATTAATTAGCAACTGCTTCACTCACACTGCTTCTATACAAATTTGCAAATAAATTGAAAACGTATATTTTCTGATAACTGTTGATCCCTTTTACTTTGGTTTATTATACATTTGTAAAGTCTAAATAAAGAAATTGCTTTATAACTTCCACTTCGAGTAGTACAACCTTTTACAGCGCAGATCACCAGTTTAAACGTAACTTGTTCACCGCGATGGCGGATGTTTATATAGTTAGTGACTAGTGACGTCAATTGCAAGGGATCTATACGGTACTTCGAAACGCTTCAGGTCAAATTCACAGAACCGGCGTTGTTTAGCATGGGTGACTGCGTGTGGAAAGTGTGGCTCCATAATTCTGTAATTAAATTATTATGCCATACATATTAGATCTACATTGTACAGGAGCGATACCATTCGAGGGGGTGACATAAAAGCAGAAAATAGCTAATTTTAGTGAGAATGTCTTTTTCCAATTAATTTAATTTCTCAAACAACACTAGACTAGACACAGCGGGCCATACTCTCTCTTTTTTTAGCGCAATTTCCATACTGGAATTGCGATTATTAACTCGTTCTGGATGTGTGTCCGCAGCTTAACCGCAGCTTTAAGTCGTATCTCCTCCTCAACGAAGCAATATCGAGGACTAGTTCCAAAAGCAAATATGTTAAGCAAGTTCCGAGGATGATTGTGGGCCAAAAAAAAAAAATCCCGGAATTCCTTCCTGGATTTCCCGGAAAAGCCAAAAAACCTCGAAATTTATGGATGTATGGATGTGTGTCCGCAGCTTTACCGCAGCTTTAAGTCGTATCTCCTCCTCAACGAAGCAACATCGAGGACTAGTTCCAAAAGCAAATATGTTAAGCAAGTTCCGAGAATGATTGTGGGCCAAAAAAAAAAATCCGGAATTCCTTCCTGGATTTCCCGGAAAAGCCAAAAAACCTCGAAATTTATGGATGTATGGATGTGTGTCCGCAGCTTTACCGCAGCTTTAAGTCGTATCTCCTCCTCAACGAAGCAACATCGAGGACTAGTTCCAAAAGCAAATATGTTAAGCAAGTTCCGAGGATGATTGTGGGCCAAAAAAAAATCCGGAATTCCTTCCTGGATTTCCCGGAAAAGCCAAAAAACCTCGGAAAAAAATGCAGTTTTTGGCCCATATCTCGGCAACCAGACCACTTAGCGACTTGAAACATTTACCAATCAATTCCTGCCATAATTTAGAACAATATTGCCGAAGAAAGTTTTCAAAAATATTCTTTCGTTCGGTCACAAAATTAAAAAAAAAATACATTATACATAATACACTACAGTACTATATAGCAATATAGAGAGCGCGACAACTAAATACCCCTACACGTCTGCAATTTTTTTAAAATCTCGTTAATAAATATTTTTTCTATTTTGTTTTGAATTATTAAAACTACTTGTGTTGCATTATTTATTTGCTGAATATATGATTTATCTCGATTTAAAATTGTTATGGATAACATAAGGAAATTGCGCTTAAATTGTCACTAGACTTTTTATTAACTTGTTTCTTTTAATTTTCGAAAAGTTATTTAGTATTAGGCCTAGATCTAGATCTAAAACAACAAATTACATTTAAAATTAAAAAAAAAAAGCAGGTAAACGTTAAAAACTGTCCATTCTTGATAATTACACTTTTTGTACACGAAATCAAATAAGCTAGCTATGAGTATTAACAAACACCACCTAACCGATGCAATCAAATAATTTCAAAATGGGCGACTCAGAAAAAGCTAGTTTTTCTTTCAAGAAAATTACAAGAAAGCGGGTTGTTAGAAAGCAGCGAAATGACAGCAGCAGTAATGGTTAGCAATATTGTAGATATAGATCTCTAGATCTAGTAATAAAATACAAAACATTTTCTAAATTAGATTATAGACTTAGCCAGTACTGCTGAAGTTTATTCACGTTCGAATACTTCCTGTACTCAACTGTACAGTAGTGTACACTAGTGTACAGTGTACTAAGTACTTGTACTGTCTCACGACTCACAGTCTGTCTGTACTACTCTGTACTGTACTGTCTCACAGTCTGTCTGTACTGTACACACTGAACTCACACTGTACTGTACTCTGTACTCAACTGTACTGTACTCGGTAAAACTCAATTTTAGCGTATTTTATTTCTCCGCTGCTTGTTTACCTCCAGTTGAGCATATTAAGTATTTTATTATAACAACCGAAACACACCAAAACATTAGGAAAACACAATTCATTTATTTGTAGTGTATTTTTGTTTTAACAAATTAATAAAAATGAATAAAAAAAAAACAAAGAGACTGACTTTGTTTTAGATTTTGATAATTTAGTTTTGTTAAAACTTGAGAAAAATCCAAACTTTGAGGGGGGTGCAAATCAAAAGTTTAATGGGGGGGTGCAAATCGGAAGTTTTGTCCCCGGGTGACGGGAAGGGTCGCTACACCTCTGGAAGGAGTTTGTCGATTTAAAATAGGTGGTGCCCGCTACCCTACCGATATTTTAGAATGTGCTCTAGAGTAAAAAAAGGTTGAGAACCCCTGATCTAGAGTAACTCTGCCTGGCCCGACTACACGCTTCAGAACGAACACTTTCACTTCGATTTTTTTTTTTAGAAAAATCTAGATCTAGTTAAATTTAGTACCAAAGTACTTTGTACAGTGAGCTCTCTCTCAGTCTCTCTCTCTACTCTCTAAGCTAGCGTATCATATAGATCTAGATCTATATAATATTAATATAGCGGCATAGGTGTACACCGTACAGTACAGTAAAACAGTTGTAGATCTTACTAGAGCTTGTATATAATAGTAAGTATAGGTACTCTAGCTAGAGTGTCATTAGTGAGTAAAGTAGATCTAGAATCTAAGAAAGACTACTTACAGAATCTAGTCTAGATAATCTAATTAACTGTAGATTCTTGATATAACATTTAACTAGAGAGTCTGGGTAGAGTCATAATCTAGTAGAGTCATTGACTGCTGACCGTAATGGGTACTTCTTCTTGTGCGTTCTTGATTTTAGTGTTGGAAAAGATTCCCTCCAACACAATTAAGTATACATGTCAACTTGTTATGTGCCATATAGGCTCAGATTTCAGCCTGCTTTTCCTTTTGGGTTTGCTTCCATTGTCAAGCAACAACAAACTATAAGGCAGCAGTTGTTTGATTTTGGAGTTGACTCTCTTAGAAGAGTTGCTTTCCCCAGCTGTTGAGGCTCATCTGCCTAAGGGTTCGAACTCGAGACTTTTGGTTTAGCAGCCATGAGCTTTACCGTATCGACTGCACCGATCCCTTGATGGGTACTGACTTAAATTAGTTTAGAGGGAAAGTAAAGGTGGCTGGTTATAGTGCTGACCATAATATCCCTATACTATACTTAATATGCTGAGATCATAGAAACAGTTGATTTCAACTGTTCCCATCAGTTAATGTATAACCCTAAACTATACAACCTAGACAGTGTCACTCATTCATAGGCAGCTGTCCATTGTTTGTAGAAAAATGTGTGTATTTTATCATGCACTTTTGACAATGACAACAATGATTGTAATTTTCTAATACCTGAATTTTCCAGTTTAGTTAAAAAGCCCTAGAAAGTTTATCTATGATTGTAGTTATTAATATATGCTTGTTTCCATATTTGTACAGAGGATTCAGGAAAAAGTGATAGTGATGATGGTAATGTGGCAGTCAGGCAAAAAATCTCTCAGAAGAAAATCAATCCTATGGTGCAGTCAGTGAGTTGTCTGTTTTCATCACAAAATATAGCCTAACAAAATTTGAGTTAGACAATTTGTCAAGTCAATTAAAATAAAACAAAAGCTTAATAATACATCTTTCAAAAGCTTTTAGTTACAAGTATTTAAAAAACCCATCCATGTCCTGTGCAGACAAAAAGAATAAAGTTAGCCACAAGTGCTCACTTGAGCTCCTCCAGTGATGCAGATAGTGATAGGGAAGATGTTAGCAAAGTTACAGTTTCTTACAAGTCATCTCGGACAGGGGTAAGTTACATCACACATTTCCTTTTTTTAAACTGGTCGAATTCTCAAACTTAAACCAGGTTAAGTCAATGATAATTAATTGATTATGGGCTAAGTGAAATGGGGGGGGGGGGGGGTATAGACTATATGTATTGACTATATATATTGTACTTAAATTGTTAAAGATCTGTTTTATTGTCATGTGTAGTGACGATTTTTCTGCGTTGTTTTCTGGCTATTAATGTTCATCCTGTAGATTCTACATTTAGATTGGTCTGTTAATTGACTCCAAATGTTTTTACCTAGAAACGTGAGGGACCAGATGATATGGGAGCCACCTCGGTGGTGGAGGTTGATACACAGAATGACAGAGATGCTCAGGCCATACTGGAGCGCAGCTTGCTCATTCAAAAGGTTTGTCTACAGCAAGAACGGTTAGATTTTATTGGTCATCAAGCTTTGATCTGTTAATTCAGTCCATTAAACAAACAAATGAGAAGAGACAAATACTTCTTTACTTTTTACAGAATATAGGGAGAAAAAAATCTCTGTGATTTACAGCTCCCTCAGTCTGAAAAACTCAGTTTTCCAATCTTGTGAACAAAATTACTTGATCAAAGTTTCAGTTAGGTGGCCGAAATTAAAACCTATTTGTAGGATTCTTTCAGCTTTTGAGCAATTTGATAGTTTGTTTCATAATCTCATAAATTGGAATGTTCTAACTTTTTGCTTCTGTGTTTTCCCAAAGAGGGTTTTGCCACAGTCTTACCTGTCATTTCTATAGCACAATTCCTTCAGAAGTGTTATCCTAAATCCTCACTAATTATGATTATACCATTAAGGTAAGGGGAGCCCACTCCTGCATTATTTCTCTAAGCCAGTTTTATGTTGACAGGAGTTGAAGGAGAAGGAGGATGACAAAATCTACAGGGGAATCAACAACTACCACCAATATTATGAGAAAAAAGATTCCATCCAGGGCAACGCAGAAAGTGGAAAAAGCAGGTAAATATTTGGGCTCTGTACATAAGTTTGTTCAGAGATTAAGTGGAAAAAGCAGGTAAACATTTTGGGCTCTGTACACAACTTTTTAGACTAGAGATTAATGGTCCGACCCAAGTTACCTTAGAGTTGATTTACCAGCATCAGATTCTGGAAGAATCCATCAGGAGCACCGTTCATTCCTTTTGCACATGCATGGGTGGAAGCGGATGGAGATCGCTACATCCTAGCAGGAGATTAGATTTGAAATGATTGATTTCATTACAGTTGGGAAAACATGTACCATGTCACTATAATAGGCAATCTGTGAATTTTTAGTCCTAGTAAAATAAATTGTTATATAAAGCCCATTGTCAGGTGTCTCTTGTTTTTAGATACGGTCCATTGCGTGCTCCTGCACATCTGAGATCCACTGTCCGTTGGGATTATCAACCGGATATATGTAAAGATTATAAGGAAACAGGATTTTGTGGCTTTGGAGGTTTGTCATTATTTTTTTTAGAGCTTTAAAGAAGTTTAAAAATAACGGAAAATTTTAAACCAACTGTTAACACAATTAAAACCGACAATTTTGTTTTTAAATATACTAAATGAAGTCCTCTAAAATTTCAATAAGCACTGTTCTAAAATGAACTGTGTAAAAGCTTGTTCCTACTGTACTTTGCTTGAACAGATTCGTGCAAGTTTCTCCATGACAGATCTGATTACAAGCACGGCTGGCAGCTAGAGAGAGAGATGGAGCAGGGAACATATGGACAGAGAGGTTCTCAGACTTTTAGCACAATCATTTTTTTAGTTCCATTAAAATTGTTTTCATTTTGGAAAACTTATCACCAGAAGTATCCAACTTTATTATTTATTGCCTGATGTAGAGTTATTGCCTGATGTAGAGTCTGTTTGTTGTTTCAGATGAACAGAACTATGAGATCAGCAGTGATGAGGATGACTTCCCATTTAAATGTTTTATTTGTCGCAACTCCTTTAAAGACCCTGTTGTCACGAAGTAAGACTTAATATATTCTGTTTTGATCACCAAATATGGCCTTAAAGATTTAAATTGTTACTGCTGCTTTGATCACCAAATATGGCCTTAAAGATTTAAATTGTTACTTCTGTTTTGATCACCAAATATGGCCTTAAAGATTTAAATTGTTAATTCTGTTTTGATCACCAAATATGGCCTTAAAGATTTAAATTGTAATTTCGTTTTTGTCCATTATCATGTTTAAAGTGGTTTCATAAACAAATTTTAAAAAGAACAACACAAATGCCACATGATAAAAATAAACAACACTATTTGTGTTTTAATAGACATATAATTGACTATCCTGCTTCTACTCTAAACAAAACAAATGAGACTGTAAGAAAATAAATAGGACGGTTGATAAACAGGTGATGGTCAAAAACATATTGTCCCAACTTGGCACCTTGTGTGAAATACTGTAGGGTTAGATAGTAAGGCAAGGTTTCACACTGCTTGTGTAATCTTTATACTACTAAAACAGCCTAATGTCATTAGTCACATATGCATGTTACAAAGGTTTTTTTTGCTTTCTTCTTGAATCTGCTATGTCAGGCAGTTTTGTTAAAAGATGTTAGCAATAGTGGATACAAAAATAGTCATGTGAATTCATGCATTGAACCTATTTAAACTCATGTTGCTGAGTTTAAGAACATGAGTTAGTACAGATAACACAGTAGTGACCAGAGGAAAACAGATGTCACTTTTCTTGGTTTTCCTACCTTCTGCATGACTGTTTTTACTGTTGCAGGTGTAAACACTACTTCTGTGAAAAATGTGCCTTAGATTTGTACAAAAAGTCCAAGCGTTGTTTTGTATGTGGAGAACCAACTGGTGGAATATACAACCCTGCTAAAGGTACAAGTTCTGTCCTTACACTTTAACTCTAGATCTTTAATCAACTCAAGTGATGTAGATATAAGTTCCATCCCTACACTTTATCTCTAGATCTTTAATCAGCTCCAGTGATGTAGATATAAGCTCCATCCCTACACTTTAATCAACTCAAGTGATGTAGATATAAGTTCTGTCCTTATGTTTTATCTCTAGATCTTTAATCAGCTCAAGAGCTGTAGATCTAAATACATTAGTGCTACCTTAACCAAAGATGGTGTCTGTAACCTGATTGATTGATTAGTATCTGATAGATTATCAAATATTTTCAGAACTGATTTCCAAGCTGGAGAAAATGAAACAAAAAGATGACATCCCAGACAACAACAGTGATGATGGTGCTGGCTAACATCATGATGTTACACATCACTCACACACACTCACAGATCCACTGTAAATTGTAAATAAACTCACTACTAAAATGTGTTGCTGTGTTGACATTGTATTATTGCTGTAAGAAAGAGGTTCTGATTGGTTAGTCTGCTCTAGTAACAACCAATGGCTATAGTTTTGACTAAATGAAATTAATTCACTTGCTTGCTTGTCATAAACTAACTGATGATAAAGATTGTGAGTATGCTACTTTAGCTCTATCTCACAAGGACTTTACTATACTAGAGCTAGGGTACAAGGAACCGGTAGATTTAAAGGAAGGAATCTGGTAAGGAAAGTTCTCCATGGTGACCCTAACATTTGATTAGGTTTAGGAGCATCCATAAATTATGTGTGTTCAGACTTTTGGATTTGTTTATGCTTCAACAAAATAAAAGCATCTAGCTACAATAGTAACACCAATCACCACACTAATACAGATAATCTACATCGAACATAACGCTGGCTCAATAAGGCACATGAGTTTCAGCCATAAATAAGTTTTTCTCAAAGACCAACAGGAACAAAATGTACATTCAACACAAAATTGTCATTCAGTGAATTTAGCAGCATTAATAAATACATAACATTACACAAAAACTTTTAACAAAGAAAAAAAGTATGGCACTAAGTGAAATACTGTATAGTAGTGGAAAATTGTGCTGGTCACTTTTTAGAAATTCACATTAAGTGTGTGTCACATTTATATGCATTGTTCTGGCCATTTATTATTATACTTAAATTATATGGCCCGCAGTGAAATACTGTTGGTGGTCTAGTCTTCCAAGTGAGCTGGAGACTCTCTGTCCGAGAGGTCGTCAGCTGTAGGTATGTTTATTGCTAGCATGGTGACCACAGGCTCAGCCCCTTTTTGCTGTGGCTCCTTGCTGTCATGGACCTCCTCACCATTTACAGCAGCTTCACCTGCCTGCTGAGCGCTGTTGCCATGGTTACTGCTCCTGTCATTCTGCAATGCTGTTGGTTCTTTGTTGTTGACATTAATCAAAGGGATGTTACTGGGAATTTTTTCCTGCTCTGGGTCATTAACTCCCCTTGGAGTGTTGCTGCCAGGGGAGAAATTATAAGAGCCATCACTGGAAGCTTGGGACCTGGGGGAGGTGAGGCTCCCTGGGGCGGGGGAGGTGAGGCTCCCTGGGGCGGCCCTGATCTGGGAGGTGATGGTGATGAACTCCGCGTCCACTAGGGTGGGGGGTGTTTTCATGGCGACCCCCAGGCCAGTGCGGTGAAGTGGTTTTGACGGGCTGAGTTTACCATGTGGTTTGGTGGGTTTTGTCGGCTCAGTTGTGGGTTTTGTTGGCTCATTGGCTGGCTGATGGGCCCCGTTGGCCACAATACTGAGGTTGGTGGGGGGAGGTTGCAGCTTGGACGGGTGCACAGGGACAGTTTTCATCCTGGGGCTGGCAGTCCTCTCACTTTTCTGACTTGTGTTTGAATTGGGCCGACTGGTCTTGGTGCCGTTTTTGATAGTACGTGGGCTTGGAGGCTGACCCATGTGTGGGTCATGACCTGTGCTGGGGTCACTAACCGTAGGTACGCTGCTGTTGTGTCCATGCAGGCTTTGGTGTATAGAGATGGCTGTGTTATCTATGTTAAGTTTGTCCAGTTTGAAGTTGACAATTTCTTCCACGGACATTCCATTCAGTTTTTCATCATCCTCTTTGGTAAGAGGATCTATGTAAACGACCTTCACCTTGGCAGAGCTGGCTCGCTGAAAGAAGAAAAAACTTTACATATTGGACTATTCAGATCATGATAAATAATTGATGAAATTCTTTCTTAGGTAAAGTGTACAGTATCAAGATTTTATTTACATTAGATCTCTGATCTAAAGTTTATAGTGTCAAGATTTTATTTACATTGAATGTCTGATCTAAAGTTTAGTGTCATGATTTTATTTATATTAGATCTCTGATATAAAGTTTGTCAAGATTTTATTTACATTAGAACTCTGATCTAAAGTTTATGGTGTCAAGATTTTATTTACATTGGATCTCTGATCTAAAGTTTGTCAAAATTTTATTTACATTAGATCTAAAGTTCGTAAAATTTTTAATTTACATTAGATCTAAAGTTCGTACAAATTTTATTTACATTAGATCTCTGTTTAATGCGATATCCCTCAGTCTGGTTTGTTGTCTGCTGGGGTTTTAAATTTCGATTGATCAATTTTTCAAACTTAACGGGAATGGTCTCAGACATCACCTTTACCAACGTAGAAAAATAAATTATTAATAAATAAATGAATACCAAATTTATAAGCTAAGTTGAAATAAATTAAAAAAAAAACAACACAAAGTTATAGCTCTTTCTAATTTTCCTAAACTTTCCTTCAGAAAAATTCCTTTCTAGTCTTCCTAAAGTTTTCAACAAAATTTTTTTTAAAGTTTAGAAAAATTGTCCCCACCGGCACGAGAACTTGTCCAGCAGATGTCACTGGACGGATGATCTTTACATCTGGTTTTGAGCACTGATCATCCCAGCTTAGAGGAATTGGTGCAGCAGAAGTTTTGTTTTCCTGGCCACTGGGTGTGGTAGTACCAGACTTGCCAGTTTGCATGTTGTCCATGTTTTCTCTCTGTTGGTCCAGTGTATTCAACCTACATTAAGTAAAATCTTTTAAGAATATTTTGGCATTTTGTACAAAACTGTTTTCTTCTTAAAAATGTTTTTTTAGTTAAAGAAATCAACAAAATTTGTAATCTAGTCTAATCAGTGACGTAGCGAGGGGGGGCGGGTAGTGCGGACCGCACACGGGTGATACCATTTAGGGGGGTGACACCAAGGCAAAAAATAGCAAAATATGTAGAGAAAATTATAATTCCACTTAATTAAGTGATTAATTCGAGTGTTAAATAGTCTTTTAAGAGGTGCAAATCAAAAGTTTGAGGGTGGGGGGTGCAAATCGAAAATTGAAAGTTTGTCCCCGGGAAGGGTCGCTACGCCTCTGGGGGGTGACACCATTAAGTGCCGCACCAGGTGACACCCGACCTCGCTACGCCACTGATTCTAATGCTAAGAAATTTAAAGTTCAAGTACAAAGGGACAAAAAATATTTACATGAAATCCTGAAAATCATCTTCAACTGAACTTTCTTTTTTTTGTTCCTGTGATCTCTTTCTGACCTGATGATGATAATTTTATTTAGGCATGCACGGAGGCTAAACAATAAATTAACTAAAGCTGTCATACAATAAGATTAATGTGTTTAAAGGTAATACACCCAGATTAAACAGGTTTTATTCAAAATGAGAAGTTTCCTACCATAAAGTCTGAAAAGTTTCCTACCATAAAGTCTGAAAAGTTTCCTACCATAAAGTCTGAAAAGTTTCCTACCATAAAGTCTGAAAAGTTTCCTACCATAAAGTCTGAAAAGTTTCCTACCATAAAGTCTGACAAGTTTCCTACCAACAACTCAGATAAGTTTCCTACCATAAAGTCTGAAAAGTTTCCTACCATAAAGTCTGAAAAGTTTCCTACCATAAAGTCTGACAAGTTTCCTACCAACAACTCAGATAAGTTTCCTACCATAAAGTCTGACAAGTTTCCTACCATAAAGTCTGAAAAGTTTCCTACCATAAAGTCTGAAAAGTTTCCTACCATAAAGTCTGAAAAGTTTCCTACCATAAAGTCTGAAAAGTTTCCTACCTTCAAATCTTGAGAGAGAAGATCCCCATTGATTCCTATCCTGACAGCGCCCCCTTTCTGTAGCTGTTGTGCCACTGTGTTCCCTACAGTACCTTCTATGTTGTAGTACTCTTCCGCACCTTTAAAACCTGGTGGTTCAAATCTCAAAACATTAACGCTCTAGATTTTCTGTTCCAAATTAATAAGTTCTGTCCGAAAATGTTTTTTTTTACTTAGTGAGCTGCTGATTTCTTGCAACTAAGCAGCAAAGAATTGGTTACAGTCTTCATAGCATGATTTGTGCACTGTGTTTAAAAGCATGTCTTGCCCTAACCTTAACTATAACATCCCCCCCATCTCTCTAAGTTGTCTACTCTAACTCTGACAGCCCTCATGTTTTTATGTCACCCTCCTGAAATCTTAAAAGAATTTTTTCCTATAACTTTTAGCATAAAGCTTAAAAAATCTTTTACCTAGATATGTCAATCTGTAATCTTTTATCTATATTAACAATTTTTACCTAGCTTTGTCTTTGTCTAAAGATTGATCATAAAATAGTGAAGGACAGAAAAGCTTGGAGGATGTTGTAAAAGGCCTAAGCTTCACTGGGCAAAGAGAAGAAAGTTTGATCATCTACTAGATCAAACTCTCTACTTAAAGACTAAACTGTGATCCCCAACCAAGAGTTAAGTTCTACTTACTTGCAAAAGCGTCAATGACACCATCTCCCCTCCCAGCTCCTCCGAAGGTCAACCAGGCCTCTAAGGTTGGAGGGACATCATCAGGCCGTCTCTGACCTCTCATAAAGACGCCTTGCGCCAGATGATTGGTCTCCGAGCTCCAGTAGGATCGCAGCTGATTGGTCAGCACCTTGTTGCTCTTGCTGTGGCTCAGGATGTCCTGGTCAGTGTGGATGACCATGAAACAATCGGTCGCTGGTCTGACCTTAGACAGCCTCACTAGACAGCAAAGATGAGATTTTTAAAGATGTTTACATACGCTAACATTGTGCTTGATAGAATTCGGCAAATAAACAATTCTTAAAGCTAAATTCTTTTCTGTTAGTAATATTATTTCAGTGGTTAGATATATAATGTAACTTAAACATTTTAAAGAGAGAATAGTAAAGAAAAAGAGTCAATGCAAATTATTGCTTCAAATGATCACAACAAAATGAACTTAAATAGGTTTAAACTTTGACAAAATAATATCACTATGTATTTGGTTGATAGCTGTGGTTTACTTTATGTTTTATACAATAATTTATAATTCTCACCTGATACAACAATTACACATCTCACCTGATACAACAATTACACATCTCACCTCATACAACAATTACACATCTCACCTGATACAACAATTACACATCTCACCTGATACAACAATTACACATCTCACCTCATACAACAATTACACATCTCACCTGATACAACAATTACACATCTCACCTCATACAACAATTACACATCTCACCTGATACAACAATTACTTATCTCACCTGATACAACAATTACACATCTCACCTCATACAACAATTACACATCTCACCTGATACAACAATTACACATCTCACCTGATACAACATTACACATCTCACCTCATACAACAATTACACATCTCACCTGATACAACAATTACTTATCTCACCTGATACAACAATTACTTATCTCACCTCATACAACAATTACACATCTTACCTGACTTTGACCTCCTAGGTGAGAGCACAGGTGTTTTGTTGACTCTAGGAGACAGACCATAAGTTCGTGCTGTGACAGGTCGACCTTTCACCTCAACTGATGAATAACATTTGGATCAAGTTTGCACCACTGGATATAGACTTCTATTCATGTATTTAGAGACAACAGGTAAGAAAACTGAACATGTCTTATATTGGTTTCACTGTCTTGTGAAATGTGTTCTTACAGTTAACAGAAATACGCTAAGTCAAGAATTTTTTTTACGCCAAAGACAGATTCTGTAACACTTAAAAAAAATAGGTGTGGCTTAGTTTGCAGTAAAATAATAACTAATATCATAAACTGAAGCCAACACTAGCTTTCTCTAAACTAGAATTTTACTACAAACAACATAATATCCCCCTCCACAATTAATGGAAGAGTCCATTTAGGACAGAGGGGTTGTATAAATGGACTGTACCCTAGGCTAAAAATGATGCTTCAGCAAATGTCAACCTACTGTTAATTCTTGGGTGTCCAGGTTCTGATGAGGGTCGGATTTTTGCCCGGGTACTTGAGATATTTCTAGCAGACGTGGGGCTTGTGCTCCTAAGTTGAAGGACATGGAAAACACTTTAATCAATTTTTTTACAGAATAAACTAAATGAGATTATTTTAAACATGAGATAAATTAATAGACAAAATAAGGGATATAAACAGTAAAGGTTACTAGGGCCAATTATAAATTTATTCATAAAAATGTTACCTAAAATAAAATAGTTACAATATTAATAATAATATTATTAACGAGCCGACCCGCAGCGTATCATACGCCGCTATTTAGTTGTTTTATTTTCTACTTTTCAGTAATTCATAATTTGTGAATTTGACAGTACCAATGCTGCCACTGAAAATATTTGCTTTAAAACACTAACCCCCCCCCCCTTTCCCCTAACCCCGACACTACACCCCCCCCCCCACCGTGAAAGCAGCCTCCTCTTAGTTATTTCTTAGTTACCTCCTGTAAGTTTAAAATCGAACTAAATTATCTGCCCCTAATAGAAACCCGGCTCTACGATTTGTAAACATTTAGCTTTGTAAACATTTAGCGTGACCACAACTCACCAGACAATGTGGGGGTGGGGGTGGTAGTGATAGTGATAGAGAGAAAGAGAGGGGACTGCAAGGAGGCGCTTGCAGCTTGTTTTCTAACGGCTCCCAGAAGAGAATTATATAGGCCTATATATAGATTATTAACTAATACTAATTTAGTCCGAAGGGGAGGTAATCGTGTTAAAACGTACTCTTGTCTGCTGTAGATAGTTCTGATCAACTTCTGCTGCTCCTCTAGGATGTCTTCTGACGACTTTGGCCGGTAGGTCCGTGTTCCATTGAGGTCAATGGCCACTGTCCTACAGGACAACACAGGCTGGGCAGGTGTGTAGTTCAGGCGTTGTTCGATGTCCCCCAGAGGCCGGTTCTGTAAGGGAAAGATGTTGGTCAGACCAGGCTTACAAACTGTCCCCAGCACTGAGATGGTCAGGCCAGGCTTACAAACTGTCCCCAGCGCTGAGATGGTCAGGCCAGGCTTACAAACTGTCCCCAGCGCTGAGATGGTCAGACCAGGCTTACAAACTGTCCCCAGCGCTGAGATGGTCAGGCCAGGCTTACAAACTGTCCCCAGCGCTGAGATGGTCAGGCCAGGCTTACAAACTGTCCCCAGCGCTGAGATGGTCAGACCAGGCTTACAAACTGTCCCCAGCGCTGAGATGGTCAGGCCAGGCTTACAAACTGTCCCCAGCGCTGAGATGGTCAGGCCAGGCTTACAAACTGTCCCCAGCGCTGAGATGGTCAGACCAGGCTTACAAACTGTCCCCAGCGCTGAGATGGTCAGACCAGGCTTACAAACTGTCCCCAGCGCTGGTCAGACCACAAACTGTCCCCAGCGTTGGTCAGACAAGGCTTACAAACAGTGTTTCTTCCAGACTTTTTTCTCCGGGGGGGGGGGGGCACTTGAAATTTTCGGGGGGGGGGGGCGGTAGACTTTCCTCGGGGGGGGGGGGGGGCGGACGGGCGGACACTGTTAAACGTATATATTTTCTACTATATAAATTATATAAATTTCATTTCGTTCGGGGGGGGGGGGGCGGTAAAAAAAATTTCGGGGGGGGGGGGGGCTTTGCCCCCCATAAGAGATGCCTGGAAGAAACTCTGCTTACAAACTGTCCCCAGCGATGGTCAGGCCACAAACTGTCCCCAGCACTGAGAGGGTCAGACCAGGCTTACAAACTGTCCCCAGCGCTGAGATTGTCGAATAGCTGTGCTGTTGCTGTACACGGTGTTAAGATGGTCTAACCGTTGTTGGGCTACACCCAGCGTTGCTGTGGCTGTACACGGTTGTTTGTCCGTTAACTAATGGTTTCGAGATTACTCCAGTGTTTTCTGTGTCACACAACCTACACACAACTTACACACAACCTACACACAACTTACACACAACCTACACACAACCTACACACAACCTACACACAACCTACACACAACTTACACACAACCTACACACAACTTACACACAACCTACACACAACCTACACACAACTTACACACAACCTATACAAAACCTACACAACGACCTTTACAAAACCTACACCCAACACATCAAATACAAATTCCTCTAACGCTTGCTTGTATCACCAGCAATTTATCATTAGAGCGTTTGAGAATTTTTTACGATAGCGAGACCTCATTCCAGGAAATATTTTCTCTTAAGTTTCGATAGGGCAATCCATCACCTCTCAATCTATACTTTGTTTACTGACTATGCCACCCCCCCCCCCCAACCTCTTCCTAATACAGGGTATTGTTTTAGTCGAAAGACAACTATAGGCACAGTGGTTCTTATCTAAAACATTGACGCCATAGTAGCTCTAAAAATGTAAGTACATAGTCAAGAGAAAGTTTATGGGACTGTTAACTAAGCTGTCTGTGTATGTCCTCTAATAAAGCTGTCTGTGAATGTCCTCTAACAAAGCTGTCTGTGAATGTCCTCTAATAAAGCTGTCTGTGAATGTCCTCTAACAAAGCTGTCTGTGAATGTCCTCTAACAAAGCTGTCTGTGAATGTCCTCTAACAAAGCTGTCTGTGAATGTCCTCTAACAAAGCTGTCTGTGAATGTCCTCTAACAAAGCTGTCTGTGAATGTCCTCTAACAAAGCTGTCTGTGAATGTCCTCTAACAAAGCTGTCTGTGAATGTCCTCTAACAAAGCTGTCTGTGAATGTCCTCTAACAAAGCTGTCTGTGAATGTCCTCTAACAAAGCTGTCTGTGAGTGTGAATGTCCCTTGAGCTACCAACTATCCAGCTACTACCTCACCCTACCACCAGAAGATGTTTTTAGCCCTGTCAAAAACAGAAGCAGATGGTTTCTCTATCTGACATCTTATGACGTCTAATAAGATATCTGACACCTCATGACATCTAATGATATATCTGACATCTAATGACATCTCATGAGATCTCTACTGACATTTAATGATATCTAACGACATTAATGATATTTAACGAGATAGCGGATATTTATAAAGATCTCTGACATCTAACGAGATCTAACGAGATCTCTGATACCTTGACATGAAGCATCATATTGATTTGTTGGTGGGGAAATTAGGACGCGTCGTACAGGACCAGCCCACGTTGACATGGTTGATGGGGGGGGGGGGGGGGGGTAAGTGGCAGGTAAAGGTGGCTGGTGTTAGGGGTGGCTGGTGTTAGGGGTGGGCGGTGGTGGCATGGAGGGGGGGGGGCAGGTTGAGAGTTAAACCCCTGTCAATACCCCCCCCCCCCCCGTCATTACCCTCCCTAATCAATTACCCCTTGACTGCCTATTATACATGGCAACGTGACGGCATTCTATAGCATGTTTAGGCATTTACTAGGATGCCTAAAATTGTCCAACAGAGTATGAAATAAATCAGGTTTACGGTTTACCAACAGATTGAGATCCGCCCAGCACTGCCAAAACCTACCAAAACCTACCTGATCCCAGAAAGGGTGTTAGTCAAATTAAAAGAAAATATACGACCTACTATGAGTGGGGGGTAATGGGTGCGTGGGTTTTGGGTGGGGTGAGGGGTGGGGACGGGAGAAATAGCATTAGGATTTATCAGAAAACTTCATAACAATTCTTGAGTTCTCAGGAAAAGGTTAATTGGTTCTGATTAAACTCGTTCTGATCAATTGGACGTTCTGATTAATTAGTCTATATAAAGAGTATGTTAGATTGTTACCGATAATCCCAACTTAGTCATTGAATCAAGTCATCGTTAAAAAGCTGGTGAATATCTTTGTCTCTGTTGCTTCAATATCTGGTAGAGAGGGACAGCTTAGAGGGACCAAACACAGAGCAGATATACATAGAGGGTGTGTGTAGGTGGCTGGGGGGGGGGTGAGGGAGATGGAGAGATGGGCCATGATAAACCCACACAAAACCCACTGAGTCACATAACTGGAACACACCAAACGGGCAGAGATGGACCCAACCCCCCCCCCCCCCCCCCCAAAAAAAAAAAAAAAAACCCACACAAAAACCACTTCTACGAGTCACACAAATGTAACACACCAAATGGGCAGAGGATTGAACTTGTAGGAGGTCTGGCAGTTGGGGAATCAATTTTTAATTCGTTGTGAAGAAACAGGCGCCGAGATGTACAGGAGTGGGGTGGGGGTGAAGGAGTATCACGCAAGGCACGCTGGGGTGGGGGAGGGTTGCCTTATACGGGCATCTTTAACTCGCTCAGAGAGTACCTAACATTGTATAGACATCTCAATTAAAAATATGGCTAGGTTAGCATAAGACGTCTCTAACAGTAAACCAATCAGAAAAAGGTCAACCTAACCGCAGGTAGATTGTGTTGTTCTATCTATTGCCCACCTAATTTGAGTTTACATGTTTTACAATGTCCTTCTCCAACAGAGATCCACCATTGAGTTCAGGATTGGTGAGTTCGTTAAATGCCGTTACCGTTGCTGTCGCTTCATAAACTTGTGGTGGGTGTCGCAACAAGCCTGACCAACATGTTTACAATTGAACCCACTGTGTTAATGAACAATCACATTCTACTGGGTCGTCACTTTAATTATTCAAATTAGGCTAAACAGAGCGAATACCCCAAAGATAATCGATTGTTTAATTCCCGATTGTTCGATTACTGAGATGAAAGTAAAACGTTTTGATTTTGTGTCTGGATTATATTATTAACCTTAGAGGTTAGATCTATAATAAAGATTGCTTTAACGTAAAAATAAACGGTTTCCGACTTGAAGGTGTTTTTTTTTTCCTAAGGGGTATAAATTACCTACTTTGCTCTATCTGCATTTGATGATCTAAGAATCTTCAGCAAAATAAGTTCTGAATTTTAGTGGACAATTACTGCTACACATAAAAGTCAGATGGAAATAAGAGTCATCTACTTACGTCACTGAGACAAACGCCAGCCTAAACACTGACAGCACAACTGCGTACTCCACCACTACCTGTCAGTAGTGGGCGCCCTCTGGTTTGTCTCGTTATCTCCCCTCTTACTCAATGGTTTCAAGTTTTTTTTTCTTTAATTTTTTTTTTTTTTTTTTGCAGGACTGTGATTAGGATAGGGGGACTTTTTAATCCGAGAACTTGAGAAAACAAATAAATGTTGTAATTACAACATGAAACCGGAAGTGTCGCCCGAGTGGGTTAGCGCACTTGACAGGTTAGCAGACGAGAAGGCGGTATCACATAGAGAGTAGCAGTAGGCCTACTATAACATACATTGTTGGAAACTTCCCTGAATAGACATTTTATTGTTTGATGACTTTATACTGGTGCAGCATTGATTTAAAATAAATCGGCACTCCTAAATACAAACTCGTGATGTGTATATTATGTGTAAAGGAAAGTATTAAAGAAGGCGTAACGACGGCTAGAAAAATAGAATGGAATGGCTACGTTTGAATCTCGCCATATGGGCTACCGACGAGACTTTTGAACAGAGAAGCGCAAGTTTAATTTAAAGTAACCATGACTTCAAGTATTGACCAAAATTGTTTTATATCAATTACCAGTTGCTCCAAATATTGTTCTAACTAATTTTATGCACATGAGGCACGGGGTTTTGACATCAGACAGAAAGAATTGGGACAATTATAGGTATATCAAATAAGTCTAGATTTTATATAACATTGATCTATAACCTCACCTACCTGATAAAACACAGTACAACAAACTACCCCGACCCTAGCATGTGCACGATTTCCAAAGAGTAAGGGTTCAGTGTTACATTTGGAAGTCAACGGCCCGATATTTGTAATACTTTAATGTTTACCCCACTCGAATAATCCCTCTATGATTAAAATAATACATAGGTTGTATTTCTGTTCAAACAGGATTTTTCCAAGCTATGTAAAGCTAGTTTAGAAAATAGAATGTTAACCTCCTATGTTTAGTGTAAACAATGTTAGCCTATGGGCTATGTAAATCGCAGGTATAAGAAACCATAAACTCAAGTATTTTTTAAATGCTGATAGCCTAATCTAAAGGCTGTATAAAAACCCAGCCTGAGTTAGGCTACGTCGACCTTTAATCAACGCACGGTGAGACTCTCGCTTTCTCGCAAGTCTTATACAACGTTGCAGCGTTTTACTGAATAACCTTTATGATAATCTCGATAAGTATAATTGGGTACTCAAGTTTAACCCGTTCAGCCGTAATCGAAATAATCGATGAGTGGTATCCAAGCAAAGAAAAATACTGTAATCTTCCAGAAGCCATAATCGAACCATTTGGACAGAAACTAAAGAACACTAATCTTCCAGAAGCCATAATCGAACCATTTGGATAGAAACTAAAGAACACTAATCTTCCAGAGGCCATAATCGAACCATTTGGATAGAAACTAAAGAACACTAATCTTCCAGAGGCCATAATCGAACCATTTGGACAGAAACTACAGAACACTAATCTTCCAGAAGCCATAATCGAACCATTTGGACAGAAACTTAAGAACACTAATCTTCCAGAAGCAATAATCGAACCATTTGGACATAAACTAAAGAACACTAATCTTCGAGAAGCCATAATCGAACCATTTGGACATAAACTAAAGAACACTAATCTTCCAGAAGCCATAATCGAACCATTTGAACAGAAACTAAAGAACACTAATCTTCCAGAAGCCATAATCGAACCATTTGAACAGAAACTAAAGAACACTAATCTTCCAGAAGCCATAATCGAACCATTTAAACCGAAACTAAAGAACACTAATCTTCCAGAAGCCATAATCGAACCATTTAAACCGAAACTAAAGAACACTAATCTTCCAGAGGCCATAATCGAACCATTTGGACAGAAACTAAAGAACACTAATCTTCCAGAAGCCATAATCGAACCATTTGGACAGAAACTAAAGAACACTAATCTTCTAGGGGCCATGCCATAATCGAACCATTTGGACATAAACTAAAGAACACTAATCTTCCAGAGGCCATAATCGAACCATTTGGACAGAAACTAAAGAACACTAATCTTCCAGAAGCCATAATCGAACCATTTTGACAGAAACTAAAGAACACTAATCTTCTAGGGGCCATGCCATAATCGAACCATTTGGACATAAACTAAAGAACACTAATCTTCCAGAGGCCATAATCGAACCATTTGGACAGAAACTAAAGAACACTAATCTTCCAGAGGCCATGCCATAATCGAACCATTTGGACATAAACTAAAGAACACTAATCTTCCAGAGGCCATAATCGAACCATTTGGACATAAACTAAAGAACACTAATCTTCCAGAGGCCATAATCGAACCATTTGAACAGAAACTAAAGAACACTAATCTTCCAGAAGCCATAATCGAACCATTTGGACAGAAACTAAAGAACACTAATCTTCCAGAAGCCATAATCGAACCATTTAAACAGAAACTAAAGAACACTAATCTTCTAGGGGCCATAATCGAACCATTTAAACAGAAACTAAAGAACACTAATCTTCTAGGGGCCATAATCGAACCATTTGGACAGAAACTAAAGAACACTAATCTTCCAGAAGCCATAATCGAACTATTTAAACCGAAACTAAAGAGGTTTCTACTGTTTGTTCTAACAAAGAGATTAGAACAACAAATGATAATTTGTTACTCAAGAACTGAACATTCACACTTATTGTGTTATTTAATTGACTGCAGGGTTTCTTTCAGTTATTGTTTTGTTGGGGTGGGCACTTGTAAAAGAAACTGGTTTTGTGTGTCTAACATGTTATCATTCCCGCAGCAGCTAAAAACGAACATCAACATATCTTACAACACGAAATACACGTAGGCAGAAGCGTCGTAGGCGGGGTTGCGGACCGCACCGGGTAACACCATTTAGGGGGTGACACCAAGGCAAAATTGCCAAATATACAGAAGAAAAATGCTTTTTGCAGTTCAATTAATTATTAATTAGAGTTAAAAAAAACAGCTTTAAGTACTAAATGACGATCCCGTCAAGTCGATTAACGATCGCGGAGGGGGTGACACCAAATATAAAACAATTACTGTGAAAACGATGCCTTTTTACATATGCATTAATAGGAGGGTTAATATGATGTTCGCACAAGTAAACGTCATAAGGCAAATGAGAGGAGGGGGGGGGGGTGACACCATGAGATGCCGCACAGGGTGACACCCGACCTAGCGACGTCACCGGCTATGTGAAACCAAAACTACATCACGTGACTGCTGAAAACTGACAAATTGTTTCATAACATAATGTTACATAAAATAACATAATGTTGTAGAAACTAACATAACGTTGAAGAAACTAACATAATGTTGCATAAACTCACATATTGTTGGAGAAACTAAAAAAACGAAACTAAAAATGCTAATCTGCTATGACCACCACACGATCCACGAAAGGAAACACAAGGGGAATAAATCCTCCAGAAACAGAAGAGTGGCCTACATCAAAGTAAGAAAAAACCGAATAAATCTGTCAACTGTGACATTCGAACCTTGTCATTCAATCCCCACTTCAGTCTTACTCATTTACAGTCATCGGCTCCAGTCATATACTGCAGTCATCCATACGAGACCTTACACCAGTCCGTTACTTACTTGATCAGGCTACTTAAGTAAGACCGGTACATGCTTTCGTCAGATCTTATCGGCTGCAGAATGTGACACCTGTTTGTTGTCCCGGCACAACGTCATTTTTAGACTTTCGAAATTCCAAAATATTCAGACCCTCCAAACAACCGAATCCCACTTTACATGATAATAAAAAAAATCTTTAATTAAACGTAACTCGCTTCACCTATGTGACGGCACTTTGCCGTCTGCATTATGCGCGGGAACAAAACTAACGGATATACTGAATGGAGCCTCGGTCTCGCCATTTTTTAATGGCGTTAGTCGCGCAGCGCGGCACGAACTTCAGTCTAGGTGGGGAACACGCCATTCTTCTACAGCAAATCTACAGGCACAGATCTATGGAAGCCAGACCCACGGGGAGAAAAGATTTGTCTAGACTTCCAACCTAGCACAAAAAGCTGGGCTGTCGAGAAGTCATCGAAAGTTTGTTGGTAACTGCAGTTCATTTGCATTTTAATTAATGAGTTGTTTGGTGACACGATCACGGCATTGCAATCTTGCATGTGAATGTGATTGTGTATGGTGTCGTTGATGTCTTGCGTGAATGTGATTGTGTATGGTGTCGTTGATGTCTTGCTGTCCATAGACTTGTCACTCACTGACACACTACGGGAATTTGTGTTGTCATGCTGCTAGCACTGGTTTGGTTGACTGTGATTTTGACACTTATAACGACTAGTAAAGGGAGGCTACTGGTTGGTAGAGGAAAATTAATCAGCCATTGCTGTGCTAGGTGTAGGCCTACTGTTGTCCATGATAAACCTGTGATTGTAAATTTTTTATTTGTCTGGTCTGTTTCTTCTTACGTACTCATTACTCCTGCTTAACTTAAATTTTAGACAATAAAAAAAGCATTTTCTATCAACATGCACTTCTCATTTAACCATTATTTTACTAGCCGTTACCTGATCATTAAGTCTGGGTTGTTTCCCTTATGTAAAGCATATAATAGAGAGCTACAGTGAACTATGTGTGTAATTAGACAAAAAATACATGGAATTTGCAATGGTAAGATTGTTGGCTGTAGACAATGGTCTGTCAATCAGAAATTTACTGTCACGCCCGAGTCAATCAGAAATATACTGTCACACCCAAGTCAATCAGAAATATACTGTCACACCCAAGTCAATCAGAAGTATACTGTCAAGCTACAATCAAACCTGACATCATTGCTACATTCAACGACATTACGGCTACACACAACATCAAAACATCTTACTGATCTTACTGTGTGTGTCTGCAGCACGTGCAAGGAATGGTGTACTCACCGTATTGTAGGTCAGCAACACGTGCAAGGAATGGTGTACTCATCTTGATGTAGGTCAGCAACACGTGCAAGGAATGGTGTACTCACCGTATTGTAGGTCAGCAACACGTGCAAGGAATGGTGTACTCACCGTATTGTAGGTCAGCAACACGTGCAAGGAATGGTGTACTCATCTTGATGTAGGTCAGCAACACGTGCAATGAACGGTGTACTCACCTTGATGTAGGTCAGCAACACGTGCAAGGAATGGTGTACTCACCTTGATGTAGGTCAGCAACACGTGCAAGGAATGGTGTACTCACCTTGATGTAGGTCAACAACACGTGTAAGGAATGGTGTACTCACCTTGATGTAGGTCAGCAACACGTGCAAGGAATGGTGAACTCACCGTATTGTAGGTCAGCAACACGTGTAAGGAATGATGTACTCATCTTGATGAAGGTCAGCAACACGTGCAAGGAATGGTGTGCTCACCTTGATGTAGGTCAGCAACACGTGCAAGGAATGGTGAACTCACCGTATTGTAGGTCAGCAACACGTGTAAGGAATGATGTACTCACCTTGATGTAGGTCAGCAACACGTGCAAGGAATGATGTACTCACCTTGATGTAGGTCAGCAACACGTGTAAGGAATGGTGTACTCACCTTGGCCTGTTTGTTCAGCACTGTGTTGGTGTGGTGGTTGGCATAGGTCAGCGCCATCAGGGACCTGGTTGTCATGGTAACGGCGTGCGCGCGCCACGGGGACAGTATCCGCTTGACCTTGACACCTTCTCTGGCAGACGGCCGGTCAATGGAGGCGATAATTGGGGCTCGCCATGTTTCTGTCAGTTGTGGCACCAATCAATACGTCCAGCACGTGGCACCAGACTTTGGACCAACCTGAAGCGAGACAGACGACAAGATCAAACAACTACGGCGTCCCTGACTGTTCTTTGGTCAACTGTCATTTTAGAAGCACATCCAGAAAGACAAGCCGGTGGCGCTCGTGTCAACGGGGCATATGGGCATAACATGTTGACACGTAATGCTTAAATATATAAGAACGAGCCGACCCGCGGCGTAACATACGCCGCTATTTAGTTGTTGTATTTTCTACTTTTCATAATTTGTGAATTCGACACTACCAATGCTGCGACTGAAAATATTTTGCCCTAAAACACTATCAGTAGCTCGTGAAGGACGACATCCTCACCCTCCCTTTCCACAACCCCCCCCCCTCCCACCCCCGTGAAAGCAGTCGCCCGTGACGACAGTTTACGGACGACAATGAAAAAAATCAATCAGAACTTGTTACCTCCCCTTAGTTTCAAATTGTTTGAAAACTAAATTATCTGCCCCTAAAAGCCGTCACTAATTCGACCCGGCTCTACGATTGTAAACATTCCGCGTGAACCACAGCTCACCAGACTGGTGGGGGTGGAGGTGATTGCGATTTGGTCTGTTGCGCATCCCAGGAGAGCGAGGGGGGGGGGGGGGCGGGAGTAGGGTTAGGGAGTCGGCGTGCGGGCGTGGTGGTGTACCGCATGGTTGGGCGAAGTAGAAAATTATATATATACGAGCCGACCCGCGGTGTATCATACGCCGCTATTTAGTTGTTGTTTTTTCTACTTTTCAGTAATTCATAATTTGTGAATTCGACAGTACCAATGCTGCCACTGAAAATATTTGCTTCAAAACTCTAAACCCCCCCTTCCGCCCCTCCACGTGAAAGCAGCCTCCTCTTAGTTACCTCCTCTAAGTTTAAAATCGTTTCAAACTAAATTATCTGCCCCTAATAGTCGTCACCAAACCCGGCTCTATGATTGTAAAATGTAAACATTTAGAGTGAACCACAGCTCACCAGACCATGTGAGGGGGTGGGGGAGGGGGGTAGCGATAGAGAGGAAGAGAGGGGACTGTAAGGCGCGCTTGCAGCTTGTTTTCTAACGTCTCCCAGAAGAGAATTATATATATAGATAGATATAGAATATAGATGTGTGTGTGTGTTTACAATTAAATTTGAAATTTATTATGTAAAACAATTTTGATAAGTATCAAGAGGATGAAAATATATTAAATTTAAATAAACCCAAAAAGAGGTTAGATATTTTCTTTAACTTTACGTTGAGTAGAGGACCCAGCATCTAATAGTCTGCGCTAGATATGTTCGTCTAAGGTCGCGAGATTTTCGTCCTCATCACGTCGCTAACAAGATGGTCCAGTTTCTAACATTGTTTGCGTGCATTGGAATTAAGTCAAAATGGCTGGTTTGAGTTGTTTTTGTTCATGAACGTCATGACGTCGTGTAGGCTGCCGCTGTCAGAAGTCACAGCAATTAGGTGTCAGAGGTCAAAACATGAAAGAGACCTGACAATCAGTTGTGGCTAACACTGCATATGTCAGCAATATATCATGTAGGTACTAGTGACACACATTAATGTCACTTTCTGTTGGCAAAGTGACACACATTATTGTCACATTCTGTTGGCATAGTGACACACCTGGATGTCACAATCTGACAGTCGGGTCTCAGTCGGGTTTTAGTTGTATTACACCATTAGTAACACACGTTTTTACATATCTTTACACCATAAGCAACAAACGTTATTCGATAACTTTACACCATTAGCAACAAATGTTATTAACTATCTACAACTAAATGGACATGACTCCTTTCATCGCCCCTCCCCTCAACACGGGGGTACCGGCACTTGAATCTGAATAGGAAACATATTTTGATTAGCTCAGATCGATTGAAGCAGAGAAAGCGGAGATACAGTTCTAAAGACTGGCCAGATCAAATGTGTAATCTATGGTCCAAACAGCCGTGCAAATGTGTCCTATTGACACAGCCATGCAACTGCACCCTATTGACACAATCAATATTTGAACACGCACCTATACACTTCTCAGCAAGCAGCTAGCAGTTAAAAACTTCGGGGGCGTTTTATCTGTCTTCTTTCAACCTTATCTTCAGTGCTTTAGTGAATGTATTTAGTGTACGATCTACTGTAGTCTGTTCTTTTAAGTTGATCGAGTGATAAGGTGTGACACGGGTTAACCAACAACCAGAAGTGAGCAGATCACGTCTGCGGAATCTTCACTCTCCAATTAACTTACAGATTAATTAATTTTTTTTTTAACAAATGGAAATTGGCAAAAAAAAAAAAATCCACTGTGAAAATACTCCCTCCCTTCCCCCTCCATATTCAGGGTTTATCTTCAAGCTAGCCTTCCTCTGGCGTTCGTCCTTAAACCGCGAACTTGTGTTTTTATTACCAATTTGTAGCAACACACTGAAGTTGTTTTAAACTGCGCTCTTAATTTAAAAATAAATAAATCTATAACTGTAAATTTTAAATCAGCGTGTTGAACAATTGGAAAGAATATACAAATTGTCATAATATTTAGGCTAATTAGTACTGACAATTATATTCTTACGCCTACTTTTCTCCTACTGAGAGTTCGTGTTCTGGGGCTAATCCTCACATTTCTGTAACAAGCACAACTAAATTTCAAAATATTTTAATTACAAGATACATATCTGTAGACCTGTTCATTTCACACTGGCAGACATTGAAAAAAACTAGATCCAGAAATTAACTAAGCTACTATACTACACAATTCGATAGCTTTTAACATCAGCATGTCGACACTAAAGCACACTCTCGGCGCAGCCCCTGAACCTAATTTACATGATTATAAGATTTAAAAAAAAAAAGTTACTACAACCAAACTTAGATCTGTAAAATATACGACTGTACGTTGATCCTAAGTGAAACGTAATAACATTAAAAATTATAATCCCGTGAATTTAGTTATAGGGATTAAAATTATCTCTCTTATAAAACAAAAATATATCCAATGTTTTACCAGTATGAGTATAGACCTGAATCACACGTTTTATATTTAGATCTAGATTCTTGACTAGTACTGGGCCTAACTTTTAACAACAAGTTTTCAACGTATATAAGATCAATAAACAGTCAGTTAAATCAATAGCAGGACACATACATTTCATTTACTAATGGATTCCATTAAATGATTGCATAGCTAGTTTAAGGCCAATAATAGTTATCATATATTATTGAGATCTAATAAAACACATTGAATTTTAGGAGATAATGATTTTATTTAAACAAACGGAAAAGTCATAACAAGATTTACCTTATTTACTTAAGCTTCTCCACATTACCATAAAAGATGGCCTAAAATTGGCACACCTGTCCTATCTCAATAGTTTTTTTTCCCTTGTCACTTAAAACGCGTTAACCTTTGACACAGACGGCGTCCATGTTGTCAACAACAACTGCCTCGTTTCCATTTAAATCAGCTGGCGCGAAACCTAGAAGTTAAGGATTCCCTTTTGTGGAAATCTCCGACTTATTTTCTCCGAACATTAATTGTGAGACAAACATTTATTTATGCAATATAAAACAGTTTTATTGTATACTATTCATATTATGATTAATACAGTGAAATATGAAAATATATAATGCATGTGTGTTAGATATTTCTAATTATTAAATTAATTTTAACATTTTCCGTCAAAATACGAAGTCCAAAAATAGAACATTACGACATCTGAAACGAGGCTAAGAAAATATTCTCCATCAAAACAGAGAAGCTTCCCCGACCGGAAGCGGCACTTCTATCGAGAAAAATCAATATTTTGCTTTTGGGAGATCGAAAGGGGGGAAATTTTAGCATTTATTGATCCCCCCTTTCGCCCTCAAACTAGTAACAAAGGATTTATTTTGTTCGGGGTTCTGCAAGTTCGGAGAACAAAGAGATGATGTTGTGGCCTTGAACGGTAAGATTTTTCCCCCATCAAAGATGGCCTCCATTTGTACTGCTGGGCCTGTTGTGGAATCATCGTCAGTGTCAACCTCAGCTGCCTCAGCCGAATTTGAATATTCCAAAACTGAGATCCACACAATTCACTTAGAACCTTCTCCCTCAATCACATGCGAAGGATGCACGAAAGGTGCCAACTATGAGGAGACGTTTCAGGGCCCACACAAATGGAGACGAATTCTTCGACATGTTCCATCTACAAAACGAGCAAAAAAATTAGTTACGACAGAATCAAGTGAACAGAGAAACCAAAACCCCCAAAATTTCGACAGTGATCAAGACATGGCCACAGAAGAAGAAAAGTGAGTCAAATTATTTTAATATGTTAAATATAGACCTAGATCTATAAGCATTCGGCAGTTGGCTGGAGGTTTTAAATAGGCCTACTATGTCTATGTAATATGTAGGCCTATGTCACGTATCTATTAAATTAAATCTACCTAGAGTTATTAGAGTAGATGTCTATTGTCTAGCTGAGTAGCTTGGCCCATTACATTTGTATTAGTATTTTAGATCTAGATTTTCTAGTTAGTATTTACTAAAGAATTTAGGGCCTATTTATATTATTTAGGCGGTGCGCGGACCTTTGACCACAGGTGCTTTGACCATAGGGGGTTTGACCATAGGGGGTTTGACCACAGCGGAGCTTTGACCATAGGTGGTTTGACCACAGCGGGCCTTTGACCATAGCGGTGCTTTAACCATAGGGGGTTTGATCATAGGGGGTTTGACCATAGGGGGTTTGACCACATGTGTTTTCTCAGCAGAGGGTCTTTGATCACAGGTGGTCTATCAACTGGTGTTTGATCACAAGCGCTGCGTCCGGCTTTGATCATAGATGTGATACAATTAACACGATTTTATACATGTTTCCTGAGAGTACGTTAATAGAAATTAACATGTATTTAAAAGAAGCCAAGAACTATATTTTAGTCTCCACATAAAGGCTGGTGCTAGGCCTCATAGATTTATTTTAAATATAAATGAAACACAAATAATGCGACATATAACAAGTTTCACAAATAAATAATGTAGATGTACTTTAAAATACATAGCATATATAAAGGATAAAAAATGATACAAAACTTGCCAACAATATAGTCAAAGATGTAATACATAAAATTGTTAACTAAATAACAGATGTGCTATAGCACGCAAATATGTCAGTACATCTGTTTGACCATATGTCTAGACAGCACGTTGTACTTTTTCGTGCAGCTTTCTGTATAGCTTCTCAGATGGGTAGCTTGCCCCTGCGACACCTTGCAAGAAAGTTGTCTTTTGCCGTGTGCAGTCCATCTGTAGACCATCAAGGAAACGCCACATTGTTGGGTGACTACATTGGAGGAGAGACTGAAGACTGTAATGCCATCCTTCACAAATGTTATTTGTTCGTGCTACACCATCGCCAATCGTGTGCAAGATTCTCCATGGTTTTGACATAGAGTAGTTTAGATGACTTGTATTTATACATGATGATTTAACATATTATTACATCATGTCAAAATTTAAAATATAATTTAGCAACTTTTAAAATAAATCCTTACCATATATGGACAGCATTGGACAAAACACCTGAGATCAAAGACCCTATGTGGACAAAACACCTGAGTTCAAAGACCCTATGTGGACAAAACACCTATGATCAAAGCCGGACACAGCGCTTGTGATCAAACACCAGTTGATAGACCACCTGTGATCAAAGACCCTCTGCTGAGAAAACACCTGTGGTCAAACCCCCTATGATCAAACCCCCTATGGTCAAAGCACCGCTATGGTCAAAGGCCCGCTGTGGTCAAACCCCCTATGGTCAAAGCCCCTATGGTCAAAGCTCCGCTGTGGTCAAACCCCCTATGGTCAAACCCCCTATGGTCAAAGCACCTGTGGTCAAAGGTCCTAAAGTTTAATTAGTTTAAAGCATTAAATGTTTTAAAGGTTTATTCTTAATTGACTGAAGTTGTAGTAATTAGAGTGTAGATGTCAAAAACAAAAAAATCAACTGGGATTTTTTTAAATTATAGTATTTCTTGCGGATTCTAAATATTGTAATAAGGCTCGTCCACCCAGATGCTAGGTAAGTATGGTGGGAACTAGTGCAAGGGGTGGCGCAAAGCGTATAGGCCAAGAAAAATTTAATAATATAGGCCTATAATTTTTAAAATATTGATCTAAAGCGTAAAGTAAATATCTAGGCTAATGATAACTGCAAGTTTTATTTTCTTTAGTTATTAGCCTAATTTAAGTGAAATTAGCCAATCTTTTATATCTTTGCAGCTTTTTAAAGTAACCCAACCAAAGTTCTCTTGTTTATTCTTTATTCAGCAATAGAAGTAACCCAACCAAAGTTCTCTTGTTTATTCTTTATTCAGCAATAGAAGTAACCCAACCAAAGTTCTCTTGTTTATTCTTTATTCAGCAATAGAAGTAACCCAACCAAAGTTCCTTATGACCAACACCTTGGGGTCGAGTCACCTGACATACATGGAGACCAAGACTCTACTACTGCCATTCCTCCATGGAGCAAAGAGTTCATAGAAAAATCAAACAGTAGAAGGGTAAAGTTTTAATTTCTAGATCCTCATACAACTAGTTATATCATTCACTATACTTAAATGGTTAAAATAAAGTAAGACACCATTATGATAAATGATTATTTAATTACATTTTAGGCTAAAGCCTAATGTTAATTTTTTTAAAATTTAGCTTTGTTTAAGCAGATCAGTTTTAACAATCTGATTGTTAAATATTAATTAAATGTAACTTATTTTTTGTTGACAATATAGATGTACAAGCAACCAAATATTCAAACTACTCAAGGATCACAGGTAAGTAAAGAGTTTTATATAAATAATATCAGTTTTTGATCTTAATTTTTTTTTAAGCCCAAGGATTTCTATTATTTGCTATAATTGACTTAAGTTGGATAAGTCTTGGCACGTTTTTTTTTTCTTTTGTTGCTTCCTGAAGTCTGATTTTTAAGTCATAATGGAATGTTTTTTGTGCTGATGATGAATTTTATTGCCACCAGATTCCTGTAACAGTGAGGCGGCGTGGAAGTTTGCACGGGTCTACAGAGTCTGCTTTTACACGCCAAGTTGTCAACTCAAATAACTCTGTAGCTCGGAAAAAACTTTCACCATCTAACTCAGTAAGTTTTCCTTTCACCAATTACCTCAGTAACATTTCCATCTTGCACCCAGCAAATGGCATATTTTGTTACTTGTGGAAATTAGGCTACTTTCTGTTCACATTATTTTAGCAATATTATTTATATATTAAATCTACTCTACTTAATCTGACCTTGTGTCTTGGGCATTAACTAGAAAAGATGATAACAAATCTACATTAAAAAATTTAAAAAAAAATTATTCAATAGATATTTTAAGAATCATAAGTTTAATATCTGTATATTTATTTACAAATAGTTTCGACTAGCTGTCTCGAGTTCAAGTGCCCATCCCGGTCGGAGAATAACAGTTCAACAAAGTGCGCTCAGTGACGTTTCGACCAACATAGACGTGACCAAAAAACGAATTGAGCGTGTACAGAGAGCAAGGTTATACTTGCTTCAGCAGACAGGGCCTAATTCTTTCCTCATAGGAGGGGATTCCCCAGATCACAAATACAGAGTTATAATAGGTCCACAGGTACTATCCGCATATATTTTTTAAAGTTGTTCACCTGTAGGATTTATCAAGTTAATGTCTCTCCTGGTTGTGTAACCTGTGACCTGTGTTTGTTTGCAGACTTGCAGCTGCGGGCGTGGCCCACACTGCGTCCATGTGTTGTTTGTGATGCTGCGAGTCTTTCAAGTGGGGGAGAACGATCCCTGTCTGTGGAGCAGAACACTCAAAAATTATGAAGTGAGTATCTTAAGGCAGCATCACACGTGGTTAACTAGTAGAGTTAGTTGCTAATGTGGATAGATGTAGGTATGGATAGTTCCATGACATGTAGATGTCATATACATGAAGGAGTCATGTGGTAGATATCGATAGTTTCATGTAGGAAACATGGTAGATGTTGATAGTTCCATGTTGAATACATGAAGGTGTGGTACATATTAATAGTTTCATGTAGGAAACGTGATAAAAGTTGATAATTCCATGGTGCATCTATGTCGGAAAAGTGTTAGATGTTGATAGACTGTGGTGCCTACATGTGGTGCCTACCAGCTGAGCACGTATTACGTTGCCTAGGTATTTAAACAAGCAGTGTTAAACTGACAGCTATTAGAACATTAAAGATGAACAGTTTGATTGCTGCTATTGGTCTTATCTCACTGTCAGGTAGCTAAAGTTGACAAACAACTGTCTTCTGTATTGTCTGACATGCTTATATTATACTAAATTAAAAGAAAAAAATATCATGTTTGTCATGCTAAAATAAAAATGTTTCTTTCACAGGTTGAAAGTTTATTTCGTATATTCCATGACAAGCGCAGCTCCCGTATAACAAAACGAACAGCTTCTCAGCGCAGGAAAGAAATTATTAAAGAGGACTATGGAGGGGAAGGGGAGCAAGTAGTGGACACACCAGATAACAACAGACTTCCTTCAGAGAGTGACACGGGGTACTTAAATTGTTGCATTTCATAAGGCAGTTGTTATTTCTTGTAATAATCTTTCACAAAATAGCCTGAGCAATAGGAATCAAAGGGCTAAGTGATCAAAATAAAATTATGTATTAAATAATAACAGATATACTAAACATTCACATGATGGTAAATGTTAGGATAAGTTTTTTCCCTTTAAAGTGATTTTTAATGCGGCAGGTTTTAGTTTATTAAATTATCTTATTTTAAAAATTCTTACACAATGTTTGGCCTCCTCTAAGACATAAACCTGGGTGTAGTCGTCATGTTTTAACTTTGTTACAACTTGGTGTTGTCATCAGAAGTGTGAGAGAGGAAGAAGAGACTTGCCCAATCTGCCTGTTGGAAATGTTGGAGGGAGAGAGTTTAATTTGTTGTGAAAATGGCTGCCATAATCGACTGCACCATCATTGTATAGCAATATGTAAGTTTGTTGGTTGTGTGTTCTTATATACAGAAGGGTAGTTTCCTTTGATTAATTGATTGCTTCACCATGTTATAAGATTGTTGTTTTAGCATTTTATAAGTAAGCTAATGTCACACCATTTTATAAGCCAGCTATTACCACACCCTTTCATGAACCAGTAAATCTGCTTCATTTTTTTAACTTTTCAACTTTTGTCCAGGGTTTGAAGAATGTAGGAGACAGAATGACCCATTGAACTGCCCACTTTGTCGTGCCCAATGGAAATCAGCCACAGTTGAAATCAAAAGGTTTGAGAATCATTTGTTTTAGAATAGCTTGTTTATTCATTAATTTTTTATAAACTGGTAGTAGTTTGATTTCATAGTTTTCGTTTGGGACATGTTTTACATCTGTTGGTTCCATCTGTCTTTAGTCACTAGTTACATATATGGCCGTTGTCATTGGTTCCATCTATGGCTGGTGTCATTGGTTCCATCTATGGCTGTTGTCTCTATACATCGATGGCTGTTGTCCCTTGTTACATCCATGGCTGTTGTTACCTTCCAGCACACAGAGTGGCAGTACCACTGAAGGACCTGATGTGCCACCCAACACACGAGCCTCGTCACCACACCATAACGAGGAAGACAGTTCCAGGCTGCCACATGCTGAACCCATTCCTGCTGAGCTGGAGCAGACGGCAGCCCCATGGGTTGAGGTAACGTTCATTTTAAAAAAAAATCACTGTAGTTCAAATAACATGGTTTGTTTTTGCTGGTGATGTCTTGGTGATAATGTAGAGAATGTAACTAATATGCTCTAGCCCAACTGTTGTGATTGATCTGTTTGTTATTGGTTACCACAGGCTCTAGGGTCAGATCTGGTCTCATGTCTTCTGTCCCGCAACTGGTCAATCAGAGAGGTTGGCCTGAAGCATCTGAGCAAGGAGGTCGTGGCCACCTTGTTGAAGGGCACAGGAGAGGGCAGGTCAGGGGTCATAGTGTCACCAGTCAGACGAGCAGCTACCCACAACATGCTACAAACAGCCTGCAACATCTTGGCTTATACGTGTGCAGACCCGGTGTACAGAGTTTTTGTGGCCTCGCTGGTAAGTGGACGTGATTATAGACCTACCCCTCTATACCTGCCTGGTAAGTGGACCTAATTACAGACCTACCACTCTATGCCTAGCTGGTAAGTGGACCTAATTACAGACCTATGACTATACCTGGCTGGTAAGTGAACCTAATTACAGTCCTATGACTCTATACCTGGCTGGTAAGTGGACCTAATTACAGACCTACCCCTCTATACCTGCCTGGTAAGTGGACCTAATTACAGACCTACCACTCTATACATTACCTGGCTGGTAAGTGGACCTAATTATAGATCTACTTCTCTATACCTAACTGTAGTTTTACTATTTCAATACTGATAAATGAGCCTAACTAAACTAACTTCCATTTAGTTACCTCTTTACATTAGCTGAAAACTTGATTATAATTGTACTACTTTTTATAGTCTTGTTTCTACAGTTCAGATAATTTTTGTGTGTATTTATTTCTACCATTTTGGTACATGGTTAACCATTGGTCACTTTCTCCCACACCCACACAACACGACCAATACACAAGTACTTCAAATGTATAGAAACTTTCACTTGTCTACTTTTGGTTGTGTCTTGTCTGATTAGTCCAAGACCCTTAACTTTACCAGTTATTAACTCAGAGACTGATTCTCTGTTGATGTTTGTTACAGAGGGCTATTAGAACTTTGCTATCTTACACACCATGCCGAGATGCTGAACAGAGGAACAGATTACAACTTGTCCTCAAGCCTATAGTAGAGGCTATAATATTAAAGTGTACAGATGGAAACAGGTGAGTTGCTTCACTCTTGTCTAATACGAGCTTCTTGTTTAACCTGTTGTGTAATAGCTCAACTTTGTCTTGTTGTGTACACCCTATATTCTTATATACTGTACCTTTTATCCCAGTTATAACTTGACCTTTTCTTCCAGGCGAACAAGTCAGTTGTCGTTGTCTACCTTGGTGGAGCTGGTCAAAGGTCAGGAGGGAGAACTTGCTGTTGGCAGGGAGATAATCAACCCAGGTGAGGTCTTTGTCCTGATAGAATTAGCTGGATTTACCTTCTAATGTTGCTGTAGTTATATTAGTAAAGCTATTATAAGATTTCTACTGAAACCATTTTACTTTTAAAAGTACTCATCAGTGTAAAAACCAAATTCTGTATACATACTTGTTTACTGTTTCACAAAATGTTTAAACTAAAAGTATCTTTTTCTGCCACTTGGCATAACACACTAAAGTTCTTAAAAATTTAATATTTATTGATACAAAAAACATAGGAATTACAAAGTAAATATAGTTCCCTTTCAAACCTGACTGTCCATTGGGCAAGTAAAGTCCACCTGTTTCACAATATTAGTAATTCTTAGTTGGTCCTGTAGGCCTATATAGCAAGTCAGAAATAAGCAAAACAAGCAAAACAAACAAATTCATAATAGTTTGTTTATTTTGCTTCAACTATGAGATTGTGGTATGAAATTTAAAATTTTTTTTTTCAAAACCCCTAAGTAATTGGTTACTAAAGTATAAATTCAGCCTATGTTCTTCATTGAGGCTCAATATACTATTTTTTATTGACTTTCTCAAAATCAGTTAGTAGTTTTATTCAGTTTCCATTGAACTGATGCATATCTTTAGTGTTGAGCCACTGGTTAACATGTTTGCTCCCCTCCCAGGCAATGAAGGACTAGATGGCCTGAACTATGTGCTGAAGTGTGTGACAGAGGACTATGACATTGAGACTGTGCCGTGGCAGTGGTTGCTGGGGAGGCTCTATGTTATTGACAGACTGCTGGAGGAGTTCCCTACTGACTTTCTACCTCGCCCAGAGGAGAGTGTGGATGGGTCTGGAGCTGCTGAAGCCTGTAAGTCACTTCTGCAGATATTTATCTGGCACTATTTTCAAACCAGCTGGGAAATTGGACGTTGATTCATATATGGATTTATCAAATTGAATAAATATTACTTTAATTTTAGCAATGCTAAGATAAAGACTACACAGCTTTTAGAAACAGCATTATTATTTTAGTTTATTTTTAAATAATTTTATATTTATTTTTTCAACTTAAGAATAAACAAAAGTTATTTTTTGGTCAATTTACAAGAAGATTTGAATTCTTTAAGACTGTAGCAGCGGTCAACAGGCTGGCCATACTGTTACAATGCTCCCAGCATCTGTTAAAATTTCCTCTATTTAATCATAAATCTAAGTCATAATATTGCTAGAGCTGCCATTTTTTGTAGTTTTCACTTGGGTTGAGTTTGTATTTTATGAAGAAAAAAACAATGTGTAAAACCACTTGCAAAACAGCTTTTTTTTTAACACTGCAGAGCACTGTGTTAACATTTACATCGCCGATTTATAAAATTAACCAAAATTAAATTAAGTATGCCAATACTTATCTGATCCATGATTTTTGTAGAAAAATGGACGAACTTTTTTCCCTATGAATAAGAACAAATGAAAAACAATTCTTATAATTAATTTTTCCGACTGAAGTGTATTTTTTGCCGAAAAAAATAAACTTTGTTTTTTTTTCTTTTTTATAACTAAGTTATTATCTTTCTTCAATAAATAAATAACTACTTAAAATATATATTGGTGTGTCAGGCATTAAATTTCCTATTAATTTATATCAGTAATGTCTGGGGGTTTAAATCAACGGTTAAATAAGTCGGAGTTATTTTACCAAAGAAGTAGCCTACTGAAAAAATTGACTGGAAAAAAATTCTGGTAAAACATGAAAAAATTACAGGTTTAAAGAGTTAGTGATTTATTGTTACTAATTTTAATTAGGAATGTTAACATGACTAAAAAGTACTTGATTAACTATCTATTTTGATACAAGAATAATAAGTCTAATTAAGCCTAATTAGCCCCTACTTGATTAACCCACAGATGATGAGATGGATGGAGCAGCTGCCAGCTCTGCTGAGACCAGACTAACAAGTGAATCTTGTGAAGTCGGGGCGTCAAACTATGCCCGGCTCATGTCAGTGGCTCACTTCTCCGTCAAGGCGGTGTGCAGCACCCACATGAGGATAGCCCGCATGTCTCGAAGGGTTTTTCTCCTCTCCGCCAAGCTGGGCGCCCACGTACAGAAGGTTATCTCTGAATTAAAGGGCCTTCTGGCACAAATTGATTCCACCTCAGTAGCTTCACTACGACGGAAACTGGATCGCATTGTTGAAGATTTTCAGCTGTCTGAGAGGATAGTCCATGAGCTGATGCACGGCTCAGGTAAACACAACAAGCTGGACTCCCCCTGTCACACGCCAGCTGAGTCACCCAGCTCCACGCCACGCTGTAACTCACCTGTCTTTGATGCACCCGGTGAGCCCAGCACAGTGTCCATGCTGGGTAATGTCCCCAACGTGCCCCCCAACACCCCCACCCTGCGCAACAAGAGGAAGCTGCGCAGAGCTATACCACGCAGAAGCTTTCGTGAATCCAATAATCCCCCCGCTCCTCCCCCCACCTCAGAAAACTCACCTGAAAAGCCAGCATCTGAGCGCTTAAAGGAGAACCTGGTCCCTGATTCTCACTGCATCTTACCTGGTGATGGCCATGCCTCAGGTGTTGGAAGGCTGGGTAGTTCTAGTCCCCCAAACAGAAGGAAATCCAACCTCCCGCGGAGAAGGAGGACAATTGAAGGTGAAACTGTCTCTAAAATCAAAAGAGGAGGCTCGTCAAGTCCAACTATTCGCCGGCGGACTGTTGACGGTTGTACGTACTCCTCTGTGTCCTCCCAGTCAGCCCCCCCACCCATGTCTCGGGTCATGACCCGGACCCCACCTATTCTCCCCCCTGTTGTACCTGTGATATCTGTGACAGACATGTCTCAAGGGACCGGTATCTTCAACCCTGTGGCCCTGTCAGATCTGGATGAGAATGGCAAAGATTCCAATGAAGAGACAGACAGCGGTGGCAAAACTCTGGACCTGTACCAAACTCTCCAGGCTTCCACCTCACGCGTGTCTGACCACGTCACCTTCTGCGGCCCTGATGAAGGTACCCATCAGACGTGCACCCCGGTCAGCAAGCTGGCAGGTTCCACCTGCTGCTGCCAGTGTCGCTGTCATGAGTCAGTGACAGGTGAGACTGAAGAGACGTCGTCCCCCAAGTCTGGGGCAGCGGGTGTCCCCAACTCACCAGACAGTCACTACCACACGGCTGAGCACGAGTCCATGAGCAGCGACGACTTCCTCGACTTCTCCCAGAACACCCAGACTGACAGCGAGAAGCCTGTCTCATTCAAATCTGAGGTTGCTGAGTCTCCAAAGTCTTCACCCAGTCATTCCGTCCACAGTGGTAGGTTTCTGTGTCTTGTAATGTATTTATATACTAGGCTTTTCAGTGGTTTTTTGTAGTGTTGTTAGAAACACAGCTATACGGTAGCATACTGTAACTATATGTTGAGTTGTTAGTTTGAAGTTTGTGCTAAGTGAAAGTTACAGTTTTCACAAATTACCAATTAATTTCTGTTCCATGATGGTATTGAAGTTTTGCCCCAACTTTTCAGCAGGTTCCAAAAGTGAAGACTGCGGTAAAAACTGCAAGGAGGAGGTGGAGAGGGAGGAGGCCGAAGCTTTGGCTAAAGCCTTGGACGTGTCTGAGAGACAGGACCCATGTCCAGTGGTCCCTGGTCTTACACCCACTGCCAGGGAGGAGGTCATCACCATCCGCATACAGCCTGACAGTGTAAGCATTTTGTTTGCAGAGCAACTTCTCTTTTATTCAGGTTACAAATTATACCATCATTATTGGTTGGTTATGATGTTGTTTAACTTATTGTGTTGTAAACTCTTTAATTGATTCTCTAACTTCAGCAATGTGATGAGCAAGATGGTGAGTGGAGGCAACCTACCATGTACCTGGAGAAAGTTCACTGGGTCAAGGGTCCACTGCTGGGTACTGGTGCGTACAGTTCATGCTACCAGGCCAGGGATGTCAGGACCGGGGTCATCATGGCTGTCAAGCAGGTTGGACATCTTCTATCCAATGTCTGTTTGTACCTTTTGTTTCAACATGTCAGAAGTAGATTTTAAAACAGATCTAGTAAATTGATCAATGGAATTCTGTGTACTAATATTATTCAGCCTTTGTGGGGTAAAAAAAATGTTGACTGCTGTCTACTACAAGCTGCCTCTTGTCTCACATTCAACTGTTTTGTTTTGCAGATTTCATTTTGTCGCAACTCAGCCCAGGAACAAGAGAAGGTGATAGAGGCCATCAGCGAGGAGATTCACATGATGGCCCGACTTAGTCACCCAAACATTGTCCGTATTTTAGGGGCCACCAAGCAGGGATGTCATTTCAATATGTTTGTTGAGTGGATGCCTGGTACGATGTTTTTACTTGTTTTATTACGCAATAACTTCCCTGTACATCAGCTGAAATAGTTGATAAATCTCTAGATGAGGTGAGCTAATGAGGTGAGCTAATGAGATTCTCGTCTTACAGGAGGTTCTGTGGCTTACCTGCTTGGTGAATACGGAGCTTTTACAGAAAATGTCATTGTGAACTATACCAGACAGATCTTGCGAGGCCTGGCATACTTACATGACAACCACATTCTACATAGAGATCTTAAAGGTTTGTTTGATTTTTAGCCACATTTTTTTCATCCATGTTTTCTTCATCCATTTATGGGCTGGTTGATGGCAAACTGTAGTGTTGAGTTGTAACATGAGGCCTATGTTTACACAACTGAGAGTTGTTACAGTGATGTCCCTGTACCACTGTGGAGGCTGATGACCACACTAGGGAGCAATATAAAGCTTGTAGATTCTGATCTTCATCCTATGTAACTCTTAGCTGGCTGATGTAACAATTACTTAGTGTCTATTGCACCCTTTAGTCAGTCTTATGTAATCTTTAGTTATCAAACATAACATTTAGTCCTCTAATTTAATGAAACTTTAAGGTCTCATATGAAATTAAGCTGAAACATTTAGTTGGCTACAACAAATGTGACATTCAGCCAACAAATGTGACATTCACCCAATGAACTAAGACAAGAAAATTCTCCCACAGGGGCCAATCTTCTGATAGACAGCACTGGTCAGACACTTCGTATTGGAGATTTCGGGGCTTCTGCCCGCTTGGCCTCCCAAGCCACAGGTGCTGGTGAATTTCAAGGACAACTGCTTGGAACCATCGCTTTCATGGCACCAGAGGTAAGTAGTACAGTAGTTGTAGACTTTATGGCACCAGAGGTAAGTCATACATTGCTTTCATGGCACCAGAGGTAAGTCATACATTGCTTTCATGGCACCAGAGGTAAGTCATACATTGCTTTCATGGCACCAGAGGTAAGTCATACATTGCTTTCATGGCACCAGAGGTAAGTTATAGATTGCTTTCATGGCACCAGAGGTAAGTCACAGACTTGTACAGTAGTGGTAGACTTTATGGCACCAGAGGTAAGTTACAGAATTGTACAGTGTTAAAAGAATTTATGGTACAGAATTAAGTTACAGACTTGTACAGTAGTAGTAGGCTATAGCGTACCTGTGTATAAGACTGACTAGTCCACCACCTGCAGTGTACCTGCATTAGGCTGTTTACCTGTCCCCCCACCTGTAGTGTACCTGCATAAGACTGTTTACCTGTCTCCCTCCAGGTGCTGCGAGGTGAGAGTTACGGTCGAGCTTGTGACATCTGGAGTGTTGGCTGTGTCATGATTGAAATGTCCACGACCAAACCACCATGGAACGCTACAGACATCTCTAATCATCTGGCACTCATTTTCAAGGTGGAATCTAATGGTCCATATCTTAATGGTCCAAAATTTTCCTGATTTCTTTTTGTCACAATTTTTAAAAATATTCCATTACCTTTAATGTTTCCTTCATAAAATATCAACTATTTAACTTACCAGATTGCCTCATCTGTTGATTCTCCGCCCATTCCTGAAAATCTTCCGCCACCCGTAAGAGACTTAATGTTGCGATGTCTGGAGCAGAACTCAGAGGACAGGCCGTCAGCTAAAGACCTGCTGCTCCATCCTCTCTTCACCCAGTGTTTCACCAACACCAGTCACAGCTTCAATGGCAGTAAACTAGGTCAGACCAGGTAAGCTTCATACTTCACAGCTTCAATGGCAGTAAACTAGGTCAGACCAGGTAAGCTTCATACTTCACAGCTTCAATGGCAGTAAACTAGGTCAGACCAGGTAAGTTTCATACTTCACAGCTTCAATGGCAGTAAACTAGGTCAGACCAGGTAAGCTTCATACTTCACAGCTTCAATGGCAGTAAACTAGGTCAGACCAGGTAAGCTTCATACTTCACAGCTTCAATGGCAGTAAACTAGGTCAGACCAGGTAAGTTTCATACTTCTTCACCAACAGGTAAGGTAATTTTTAACAAACACCACAGCTAAACATTATGTCTGTGATGTTTGATCATCTATGGTACTGGTTTTAGTGTGACCTCTGCAGGTCAAGGGTTGCACTAACAACCAGACCACACACTCCTGCATCATCCTGAATTATTGAACTTGTTTTATACTTCCAGATAACCTAAGACATGATGTCTTCTATTTTGTTGATCCACCAAAGTGTGTCTGACGAGGCAATTGACTGGTGTACGAGACAAACCTGGTGCAAGATTGTCCTGGTGACACAAGCTCTACACGTATTGCTACACAACTAGTCTACACGTATTGTGTGTAGAATTAAAGCTGTCATGTAGATTTTTTTTTTAGTAAAGCTAAGAAATTTAATTGTTTCTTCTATTGAAGAATTAAAAAACTATTTTTAACAAATAGTTCACAGCATATATAGGTTTCCATGGTAGCAAATGGCAAAAAATGGCAGCTGGCTAGCTTCCTGTACTGTAAATGTTGATAGTTATTTCAATTTTTCTAGGTAACTTTATAAGAAAGATGAATTTTTACAATATATATATATATATACATTAGGTTATGTTCTCTACAAAGTGGTATTTTTGTAATGCTTTAAATTTTAACAGGGTTAAAATGTTATTTACATCATGTTATGAGATCCCCATGAGTGGCACCGTCTAAAACTGCTAAAGTGCCTTCTTTACGTCACAAACTCGTTGCTTGTTGCTTCAAATGGTGCCATTTATTTATGTCAAGGAGCAATATCTTGGTAACAAGCTGAGCTAGAAATTATACTTACACCCATTTTCTCATGTTTTGAGCCAGTTTTTATTCTTACATTTTATACTGTTGGGTTTTTAAAAAAAAAAAAACCTGCCCATATTTATGTTATTTTTTTTATACGCATCCAATCCCATCAATACTTCCGTAGGCCTGGACTTGTGGATGAATGGTCTAGCCCTCTGTTTGACCTGTGTTTGACCAGACTGCTGGTCTCATGTCAGATATCTTCTGCTGCCAATGTTGCTCTAGTTGATGGCAGCGCCACATTCCATGTCCCTCCCCAAGTATTGTTCATTCATTTCTTTATTGTACCCCATACTTGTGTACACTGTGATACTGTGTACGTCTTACGCAGGTTGTGTGTACATGTTCTAAAAGATGTATTCATCTTCTGAAAGTCTGGGACCAACAGAATGACTGCATCTCTCTCTACAACAAGTAAAATACACTGTACAATATGTGGCCACAATAAGCGCTATGTACAATGCGGCCAAGCCACACTATGCGCTGGAAGGCTGACTGTACAATGTGGCCAAGCCACACTTTGAGCTGTGTACGATGTGGCCACACTATGCGTTGTAAGGCTGACTGGAACTAAAGAATAGTCCAACATGGCAGGCCCAGGATACAGACATGCCTGTTGTATTTCTTCTAGTTCCAGCCACAAAACTTTCTGTGCTGGGGTTTCTAATAAATACCAATTGTTCTCACCTCTTGTCTGATGTACTCACTGTACATGCAGGCACATCTTAAGCAGGCATTCAATGTGCCTGATGTACTCACTGTACATGCAGGCACATCTTAAGCAGGCATTCAATGAGTGGCCAGGTCCTACCTGTGGCCACACAGACCAGGTATTTGAATTTACCTGTCTAGTTGAGAACCCGGTATTAACATGTGATGGTCTTACTGTAGACACCTATTGTAAAGATCTTTCCACAACAGCAGGACTAGGGGATAAACTTTTATTAGCTATTTATAGAAACTTCAGCATGAGCTGACAGGTTGTGATTTTCGCTTTAGATCTTCCAATGTTAAAAGAAATTCTTTGTAAAATTTGAATTGTAAAGTTTATGTATATAATGTAGAATATTGAGCACTATTACTGTATCACATTTCCTGAAGAAAAAACTAAAAAAACAGTTATTACTTCTTAATAGATGATTAAACTCCCATCAATTGTTGGCCAAATGATCCTGTAATGTTGCACAAATACCACCAAGTAGCAAGAGATCAAAATGTTTTGTTAGCAGCCTCCGTCCAAACAGCTGACACCAGTCAGCAACAACAAAATTTGTGTTCAAACTTCGATGCAATCTTTCACTGCTGTTAACTCTTTTTGAAACTATTTACTAGCAGTTTTACTTGTGTTGCAGACAGCCATGTTTGTATCTGGCAACTTCCTGTCTGCACCACCTCATTGTTTCCTGTTCCGTCTTCCTAGTCATCTATGCAAACCACAAGTGTGTACATACAGAAACTACACATTCCAACTTACTCTGGACCTCTAAAGGTTCAATTATGAAATCAGGACGCCTGATTTTTAAAAACTTGAGGCACATTTTTGCCCCTCATTTGAACTTGAAAACTAAAATGGAAAAGTCGTTGATCCATGGTGACAAACCAATATTTGAAAGTAACCAATGGGAGCAGACTTGTCTGCTATCACTGCTGTACAAAGTGTGTGGTTTGACCTTTTGATTTTTAGTCTTTAGATCTCAGATTTTTGTTCAAGGCCACCTCTCTAGATTCCCACCATTAGCTCCCACATACCCCCCTCGTTTGCTGTAAATTTAAAAACATATCACCATTTCATGACTAACCTTTAGTTTTTTCACCTAGAAATTTTTATTTATAAAATAAAATCATTTGTTTAAGAATATCTTTGTTGTTTCCTATTTATGTCTGAGTTTTAATTTTGAATAAAAAAGTCCAGATGAATATCAGACACCAACTGGGCAAAACACCTGACAAAACCAGAACAACAAATGACATCAGATCAAGTGAAAAACCTTTTATTCCTAAATCCATATTGGCAGTAAATCTTAGTTATGAGTCATGTTACGAAATTAACCAATTGTAAAGCAATCAAAAGGTTGTAGAATTCAGTACATGCCTACAGAAACACTAAACCATAAGTATTAGAACTGGTTGTACATCAATACAAAAATACTTGCGTTTAACATTACTCAGTGACTAAACCGTGCAACTTTGGGCGATTAGTTTTCTTTGCTCAGGTATTCTTGGATACCCTTGGAGTCAGGCTTGATTGTGTCTTTCCCTGGCTTCCACCCAGCAGGGCACACTGAAACCAGACAGTTAACATCAGACAATAGGCAAACTGGTGACTGACAAACTACATAGGTTAACCCATGTTTGATACAGCCCCACCCCCAAGACTTACCTTCCCCATGTTTGATACAGCCCCACCCCCAAGACTAACCTTCCCCATGTTTGGCCCCACCCCCAAGACTAACCTTCCCCATGTTTGGCCCCACCCCCAAGACTAACCTTCCCCATGTTTGGCCCCACCCCCAAGACTTACCTTCCCCATGTTTGGCCCCACCCCCAAGACTTCCCTTCCCCATGTTTGATACAGCCCCACCCCCAAGACTAACCTTCCCCATGTTTGATACAGCCCCACCCCCAAGACTAACCTTCCCTATGTTTGATACAGCCCCACCCCCAAGACTCACCTTCCCCGTGTTTATCTGTGTAACGGAAAGCTTGAACTAAACGAAGCGCTTCGTCAACTGATCTTCCAACAGGGAGGTCGTTAATGGTTATCTGACGGAGAATTCCTTTGTCATCAATGATGTACAAGCCTCTATAGAAACAAGACATCAGTTTTTAAAAAATAACTACTCAGAAAAGAACATAGCTCACTAAAACTTTTTCTAATGCTCTGTTAAAATCGTTTTCCTATTGCAAATAAATTTCTAGGTGATTACCTGAAGGCAATGCCCTCCTCTGGCTTTAAGCAACCGTATTTCTTAGAGATTTCACAGGTTTTGTCAGCAATGATTGGGATATTCATGGGTCCAAGACCACCTTGTTTGCGAGGTGTGTTGATCCTGTCAGAGTACAGAGTTATCTTACATTTTTCTTCTATAATTACAATAAATGTGACAGGAGTAATCCCTTCTCATGTCAATACTCCAGTTTGTCAAGAAAGCAAGTAAAACAAATCATGCCCTGTGCAGTGATATGAACTTGTATACTACTAGACTTTAAAATTCACTAAACTCCATGAAATTTATTAAAGCAGTGTACTAACGCATCATCGTAGGATAACTTCATCTTAACACTACCCTTGTCCTCATCAATGTAAGGTAAATATCAGGATTTAGAATAATGCACATAGTTAGATGGTTTTAAATCTAACAATTTTAAATTTAATATAACTAGTACTACTAGTATACAGGCAAAATTTTGTACAATTAAAATTTTAAAAAAATTGAATATAAACCAACAAGATTTTTAAAACTTAAAAAAACTGACCATGCTAAATGTGAGAAAACACTATCTGTAGAAGCTGCCAACACCTCACATCCAATATCACGGAATTCCTGCACACGATCACTGAAGGCGATGATCTCAGTGGGGCAAACAAATGTACTGAAACAAACAATAAACCATGTGTTAATTAAACAGTCTTGAACGGACATATGACAACACCTGTATGACTTGGTCATAAATCTGTGGATTTTACTTTACCAGAGGTCAACTTAGTTTGGCTAAATCAGATCTAATGGGTTCACTTTAAAAATTATCTGACCAGAGGTCATCTTAGTTTGGCTAAATCAGATCTAATGGGTTCACTTTAAAAATTATCTGACCAGAGGTCATCTTAGTTTGGCTAAATCAGACTTACAAATCCAATGGGTAGAAAAAGAGCACCACATATTTTCCCCTGTAGTCTGCCAGCTTCACTTTTTTAAATTCCCCATTGACAACAGCCTCAGCTTCAAACTCAGGGGCTGGTTTTGTGATAAACAATTCTCCAATTCCTGCCATTTTCTGGAGGGAAAAAAATAAATAGGTTTATTAAAGATGATAATTTTTCTTAAACTTTTTAAGTGTAACAAATAGTTCCAACCTATTATTTTAAGTTACTATTATTATTATATTTAACAGCTAGATCTAAGTTAGACTGAAAAATACAAATTCTAATTTAAATGTTTTCAACATATCTTTTAGCTTATAAATGACAGACGCTACAGTGAAATAACCATCAAATGGGATGACTAATTTAAATGATAGGTAAATATGTAATACATGTTTTGCAGGGGTAAAGTAATGTGTAGGTATTATTACATGGTCCCTTGGTCAAATTTCCTTTAATACATAAGGTGTACTGCTCTCTCTTCCTCTCCTCTCCCCCCCCCTTTCCACTCGTGTTTTTCACAGTTATCTCCCCAGTCTCTGATTACAGATGGAGCCGTGGCAGAAACCACGTTTTATTTACATCAAATGTCAACAGCTCAGGCATTTCAAGGTCGCGCCAAACTTTCCTCTCCGTCTAGCAAGTTACAGATACGTATGAGCATGGTAGGGCAGCAGAGTTTAGCACTTTATAATTGTAGCCAGCAACCTTTCTAGCCAGAAAGGTTCCAGTAAATAGTCGGAATACATTTCAATGATTAAAGATCAAAGGTCAAAAACTAGAACTTCTGTGCGCTCAGTCTAGCAATGGTAGGCCAATGGTTTAGCCTTCAGTCAAACAGGGATATGGTTTGTGGGGGTACAGATCTGGTTAGATTTGATATGTACAGATATTAAAAGCTTTAAATTGCTTTAAAACCTCGTGACCTTGAACTTTTGTTTTTAACCCCTCGCAAGTAGTATCATCTAGTATGTAGTTCTACCCCCCCCCCCCCCCGCCCCATCCTTGATTAATGTTTATTGTTTTAGCTTCGTCATGGTCACATGTTTTTGCCTCATTTAGGTTTAACCTTTAACCTCCGTGCTAAGTGACAGATCATGTTTTATAGGACAGGGTTACAATTTAGTGACAATCTTATTTGGTCGAAATGTGTTGTAGCCTTTAACAAAAATAACCATCTTGTTGAGTTTGAACTTTTGGTCAAATACCCCCCCCCCCCATCCCATGATGGTATACAAGCATCAAAGCCACGGAAGTTAGTGACAAGATATAAAGATGTCAGTCCAGCACTATGTGACAGATGTCAGTCCAGCACTATGTGACAGATGTCAGTCCAGCACTATGTGACAGATGTCAGTCCAGCACTATGTGACAGATGTCAGTCCAGCACTATGTGACAGATGTCAGTCCAGCACTATGTGACAGATGTCAGTCCAGCACTATGTGACAGATGTCAGTCCAGCACTATGTGACAGATGTCAGTCCAGCACTATGTGACAGATGTCAGTCCAGCACTATGTGACAGATGTCAGTCCAGCACTATGTGACAGATGTCAGTCCAGCACTGTGTGACAGATGTCAGTCCAGCACTATGTTTACTTGTCCCGCGCAGCTGTCTGCCAATCCAACTGTCCGTCCAGCAACCTATACTATACACATTTTACGCGGCTTATGTAGGGTGGGTTGGGGGGGGGGGGGGGGGGTTAAAGAGTGACTCAGCATAACAATTAACGACCCAGTAAGCTCCTTAAGTAAACAATTCCTAGCATCTCCGTATCGGCTCATCAAGTTTATCATCTTTTTTATCATCCGTTTTATCATCTGCCAAGACGGATGCCGTATGGGGGTCAAAGTTTGCGTGTCATTCAACATAACACACCAACAATTCATACAAATGAGCCATACATAGATATTTGTATTGCATCTTGTACAGCCATTGTTTTCATAAAATAAGTGTACGTAGATTTTAAAAACTTTGCCAAACAAGAAAACACTGAGTGGGAATGTCCCCCCCCCCCCCCCCCCCGATTAAAAAAATACAGTGACCCCATGTTTACATCTTCACAATACAGGGTGGGGCTTGTATGACGTCACAAGACTAACAGAACAAACCGCTGTCCACTAGCGGCGAGCCTAGCAGCGTTTCTTTCAGTCATATCCCCCACCCTGCTTGAAATTTCCACAAGAGTAGTTACCACGAAGTTAAAAATGAAAGACTCGAACTTGTGCCCACTGACTAAACCTTGTTCAGCATAGGTCTCCCTGCACATTGTTTGATATCAGCTGTAAGTCGCCGAGTGATAGGTGTAGTACGATCACGAGTGTACGTTCTATCGAACTTTCTCCCACTAAACAACTAACTTATCCTACAGCACTCGACATTTATGGGATTTGTGTGGTTTGATCGGCCGACGGGGGTACACTATAGATTTTTACAGGTGTACTGTAGGTTGTTCAGTGAATATTGAAACACTGGTTAGTGAATATCTCATGTGTCCACGTTACGATGCTTAGGTAGTGGTGGTCAAGGGGTGGGTGGGAGAGGGGGGTTTAAAGAGTCCAAGAGCAGACTTTTTTCTCCGGGGGGGGGGGCACTTGAAATTTTCGGGGGGGGGGGGGGGGGCGGTAAACTTTCTTCGGGGGGGGGGCGGCGGACACTGTTAAAAGTATATATTTTCTATATAAATTATATAAATTTCATTTCGTTCGGGGGGGGGGGGGGGGCGGTAAAAAAAAATTCGGGGGGGGGGGGGGGGGGGGACAAAGCCCCCCCCCCCCCCGAAGAGATGCCTGGAAGAAACTGTCCAAGAGGATACAACATGTCAGGGCATTTTCATCGGAGGCAAATCCTGGAGATGCAAGCCTTGCAAATACCTGTATTGTGACTCACCCAACTTGTACCTGAACTCACGAATCAATAATCTAACGTATTGATCTGCTCATTGAAAAGCTGCAGCAAATGGTAAATATCAAACAGTGCCTGTTGTATAAGGTGATCTATGAGTGGTATAACGGTACTGATTGCCATAGGAATATATCAAACAGTGCCTGGTGTATAAGGGGATCTATCAATGGTACTAATTGCCATAGGTATAAAACAAACTGGTAATTGGGCAACCAATAGCATGACGGTATTAACTGCCATACAAGACTGCCACAGAGAACTAATGAAGTTTACTCAATAGAAACGTTCGATGTATTGATAAGCTTTTTCGTTAGTCCTCATTAAAGCGGGAATTAGTTGCCAGTGTACAGACGGACACTGGATCAGTGTGTGGGCGGCTAACCTCGGTGTGACCCGGGCTTGTGTGAGGATGGCTGACCGCGAGATACAGGCTAGGGCTTAGGCTGGAGTGGTACGTTCACAATTTGAGCTCTACACATACAAGACCGGACCTGGAGAGCTAAATGTGTTAGACTGTGTGGCTACAGTATAATTATAATGATCACAGAATTAATTAATACCAAAGTCCATTAGAGAGATAAGCAAAATACTGGGTTACACTTAATTGCACGCCTGACACCAAAGCAATGTTAATACGATGTTTAATAAGCAGATGTGTTAGTAGGTCAGGTACACGGTTCATATGTGGGCATGAGACCCGCTGGGTAGGGCACTGTCCACAGGGCAGGGCACTGTCCACAGGGCAGGGCACTGTCCACTGGGCAGGGCACTGTCCACTGGGCAGGGCACTGTCCACAGGGCAGGGCACTGTCCACTGGGCAGGACACTGTCCACTGGGCAGGGCACTGTCCACAGGGCAGGGCACTGTCCACTGGGCAGGACACTGTCCACTGGGCAGGGCTCTGTCCACAGGGCAGGGCACTGTCCACAGGGCAGGACACTGTCCACAGGGCAGGGCACTGTCCACTGGGCAGGACACTGCCCGTACCGACTGGTCATTCATTGGGCCTACATGATGCTACCCATTATCGGAAAACTGCATATTAGTACCCAGTATATACTACAGCAGGCTTATACTGTGTTAGTAGAGTCATGGCTATAGTTCCAGATATACCGTGTTAGTAAAGTCAAGTATATAGTTCCAGATATACCGTGTTAGTAAAATCAAGTCTATAGTTCCAGATATACCGAATTACAGTATGCAAGGCTAGGGTAGGGTGATAGTTACTGTCTCGTCTGAAATCAGAGCTAGATCTATGTGGGTAGCCGACAGGATGCTAGAGATGTCTGCCGTGGGTTCGGATCTATTCGTCCTGGCTGGTTTCGTTCCCACCCTGATTAGGGTGACGCCTTCCCTGGTTCCAGACTGTGGATGATCACCAGAGAAAAGTGGGTTGCAGGCAGTTCAACCTGCCAGCTGTCACCGCCCCGACAGACGTGTCACCGCCCCGACAGACGTGTCACCGCCCCGACAGACGTGTCACCGCCCCGACAGGCGTGTCACCGTCCCGACAGGCGTGTCACCACCCTGACAGGTACAACAGACAAACTGGCACCCACAAGAACTTGTCGCGTACAGGTGCTGCATCATACTTTACGTAGGCATGCTGCACCATACTTTACGTAGGCATGCTGCACCATACTTTACGTAGGCATGCTGCACCATACTTTACGTAGGCATGCTGCACCATACTTTACGTAGGCATGCTGCACCATACTTTACGTAGGCATGCTGCACCATACTTTACGTAGGCATGCTGCACCATACTTTACGTAGGCATGCTGCACCATACTTTACGTAGGCATGCTGCACCATACTTTACGTAGGCATGCTGCACCATACTTTACGTAGGCATGCTGCACCATACTTTACGTAGGCATGCTGCACCATACTTCACGTATGTGACAAATTTGATCTAGATGTACCTGACTGACAGCTAGATAAAGTTGACTGTTAAGTCCTGCTCTAAAGTTGAACTAATCCACATAACATATGAGAACCATAAGGTTATGGGCGACTGTGTTCAAGATGTAGACTAAGTATGTGTGTTAATGTGTAGAAACGTGTGTATGTGCTGTATGTGTGCAAGCCAAGTAGGATTAGTACAAAATTAATTTAGCAATCACAGCCTGCTGCACCACCATGTGTCAATTCTAATCAACGTATAAACAGCTGGGCTTGCGTTACTAATCAACGTATAAACCTATCACCACAGTTAGGTGTGGGTAACTAAACTAACTTCAAACACATTTCTCTTTACGATAAAATACGTGTTGATTACAGACCAACAGAGGCAAAAAATAATATCTTACAACTATGATTACAAACGAACAGAGGCCAAAATAAAAATCATATAGATCTAGGCCTCACTACGATTACAAAGAGGGGCCAAAATAAAAATCTTACAATTATGATTAGACTAGTGGCAAAAATCAAATTCTTACAACTGATTACAAACAGGCCAAAATAAAATAAAAATCTTACAAGGATGATTACGAGGCGAAATCAAATTCTTACAACTATGATTACAAACGAACAGAGGCCAAAATAAGAATTATAGGCCAAATTATGATTACAAAGAGGGGCCAAAATAAAAATCTTAATTATGATTACAGACTAGTGGCAAAAAAATCAAATTCTTACAACCGTGATTACAAACAGGGCAAAATAAAATTGATAAAACTCAGAAAGTCAGCGTACATACCATGTGAAGACTAGCCTAGGTCACAGCGAATGTGTCTGTCACGCAACTAGCACGGCGAGACCAGTGCCGCCGGTTAAAACATGCGCACACGATTACCGTAAGCCATCCATTCGTGCAGGCCACGGTATTTCATGGCGCACACAATTTGCTGAGTAACAGGATATTGTCTTAACGTCGTAGCTACAGGGATATCCGCGTTCAGCTATGGGAGTGGTGACACAGCTTTCCAGAACAGACCTGATAACATGACACCCCCCCCACCGAGCTGTCCAAAACAGACCTGTTAACACGAAACCCCTCTCTCCCAGAACAAATATATTTTCTGATACGAATAGGTAGAAACCCTAGTTGAAAATGTCGCAGGTTGCAATGGATTATTACAAATTTTGAAATACAGGACAGTGTCATCAGATATATAACGAGTAATATAAGACATATGGCTACAAATAGCCAACTACCTGTGGTGGTTACAAATAGCCAACTACCTATGGTGGCTACAAATAGCCAACTACCTGTGGTGGCTACAAATAGCCAACTACCTGTGGTGGCTACAAATAGCCAACTACCTGTGGTGGCTACAAATAGCCAACTACCTGTGGTGGTCACAAATAGCCAACTACCTATGGTGGCTACAAATAGCCAACTACCTATGGTGGCTACAAATAGCCAACTACCTATGGTGGCTACAAATAGCCAACTACCTGTGGTGGCTACAAATAGCCAACTACCTATGGTGGCTACAAATAGCCAACTACCTGTGGTGGCTACAAATAGCCAACTACCTGTGGTGGCTACAAATAGCCAACTACCTGTGATGGCTACAAATAGCCAACTACCTGTGGTGGCTACAAATAGCCAACTACCTATGGTGGCTACAAATAGCCAACTACCTGTGGTGGCTACAAATAGCCAACTACCTGTGGTGGTCACAAATAGCCAACTACCTATGGTGGCTACAAATAGCCAACTACCTATGGTGGCTACAAATAGCCAACTACCTATGATGGCTACAAATAGCCAACTACCTGTGGTGGCTACAAATAGCCAACTACCTATGGTGGCTACAAATAGCCAACTACCTATGGTGGCTACAAATAGCCAACTACCTGTGATGGCTACAAATAGCCAACTACCTATGGTGGCTACAAATAGCCAACTACCTGTGGTGGCTACAAATAGACAACTACCTGTGGTGGTTACAAATAGCCAACTACCTGTGATTGAAAACAATCAGTTGCTGATGAGTAGAGTGAAAGTTCAAGACCTCAACCACTTGGATAGTCCGCCTAGTCTACAATAAACACGACAAACCATCAATCAACACACCAAAACAGCAATTTCAATTGGTTCAGAAAATTAACACGTGAGGGGGAGGGAGGAGGGGGGTGCGAGCGTGATGACAGCTCAGTGATATGAGTGATTTTTTGAGGCGTGAAGTTCGTGGCATAGCTAGGTCACAACACACACACACACACTAAAGTGCTGAGTCATGACACACACACAGACATCCAAGTTTTTGTATGATGTGGGTCATGACCGCAGACTTAGAGACATTACAGCTAGAACATTGAAAGTGAAAAGTGTAACACCAGTCATTAAAACAACATGACACATCAATGAAGCAAAACTCAAGTTTGCACCGACATGGTCACGTGATGCTAACTCTGTGTGTACACACTAGTGTAGGCGCGGTGACACCAAAATAAAAAATTTGAGGTGACACCAAAATAAAACGTCTGAGATGACACCAAAATAAATAAAAAATTGAGGTGACATCAAAATAGAAAAATTGAGGTGACACCAAAATAAAAAGTATGAGATGACACCAAAATAAATAAAAAATTGAGGTGACATCAAAATAAAAAACATTGAGGTGTTCAGGTGACATCAAAATAAAAACTTTGAGGTAACACCAAAATAAGAAGTTTGAGGTGACACCAAAATAAATTTGAAGCGACACTAAATTTAAAGTTTGAGATGACCTACCACTTCAGACGCCATCATCAGTGGGATATGATATTGTTGCCAGTTGGTCACTGATATACCCCGAGCCTATCGAACGGTTCATCTAGCCCGCTGAGCCTCCCTACCTGCACGTTAAGACGGCGCTTCTATCGATTGGGACACGACCAATTACCGGGGATTAAAACATCGCTGATCATCATCAATTAATTACTGGCACTGGGGTTTCACCCCCCCCCCTCCCGGTGGTTGTCGCAGTTGTAGGACACCCAGACATGTCACTAAATGTGGTCATGTCAAATGTCAACCATTACATGTCACAAAATTTGATCTTGTCAAATGTCAACCATTACATGTCACAAAATGTGGTCATGTCAAACGTGGTAATGTAAAATGTCAACCATGACATGTCACAAAATGTTGTCTTGTCAAATGTCAACCATGACGTGTCACAAAAAGTGGTCATATCACCAATGTTACCCACATGTCATAAAATATGATAATATCGCAAAATGTCAACATATTATAAAGTGTGACCATATTTCAGTCACGAAATCTCACGGAACTGTCGAACTTTTACCATAGCCTTACAACACGACGATAGTCAACAACTGTAATCTTTTACCCTTGCAGAAGAAACGTGCCCCCCCCCCCCCCATCCTCCCTACCTAATGTTAAACATACCTGGATTAGTGAGACTTACAATATCGAAACCTGGATTAACAAGGGGCCCTTAGACACTGACAATGTCAAGGCTGTCTCGGTGACTTACAAAGGGAGGATCATCCACGGTACAATCACCGTCAGAAGCAGGACAAGACGGCGGAGTTTCTTCCCTTAGATTGGCCAGGTACTTGTAATATTCCTGTAGGTAGACTCGATACATCTTTACAAGACTAGCCCACTGCTGCATCAGTCCATCTCTACAACGCGGCACCAGTACAACTGTACACGTCAAGATATCAACAGGTCTACTGTGTTCTACAGATGCCGTCACCTGTCCCCACTCAGACACCGCCAACATCTAGGCCCAAGTCTCTCCATGTCGTCCATGCTGGGCCCAGAGTCAAGCATCGTTGTTGTCGTCGGTACAAGCAGTAACGGCCTAGTCTGCCGGTCGAACACTTGCTACCACACACACATACATCGTTTGGTTGCATAAATGTCATTTCGTCGCATTATCTTCGCCGTGCTCGATGGAATCGCTCGTTTCGATCACATGATGCTCACAATAAATCCACACAGAAATATCAGGAGAATCGGAAATGCTGGGTAGCTTGGTGCCGTTACCATGACAACCAGATGGCAGGGCGTGACAAGATATGACGCGGTGGTTCTCGCGAGATTGATGTGTGTGACGGTAAGTGGACGACCCTAGCCGTATAAATACCACACTGTATAAACCCTTTTCACACATATCCCTTGTAGTTTAAAATTGTAAAAAAATTTATCAGCTCCCGATTTAAACAACCCCCTCAACATAATTTTGTAATGTTAAAATAGGCCCAACTGTTTAAAGTTAAAAAAATAAAAGTTTGAATTTGGGGTAATTCTATACCACAGATTCCCAGATGTTTTCAAGTGGCGACCCCGTTTTATAAAATCCAAGTGACCTGTGACCCCCAGACAATGAGGAAGACCCCCAGAAACCCCATTCGCGACCCCCGTGGGTTGCAACCCATAGATTGGGAACTCGTGTTCTAAACAGTAACGTAAGATTATGTCCAGACTGAGAGCAGGTGTAAACACACACTACACAATAATTCGATTTAAAAGACATTTCGAAACAAATATGTTGGAGTGGCTAGCCATACCATCTCGAAAACACAGCCACTCCTTGAATATATCCTGGAAAAGATCAATTTCATGAAGATTGGCTGGAGTTCTGACAAGGTACAGGATGTTCCGGTCACCCAGCAACTGTATACACTGGGTCACACAACATTAAATGTTAAGACTGGACAGTCACACGAGCACATTACTCTTTAGACTGACCAGTTGGGGCAGTTTAGGCGATACATTTGGACAGTTTTTGTAGCTCTAAATTTAAACTAAATAGGCCTATATAGTGAGCAGATGATGAGAACTTCTTGTTAGCCCGCCCCCCACCCCAGCAATCGAGAAGTTAGGTCTATGTTGTGTAGAGGGTTAAAATACTGAACAATGATCACAGTCATTCCGTTGTATGGCTAAATAAAAGTTACAAATACAAAAACGATACTGTTACAAATAAAACGGATCCACTTCAACGTTTCAACCAAGAAATTTTTAAACAGCCTATTTCAGGGATGTCACGTAAAGAGAGGCTTACGGTAATCGGGAATTCCCTTTGAAAGCTAACCGCAAGCTGACAACACGGCCCCAATACATGCCAATGGCGAGAAGTCATGGTCATGTCATAAGTAAACATCTCCACGCCACACTCCTGACTTTACCGACCCAACTACAGCAGCATACTCGGTGTCCTGACTTGACTGACTCGATAATTGCAAGCTGTTAGTTTTCATTAAATAGTGATTAGTTGGTTAGATTTGAAGCATCCGCCTGTAGCCCCCCCCCCCCCTCCCCACAGGAGTTTGAAGTATAAACTAATGAATCTCGTTCATCTTATACATCTATTTAAAGCCAACTCGGCAACTATCTCGAACTTGAAAGCCTAGTTATTGGATATAAACAATCGCAATTTTGTTTACGTAGAATTTCATTCGCGCTATAACATTTTAAATGTGTTATGTATTTGCCATCCCGTAATTTGAGAAATGGGCTTTAAGACTATAACATGAGTATAGCATGACGAAAAGTTTAGAATCTGACGTCACGTTGATGCAGTACCCATGGGGGGGGGGGGGGGTGATTTTTATTAATGGCTTCGTTTGTTGTTATCCAAATGACAGGCCGATTTCTATCCGATATATATATATATATATATATATATATATATATATATATATATATATATATATATATATATATATATATATATATATATATATACATACTCTAAGATGCATGTATGTGTTATTTTGATACTTTATGATGCATTTATGTGTTATTTTGATACTCTATAATGCATGTATGTGTTATGTATAGCTTCTACTAGTACAATCTAAGATAATAAATGTTTTTTTTAATTTACAGTTGAAACATAATAAATTACCATAATGATAAGCGCAGTAGACTTTAATATTTTTTACTGAAGAAAAGTTGGCATAAATGTGTCACACCTGCTCCAATATGGCTATTAATTTTACCATCAAAATTATACTAATTTAATTATCTCAGCTGTTGTATTAAAAAATTAAAAAATATTGTTAGGATGGGTAATCAATATAACACGAAACAATACCAGCAATTTTACAACAATGGTGACTGATCTTTATTCAACCAGGTGTGGTGGCTAGAATTTTGATCACATTCAGTAAGTTAATTAATTAGAGGTATGAATATTGTCAGCACACCTGGTCATGTTAGCCTGAAGTAGAGTTGGATAGGACCTGTGAGTGTCTGTGTTATGGGTGGTTGTGTGTGTGTGTGTGTGGGAGGGGGGGGGGGGTGTTGTGTTGGTGTAAGGAATCTCAATGTTGGGGGGGGGGGTGTTTGCAGGGATATCTTGTATAAGGGGTTGTCTTGTTTAGTAAATGGGGTTGGTAGTCTGGTGTCAAGTATCTAGTGATAAAATTGTTTTATTTAAAAGAGAACAATAATGGTCTCCAATTATAGTGGAAAACACCAATGTGTAAAGAAAAACAAATGACCACTCATTGAGCTTGATGCTACATTTATAAAAGTTTGTTTTTGAAAATAACTATCTTATAAAGGATTTTTTTTTTTACCTAAATTTAATTAACAATTATGAAAAATAATTGCTCAATAATAAGGGGGGCGAACTCAAACATCCATTTAGTTGTGGAAACAGCATGAAGTAATAATTAGAAAGAAAAAAAAGTTATATCATAATAAAACATCCCTAACTCAGTGATGAGTGCCATCTTTAAGGAAAAAACATCCAGCTAAAAATAACTATTCACCTACTGGTAACTGAAAGCCTAAACCACCCAAAAATTACCACCAGCCCAACAATATCTATTGTACCATGGGAGATAACTTTTTAACATTATTGTAATATGGGAAACAATAATGTATAACACTGTTGTAAAATGGGAAATAACTTCCTAACACTATTGTAACATAGGAAACAACTTCCTAGCACCAGATGCAGACAACATCACAGGTCCACTACATAGGCTGTTTAAGTTAAATGGGTAGCCCCATACTAGAATTTTATATTGCAGAATTCCTGTGCTTAAAAAAATGTCCAACAAATTAGGTACTGTCAACTGATACTAAGAAAACTTGTCCTACAAATTATTTACTAAAAGTGTCAACGGATAGTTTGAAAAAGGGTCACATTGGCCATCTTTACTAAATTAGGTCACAAATTATGTGGCCTGCTTGGCCTAATTAACTCTTCCAACTAGCAGTGAATCAGCAATGATTCAATACTAAATATAAGAAATGTATCTTATCATTAAAATAATCATAAGTCAGTATAAAATAATTAACATTTTTGTAAAAAAAAAACACCTCTATTATAATAACAAGCTTTTAAATACACTTAAGATAATAAAACTTAATTTAGCTTTAGATAACTAAAATAATTAAATGAGTAGAAGTCTTTTCAACATATTTTACTATTTTTTAAATTTATAATTTATAATACTATTGGTCCACCTAAATTAGTAACATAAGTAATCCTTTTATTCAGTAATTTTTATTTAAAATATTTGCTTTAAAACCCAATCATCAACTCTAAATGCCCATACTAGAGTCTGTGAATGGATCTCATGACAGTGAACACCAGTGTTTCTTCCAGACTTTTTGATATTTTAGAGGGGGCGGGGACACTAGTAAAAGTATATGTTTGCTATATAAATTCCATCTTGTTCGGGGGGGGGGGGGGGTAGACTTTCTTTGGGATGCCTGGAAGAAACTCTGGTGAACACAGATCATCTGCCTCATTCACTATCACTACAACATAATCTTGTTTAGTTATCTCTCCATTTTATTAAAGTATTGAATAATTTTGTAAACCTTTAATTACTTTTATATCTAATTAGATTCAAAATTATATACTTGTGTTGTCATAAGAAATCAATTTATTAATAAAATAGTTCAAATGAAAAAGTTGCATTTAGAAGTTGGTCAAATTTACAAACTTTGACTATAAACCCACCTATCAGACATTGTGACCTAAGTAAAAACTTATCAAACAATAAACAACAGGCACTTGTGTTTAATCTACTCTTTTACCCAGAGGTGGGGTTTCTTTCTCAGAGGGTGGGGGACACTTAAAACTGTCAGGGGGCGTAGATCAGTTAGAGTATACATTTTCTGTATACATTAGGCCTACATGTTTTTTTTTAAATTTCATCAGAATGGCATTAAAAGAGGCCTGAAATTCAGCATGGAGAATTATATTCTAATCTGTATGTTAAGCTCTTTAAAAAATAAGCATTTAATAATTAATTAGGCTACAGCTGATTAAGTTGCATTGTTATCTTTTTAGGCCCCCATTTAAAAAAAAAAAAAAAAAAAACACTTTTCTTCAGGTATCTTTAAATTAAAAACAATGAACTAGACCTAAAGCTGAAGTACAGAACACTGGGGGTGGGGGGGGGGGGGGAGACATGAATATTAAATAATAGCACATGGAAATTTCTGGATAGAATAAGAACAAGATAGAATGTATCATAATCTCACATTCTAAATTAATTAGATCCTAATCTAGCACCCCAACTATAATTTAAAAATTAGAATATTAGTTAGATCTAGATCTATATGATCTAGATCTAGTTTTATGTTTATTTGGCTGGCATTTGGCTATTTGGTGAAATTGCTTGCTTTTTTAAATCCATAAAAACATAATATTCTAGAATTCTAAATTTTTTGTCGTTTCCGTACTGAACTTAAAGAAAATGTTAATTGTTATATAAAGTAGGCCTATACTATAGAGTCTAAAGAGTCTAAATAAAAATCTAATCTCACTCGTTTCTAGTCTAGATAGATAGATTTAGAATTTGTAGATCTAGAATCTAGGATTAACAAATAAAAATTGCTTTGTCATTCTTGCTCAGACGAATCAGGAATCAAATCAAGCGACGAGTGAGATGACAAGTTCAGGAGATTATTTAGATTCTAAATTAAAATATAATATCTAGATCTAACAAAGCACGAAGCTATAGCGAGTGAACATTTTATTAAAAGTATGAGTTTTAAGAGAATTAATATCAGATACATCTTTCATTACCTTTATAATCTGCTTGTCTGCGGGAACTAAAACAACACGTAAACAGCAATCTAAAGCCGGTCTTTGTGGCTGACCTTTCGACTCGTGTAGGCTTACTCCGAATTCCGTTTAAAACGCAACATGGTGCGTAACTGTGTATATATTGTTTTTCCTAATTGGTAACTCGGTTGTGTACCTTATTTTAAATGAAAGAGGAAAATTACTCTGTAGCTTAACATTTTATTCTTAAAGAAATTAACCACCTACCAGATTACTAAAATGTATTACAGAAACATCTAATTTTCTAAATGGTAAAACCTAATCAAACAGAGCTATATCTACATGAGAAAAACAAATTTAAGTGGTGTGCTAAATCTTTTAGAAAACAACATTCTCTTGTCCTAACTAAACTAAATGATCTTCTGTTACTTAATAAAATGTTTATTTAAAAAATCAATAAGCTAACTGAATCAGCATCTTTTTAATCAATGCATTCACCAAACTCTACAGAACCTATATACTAATTATACTCCGTTAAGTCTCCCTGTAATTAAATGTCATAGAAACTCTAATACAATTATACTTTTCACTTGTGCAGATCCTCCATAGTTTAAAAATCCAAACTTGTGGGACTGTTGTAGTAAGCCAGTGTGGATACAGGTCAAATAAGTTTTAATTTCTTCATTGGAAAGTACTAGACTAAAAGCTTTTAAATAAAACAAACTGCTCATCCCACCTGACAAGAGAGCCCCCACCACCCTCTCCCTTCCCACAAGGCCCTGACTATGCCACTGAGCAGGGTAAGCCCCACCAGACAACAAATTGGCCTAACCCAGACCACAGGACTAAACCCCAGTGGCATTTCTAGGTAGGGTGAAAGTGTCATAACCACTTGTATATTTGATGTTTGCTACTAAAATAGATTGTACATCATGCAGGTGTTGCTGTGTACATTTAACAAAAACATTGATGTTTATAAAGTTGCAATATTAAATGGAAAATCAGATTAGATAAATTGTTTTCCATTGATGTCCACACCCACACCACGTGATGTAAATGCTAAACCCATCGGACAACATAGTTTTCACACTTGACAATGAACAGTGCTAATCCTACCTGGGCTTCCCAAATGACCAACACAAATAATGTAACAAAATTTTTATAAAAAAACAAACAAACAAAGGTACTTTAAAATTCAGTTTAATACAAGCACATTAAAAGTAGTACTCATATCTAAATGTACATTAAAAATTGAAGGTTTGTACAAGAAATGAAATGCATCTCAGATGCTCACAACTGATTTCCAGATCAACACGTAGGAAATATCTTCGTGACACATCACCAATTTATGACTTGTCACGACTGATTTTCAGACCAACACGTAGGAAATATCTTTGCGACACATCACCAAATTATGACTTTTTGGAGGATTAAAGTGACTCTAACTACCTAGTCATAAGAGATTGCAGTAAATGAGTTGTTTCATTGAGATAAACATTAGCTACTGGTCTAGTTAGGTTACTCATTAAAAATAACTGGCAAACTTTATTTTAAAATGACATACTTCAGATGGTGCAGGAATTGTAAACAAAACTATTTATATAAAAAAAAAATACATTAAAAGCATAACCTCAAAATTGATCAAATGTGTTGGTAAGAAATTGGTTTTAAATTTAGAATGTTTAAAATATAGTTAAAGTGGAAGAAAAACTGTCCCATGAACCCAGTAAAGATGAGTTCATCTCATGCTCGACTGTGCAACCATTCACTAATATCAAATATTGCACTTTGGATTCATCACTGGACAAGCAACCTTTGAACCTTGAACATAAATAGAAAACCATAACTTTGGTACCTCAAGTTTGTATAGTACTGAAGAAGGTCATCTTTAGCTTTCCTGAGAAGGGGCATTTAACGCTAAAATTCAAGTGTCAAATGTCTATGCATGTAAAAGACAGGTCATGGTATAAATGTACATATTTACACAATAAATAAAAAAAAATAGCAAAGATAATACTTCAGATCATAGACACTAGTAACACAAGATGTCACCATTATTAAGCTGACCATTTCTTCCATTTTAAAATGCACATTTTAACTCATCATTAATGTTGTTGCAAACAGCAATTTTTAAAGTGGGAATCCTCAATTTTAATTAGTAAATACATCAGCATATTTCTCCATAAGCTGATAAAGTAGACTAAGTGTATGTTAGCAACAACTGTTTAATTTGTGTTAAAAAAGGGCAATAAATAATTTGAGCAAGTTCCATGTCTAAAGAATGTCTGGGGCCACCTGGATGTTATCACATGTAACATACTAGGCTTACAACTATATTTTATATTTATTAAATTAAAATGTATTCAACCAGTGTCACAAGCTTGGCGATAAGCAAGAAACAAAACAGTCTATGGAGTGTTAGTAATCTGCTAGGAAACAATTCAACTAAGGGTAAAACAACCATGGAATGCTATAGAAAATTGTGCCTTTAGAAATCTTAATCGACAGAAGGAAAATACTTTCATCCTTAACTTTTTTTTTTAAAATACAGAAAAGAATATGATTTGCAATATGACCACCTCTAGACCATAACTGGTTTAAGTTATGAAATTTGTAAACATAGGCCAGTCACAAGACAAAAACTTTCCATTAAAAAGCATGCACAATGTATTTTGCCTACAGATAATGTAAAGATTCATTAAAAAGAAATAATGTAATTGATAACCTACAGTATTTTCAGTTTTATCAAGGTGGAGTTTTCACGTTCTAGGGAAATTATATTGTTGAAAACTTATTTGTTTTAAATTTCACAGTTCAAAACCTTCGTTGAAGAAATAGGATTTCTTTAAAAAAAGTTAAGTTACATCTCTGGAAAAATTCTGGCACATTACCTAAAGTTAACCACGTAAAATAGGAATGGCCAATGATTGGTTCTGCTCAGTGTGAAAGGGTACATTTAAAAGAAAAAACCCTTCTAGTCAAAGGCAAATAACTGCATGTGCTTGAAAGAAACCTTAGAACATGGGATGTACACACAAGTTGAGAGTAAAAGACTTAACTGATGTTAATTACATTACAATTCCCAATACAATTCTTTCAAGATTCACTCATTACATTTTTCTGATTTTAATATGCACATTTAATTATTTTTTTTACAAAGTTTGAGCAATTGTATCAGTTAAACCTAATTAGCAATTAATGAAATATGGGAAGATTTTAATTTTGCTGATTTGGTCAATATCTAAGAGATTCAGTTTATCCTTAACTTATTTCATGCCTGAATCAGCGCCACTTTTACTTGTGGTTATTCCCAGCATTAATCAAAAACTTGTATGTTCCAAGCAACACTAAGATAAGGTGACTAGGAATTAATTGAAGTACTTTGCATTGTATAAAAAAATTGTTAATCAACATTAATTTAAGCCTAGTGTTGTATTTAATACAAAAAATAACATTAAAAAAATGGTAACATTGACAACAAGGGTGATATGTACATAACAAAACAGCAGGCTAGTTTATGTAAGTGTAATGTTAGGGAGTGACAGCCTATTGATAGTATCTAATTCTTTCACTGATGTTGCACTAAAATGACCAATGATTTTTCAAGTTTAAAAAAAACAAAAAAAAAAAAAACAAGTTTAAACACTAAGCAATTATTGTTAGCAATATATAGAATAGAATATATTTATTTAAAAAAATCTAACGTTTGCCAATCACGAACGTGGACATTTCATTTACACAAACTAGTCTTAATAAATTAATCTAAATGACACTGCTAGAATCCACTAGGCTCTCCTCCTTTGCGAAAGTCAGCAGTACCCACAATACCATTCTCCAAAACATCAGCTGCCTGGACCACAGAATATCCAACCATATTTTTTGTCACATGACCTTTAGCTCTAAGCCCATTTAGTATTGTCTGGAGGGAAAACAAATAGGTAAACAAACATAACTAAACTTAGATGTTCTGTAATAATGGGCTTGTGTCATAAACCTGTTTAAAGAATAATATTTTTGACACCTTTTGAAATTATTATAATAATAATAACCCATGCCAAAACTGTAAAATAATAGTTAAAATTGTACAAATATACAGCCTATACTCTATTTGAATTTTATTTCAGACTATATTACAATCTTCAAAAGTTACAAATTGAGTGACTAGACAGTTACCTCTGGATAATCTTTCTCCACAACCAATTCTGGAGGCATAAGTTGATGGTGCAGTCTCGGTCTGTCTATTGAAGCAGGTAATGACATGCCAAACCAGAGGACGTCCATTATATTCTGTGTGAGGAAATCAAACAAATTGGTTTACAAAAGTATTCAAAAAGTATAATTCTTCCACCTTATTTTACAAAATATACTAGCAGGAGTGAGGAGAAAAAAAACGAACAAATGACACACCCCTTTATGCACAATCCTTTTTGACAAACTAACTGGACTCACCAATGCTGTGGAAGTAGTGATTTTGCTGCCGCCTGCTGCCCCTGTAACCAATCTAACTTTCTTGGCTTTTTCATCCCAAACTATGGCCGGACACATTGATGACATTGGTCTCTTACCAGGACGGATAAAATTAGCCTCTGATGCTGGAAGCCCAAAATAATTGGCAGTGTTTGGTGTAGAAAAGTCATCCATTTCATTGTTAAAAATTATACCTGTTCTATTTCCTCTCACTCTGCTACCAAAGCTGAGAAAAAAAATTTATGGTAAATATATCAATATCCAAAACATGGGTCTTTTAAGGCAATATATTAGAGGATAATAAGTCTAAAATAAGAAACTCTTGGTAAGTTATTTTTCAAAATTGTGTTGTTATCTACATAAAATGGGATAGTTGGGCCCAGCTTAGGATGTAAAACTGCTAGTCATGATAAATTCACAGATTCATGCCCAAAGATATGCCTGAGTTCATCCAGCTCTGATGGATATTAGTTTCAAATTGGGGAAAGTAAAGAAAGCTGGGCATAGAAATGACCATATTATAACTTCATAAATCGAAGGACAAAATCAGACTTGACTTTCTATCCCAAAAGATGTAACTGTTCATAATAATATCCAGTTTTTCACTGAAAAAAATCATTCCATAGTTGAAATTATCATCTGAGCAGGATACAAAAAAAAACCAAACAGCTGGCATCAGCAGTGACACTTATTTAAGAAGGTAATTTTAAAATTCTTACTAAGTGTTAATAGTGCTTGTGACTGAAACAGCATTTCCCTCAGCATCTACCACAGATATATGGGCTGTTCCTTCATCATTGTTGTTATAGAAGGACGGCTTATAATAATTGGTTTCATGAGTTTCTTTATCATCTATAAGCTGCCTAATGGCCTCACCATAAGCCAATGAAGTCATGTTTTCAACATCCTACAAGAAAAATCAAATAATTTATTAAATTAAAATGTTTTTAAAGCAACTTTTCAAAACATAAGTCATGCAATCGATATTTTACTAAATAAGAATGCCAAAAACATTTAATAAAACAAACAATATATACCTTTTTCACATCAACAAAATTTGAATCACCAAGTTCTGTGCGTTTTCCATAAGCAAATTTCATAGCCTCAATGATCCTATGGTGAGTGAGTATTGATTCTTCATCAGTTGAAATACTTTCAGGGCTAAATTTATATCCTGAAATGTAGAGAAACAAAAAATATAATAGCAGCTCTTCTAAGAGAAAAATATATAGCAAAGTCTTAACATAAACATTCCAAAACTTCAATGTCCTCATCCTTTTAAGAAGTAGGTAACTACTTTTGGCTTAGTGAAAGAAACACCCACCACTAAGTATACTGAGAATATAACTGAGGACAGGTCCACTTCCAGGTGGAGGGACAGAATACACACATATATCTCCAGGCAAATGCATCTCAGTTGGTTTGTCCCATTTCAATGAGTAGCTTTCCAGATCTTTCAGCTCTATAATTCCACCTGTTAAAATGGTTTAACTACTATTTTAAGCAGTAGATGGAGCAACCACATGTTTCTACATTCTTCAAATGTCCTAAGCCCCTTATGTAAAATTGACTTGGTGCTGAAACCAAAACAAATTTTTACCTGCATCTTTAATATCAGCTACAATATCACTGGCTAAACTGCCATTGTAGAAAGACAGTGGGTTGTCAGCAATGGCTTGGAATGTTTTGGCAAGTTTTGGTAATTTTATCAGACTTCCAATAGGTTTTACATTTCTATTGTGGTCAAAGTATGGTCTGAAAATAAAGGTAAGGTTGAATTCAACATTCCACAAACAAAACAAATCAATACTCAATTACACATGAAAGTTATATAATTAAAAACGTGAATATCTACTTACAAAAATTTGTTCTTATCTTCATCTGACTGGAGTCTACTAAGTGCATGATGTAGAGCTCTAGTTAATGGTACACCATCTTGGCAAAGTTTAACAGTTGGCATAACAACATCTTTCCATGCCACTTTACCAAACTTTTTATGCACCTCATATAAACCTTTGACTTCCCCAGGCACCGCTATGGCCATGCCACCTGGAAATAAAATTGTATTTCCCTAATGCATAGCACACATGTCAATGATATAAACAATCAAGAGCTGTGATTCAATCAATAGTTTATCATCTGCATTTGAAATTTTGTATTACCATACATAGACTTTGTTCTATCCTCTGGTGGCAGGTACATATCTGTGGTAGCTGCAGCGGGTGCAGTCTCCCGACTATCCACAGAGTGCCAACCATGCTCCCTAAAAAGCAAAGTTTTTAAAGACTAAATGTCTTAACCTATACTTTTTAAACTTGTATTTACCTTTTTTAAAAATACATAATGTTGAGGTACAGATGAAGACAACAAGGAAACTTACTTGTGGTATATAACAAAAAATGAACCGCCTCCAATGCCAGCACTGTGAGCACTTAAAACGCCAGTGGCCAATAATGCTGCTACTGTAGCATCTATAGCATTTCCTCTTTTCCTACCTAATATATCACTAAAGAAGAAAAAGTACATTTTTTAAAAACTCTAGCAATCTGCAAGGCATAAGATATTCCAGAGAAAAAAAGAATTATCTTTAATTTTTCCCTTCTTTATTTTTAATTTTAACAATAAAAAAATAGTATGATATTAAAAATTCTCAATAATCATAAAGATTTCTAAGCAATACCTACTTGCCAATGTCTGAGCTGACTTTCGAATCAGCTACGACTGCAGCGTACTTGTAAGTTTGGGTCGAAGACTTATAGACTGGAGTTTTTGTTGCACTGTTATTTTCACTGTCTTTCCTTAGGCCCATGGCAAGCCCAGCTGCAAGGCCAACCCCGACGATTAAAGCACCGACGAGGAAGGCAGTACAAATCAAGCAGGTCCTGCGGTGGCTGCAATTAAATGTTCGTATATGTGTATATATATATATATATATATATATATATATATATAAAAATTATGATAGTTTATGATTTAGATGAAAAAATACCAGAAATAATGATAGTTGTATGTGTGTGTGAAAAAACAAAAACAAGGAACTCAGTATATAGATACTGTGGTTCTTTATAAAGGGGTTAAATATATTGTTTTATATTCCAGCAAAGAAACACTACCAATGTTTTAAGAGTAAAGATTAACAAAAAATAAAATTTTAGTGGTAAATCGTCCACTGCAAAAAAATAAAAATAAAAAAATTCTACCTCTTTATCTGCATATACTGCTATTAATATTAGAGGCCAGGATAGCAATATTACACAATACATAGCTAAGTAATGGTTCTAACAAACAGAATAATAACCGAACATTACAAACAAAATATATAAAGCAAATGTAAATACAATTATTCTGATTAATGTAAAAATACAGCTACATTTAGTTAGGGCAATACGCACTGTTACGCAGCTATTGGTGGTGATTAAAAAAATCATCTAATTAACACAGAAGATTATTATAATATAAAAAGAATATCAATAAAAATTTTCAAATTACAAATTTAATGTTTTATCTCAGGATGGCTATTTAATGACAATAATGTTTCTGGTTTCTGTTGCTGGCTTCATACTTAATGATTTAATTACTAAAATTTCTCAGCTGACTCGCATAGGTCACGCATGTGTGTAAATATATATAAAAGTTAGGTTTAACAATAAAATTACAATCATTTAAGCAATAATCTAATTAAAAAAATTTGATTTATTAAAAATTAATTTCTTGAATTACAAAAACCGTTTACCATTTCTGCAGCAAAATATTAGCCAATGTTTTCCAAATATATCTCAGTACTGTCATTAGTAGTCCTTTATTATGTAATACCATTATTTTGTGATAGTCTTTTAACTTTTAGATTATTAGATCTACATTTAGAATCTATGTAGATATAGATCTAGAATCTAGCTCCCTTGTAGCCTGCCATGACATCAGTTGAGCTTTGCATGTAGCTGATGTAAAATGTAAAGTAATGTGAACTGATGATTATCTTAAAATCCCAACTAGATCTAGATCTATAGTATTATATTATTAGATTTATTATACTCTTTCACTGGTTATACACAATACACATGATTTTTAATATTTCATTTAATGGATTTTATACATTTATTTATTATTAGACCTATATGCCTAAATAATTCTATTTTAAATCTTTTAAAGTAATTAGTTTTAGGGTAATCTATCGTTTTGGGTACGTAAAATCGCCCGCGGCTATTTATGTACGAAAACGTTACCTCATTGTCAAGCCTTTAATAGAAGTATATTCTATTAATATTGTCATACTTTTGTGTCAAATATTATAGATAAATGAATAATAAACCTAAATCAATGGCTAAATATATCGATATAGGCCAGAAATTAACTTTAAACAGCAGTGTCTGAGAGCAAGATTTGCTATATAAACAGCAGCCATTTGTAAAATAGAGTGGCTTCCCCCTGAATCTGGCGCTAAAAGCTTATAAAAATAAAACTTAGACAAGATGGCTGCTACAGTAAATGAGCATGGTTGCATCTGTTGGAAACATCGCTAGTCTTCATTTATTACTGAAAAGTTTTAATTCAATTGTTTAAAAACAGGTACATAAATGAATCAAGGAAACATTTTTGAATTTTTTAAAACATAAATCCTCCTCAAAATGTGAAATAATTATTAAAATTTAAAGAGTCACCTGTTTTTCACATTACAAATCGCGGGCGATTTTACGTACCCAAAACGATAGATTACCAGTTTTAGGCCTATTAAATCTAGATTAGATGGTCTAGCAGCAAGAGAATTTAGTTCTAGTCTAGATCTTGATAATTGAGATCTAAATCTAGGCCCAAACAATTCATAATTTAGCAACGGCTGCAAAGGGAGGCTGCAAAGTGGATATGTACCGCCGCTTATCCTATTTCTAGACTAGCCACACATTCGCATAAAAGAAAGCCTATCCATATGTGTATGACTATGTGTTTTGTCTAGATCTAGATCTACTACTCTAGGGCCTATATACTAGATCTATATAGAGTTATAGAGTCTAGATCTAAAATCTAGTTGTTCTAGACCTATAGATCTATACCGAGAGCTAGATCTAGATCTAGTCTGCTAGCTAAACTAGGACTTAGTCTAGCTAGCCTTACAAAAAATGCGCGACACGTGCCGCGGCGGTTTTTTTTTTCAACTTGCTCAGTTGCATGAAAGAATTCATGCAAATAATTTAATTACAAACTCTTAATTAAGACAAAATACATCTAGATCTAGATTGTAATACAGATCCAAATATTTGAAAAGTAAATAAATAATTGTTACAAATATTTGTCTAGTATAGGTACTGACTTGTGACTTTTTAAATAAAAAAATTAGATCAACTAGGTAGGCATACTCTTCACTACACGCTACACACAATAGGCCTAACGTAAAATGTATTTTATTGTGACAAGACTGTTTAATATGCCATGTGTACTTAAAAGATGTATAAACAAATCATCCGTTTGTTTTTATATGTAGAGCTTTAGCTAACCTGTGATCAAATGTTTAAGTGAGTAAAAAAACAATTATGTTAAAATGTATGAGTATGGTGACTATTTTGCAACAGCAGCAGATAAGCAGACAGCTAAGGACCGCTTCGGCCAAACATAAATTGTATTTGGCTTTAATTTCGGATGATGTCATCGTTAGCGAATGATACGAAACCAAATTCTGAATACATTTTCGCCTGCGACTCGTAAACAAACTTTTGTTAACATAAAAAACTAGGATCAGACTGCAAGAGTTATATAATATATATATAATAGATTTTCTTTTTTCTTCTTCAGGAGGCCAAATGGAGTTTTCTTAGTATTGATAATGAAATCAAAATTACAAGGACTGCTAGATTTACACCTGACTAACCAGCATTATTGGCATTATCATTATTAGCCATGGTTAAATTAAATAAAACAAGATTAGACTCAATGTAGACTATTATTATAATATTAGGCCTAATGCGTACTAAATTACAGAGTGTCTAGTAGATTCACATTGAATCTCATTGATGTATTACTAGAGCTAGAGTATACATATACTATGGGAGGGGGGGGGGGGGGTTGGGCCTATCAATATTGACAACATAGAAAATAAATAGGCTGAGTCCCATAGAATTCTATACTACATACACAGATAGCACACACACAAAAAAACACGCTGTAAACGACTATATTTGAGATCATTTCCTATGTGGTTGGATTATTTAGAGCTTTGGGAAAGTATTTTTGATTAGACTGTACCCCACTGTTAAGGCCCTATACTAGATCTACTACTAGATCTGGGCCTAATATTCTTATTTTAGTAGGCCTAAGCAAATTTAATTTGTTCAAAAATTTTGGTAGGCTTTGCCTTATAATTCTTATATATTATAATATTAAATAGGCCTAGGCCTAAAAACTTTTGAAGGGCCTAGGCCTAATTTTATATAAAGGCTTTATTCAATGTTGCCTATAATTTAGGCCTAATGATGATAGATTTTTTTAGAGTATGGCAAGGTTTAATGTTTTAAGTAAGTTTATAGTTATGCACGCAATAATGGCTTAATGGGTAAACCTATCCCCACCAAACAAAAAAATAGCTCTAGAATCAACTCACGGCTTACGCTTCCCAACTCGTCACTTGAATTCAAGTTGTGTGTTAGGGCCCTGGGTTACAATCTGCGCACGTCCACCACTGTCTCACGTTTTAATAACGATCTCCTTGTATTATAATATCATGTCGTTTGAATAAAACTCCAATGTAAGAAATATCCGCCCGGACACTTGGTTTGCCTAGGCCTAACCTGGCCGCGAAGAGCACACAGTTTATATCGAAAACAAACTGACCAAACGTCAGAGAGAGGAGCTCTACACACCACCCACACTGTGTAAATTTACAGCGGCGATGATGAAACGCCGGTGTGCTCCTGCTAACCCCGAACACGCGCTGCTGTGGGGTTCGTCCGTGTGTTATATTGATTCTGAAAAGACCACTGTAAACACATACATCACATAAATCCTCAAATCCGGCAAAAGAGAATTCCACAATTGAATAAGAGAATGGATTTTATTGCAGGGGAATGGAGACAGGTTCAAACTGAAATCAGAGGAAACTCGTTTTTATCGATTACTTCCCTTCGCCTCTTAAAGAGAGACACGGAGCGTAGAGAGAGTCGGCCAAAACCGGGACAGACTGGATTTCTCGCATTATTGCGCGTATATGCCCACACGCGCCGAACACTCATGCTTCATGCAGCCGCGAGATGGCATCTCGTGAGGCGCTACTACTCTCGTCTATCTAACTTTATATTTATGTCCTACAAACAATGCGGTCAAATTCATTTTACTTTAAGTTATCGCACTTTTTTGTGTGTATTATTTTCTTTCAACTGAAAGAAAAAAAAAAACCACTTCGTGTTATTTAAAAACAAATATATCAGCTGCAAAAAATGTAAATAAAGACCTTATAAAATAGGCCTCATAGGAGTTGATACCCCAAGAATTTCCGAACTAATTCTGCCATTGAAACGTTTTCTCTTGGTCACGTGTTATTTTCCCCCGTATTATTTTGACCTACATCTAGATAGTTGGCACAGGGAAAATTCTATTTTTTTTACAGGGCCAATCCTCCCTTTTCAGCACTATGTATTGTAACCTTGCACCGACATGTCGCGAACTAGAACAATGCACGCATCAACGTTCATTGGAAGACGAATTAAGCGCTACGAGTAGGACAACTCATTGAAGTGCCCGTATAGATTAGATAGGGGACTTGGTTTTACTAAAACAGCAATAGGCAAAAGCTGCGTACGTGAAAGAAGCGGGGAAAAAATATTGGGAGCCCACTCGACCACAGGCTCGGCAGACGCTAACCCAAGGCCTTCTGACCAGCGTGGCCCGCCCCTCTGACACACGGGTCGTTTCTCATTGGTGTATCACTCAGGCCTCTACGATCCTGCTGGCTTCTTCTTTTCTTTCTTTTTTTTTTTTTTAATTTAGCTAGATTTTAAAATTATACTAATACTTATTTAAAGTAGTAGTAGTAGTATGGTACCGGTATATATAATTCTCATACTGATCAAAACTTATAACAAACATTGATTCAAAATAGATTTAATACAGTTGGCCTTTACAGTGGCGTCACTAGGTCGAGTGTCACCCCTCCTTCCAACAATCTAGCATTTTAAATTTCGCTGGATAAAACAATAATTTTTCAGTTATTTTTTTCGAGATGGTGTCACCCTGTGCGGACCGCATCATACGCCATGTGAAGTTACTACTTGTAGGTGTATGCCTCCACAAAAGCTATCCGTATATAAATGCTGGTACGCTTCTTGGTTAACATTCAAGTCTAGCTTTTGATTGCCTTTGAATAGGCATGTGTGTTTTGTTTTAAATAGGCCAAAACTAGACGTCTGTATTCTTATTTATATTTAACCACGGAAGATGATGTGGACGCTTTATGTTGACCACCATGTCTGAACTTACAAGGGTCTAAAATATGTCTTTATTATTTAGTGCCCATAGCCTAATTAAATCATATTACGATGTTCATTTCCTCATTTTACAATCAAGGCTCACGTAATTTGATTGGTGATCTCTGGGCTAAAAAAAACCCATCTTGTTATGCTCTGAAGACTAGGCCGCTCTAGGCGGGCGTGGGACAAAAACTGCCAGATAAAATTACAGGGAACACAGCATTCAAAGTTTTTAGAAAGTTATTACTTTTATATTACTAAATGTGACTGTTTTTTTTTCTTTTAAAGATGTGCCCTATAGCATGAGTGTATCGACCAGACCTAGCCTTTTTTTTTGTTCATTTAAAATTATTATATCCTTCTGGTCGCCGGAAGATGTCAAATACTTAGAGAGACGGTTGCATAAAAAAAAGTTATGTAGGCCCCTTGATATTCGCATGACTGGAGCTGTGACCTTTGAAAAGTAGACCTAAATTATTCACGCTCGGTGTAAAGCTGAGCGAGATAGCACTTTTATCACATTTAAACACTAAATCAGTAGGTTTATTGTTAGCTTGAACATATTAGAGTTTATAGGTATATCGACGATATACCTATATACCTGATTCGACGAAACGAGACTTTTACAATTTCTGATTGCACTTTTATCACATTTAAACACTAAATCAGTAGGTTTATTGTTAGCTTGAACATATTAGAGTTTATAGGTATATCGACGATATACCTATATACCTGATTCGACGAAACGAGACTTTTACAATTTCTGATTGGTGAAACGGGACGGTAAACCATTTCTACTGTAACTTCAGATCGTTAAGGTAGGCCTACAGTAGTCGAGTTATCGTTCGTCGTTAGAGGCTGGAATTTGATTAGTTAGCGACCAAAGTTGACTTGCCACATTGGCCTAGGTTGAAAAACATAAGTGTATCGAAAGATCTCCTGCTACTTACGTACGTGGTGTTTAGGTGATGGTCAGTGTCTGCTGTTTTAGGTTGTGGTCAGTGCTACAGACACAAGGTCTTGTCAGTAAGTTGTCTTGATCGCTTGCTCGAACCTCCCGCCTCAAGTTTTCTCACAACTTTTATATGCTGAGCTTCTTTTCAAATTATTTGGTTTTTATTTTTATATGCTGAGTTTGTTTTTAAAATATCTGACTTTTAGCGCACTTTATAAATAAAAATAGAGTTTCATAAACATCTAGCCTAAAATTTTCTCGGAACATTTAGATCTATATGCTGAGCTTGTTTTTTTAAAAAAAACGGAGTTGCAACTGGGGAATAACCATAGATTGACAATTTCTTCTTGCACTATAGTCGACTTTGATAAACAGCATTGAATTTAGATCTATGTTGCGCCATTATCTTCTATGTTGTTGATTTTAAACTTCTAAGAATTAATTTTAGTGCTAACAGGTTGTTTAGTTATTTTTGCACCATGTTGACATAAGCTGATCGATTGGATGAAACCATTCCAATGTTCAGTAAACAACTGTACATTTAGCCACGCTTTAATGCCGGTTCATTGAAGGCGTCGGGTTGAAAAAAAAAGAAAGTGGGTGGGGAGGGAGGGTGGGTGGGGAGAATATAAGGAAAATCTAACCCCAGCCTGAGGGGGAATCCCCCGATGGAAGCTCAGTGACGTCATCCAGGTTAATGTCAGCCGAATGACGACATGCTGGTTTATTTTTAGTATATCGTCAGTTTTTAACCTTTCAAACAAGCAATGTTATACTATTTTTATACAATGTCGTACTATTTTTATAGCATTGCTTTTTACTCTTGGATTTTTCCCACCTTATGTACAGAGCCCGACCTCGTCGTTTTTGTTTTAGTTTGTAGTATACAAATAATAACATATTTTAAAAAAAAAACAGCTTTCGTGTGTGTTGTGTACAATATGGGTAACATTTGGTATGCCAATAATGCAACACGACATTAATGATAGGCCATTTTAAAAATTATACTACAAACATTGGTCTAGGGGAAAATGTTCTGAGTCTCAGTTGCCAATATGGCAACCTTGTACGGAGCAAACAAACAATGTTATCGTTTCTCCACAGTTCAGAGAGAATACCTGTACAAAAGTATGAGTATGGTTGTGTTTAAGGTTAGGCCATGATAGCACAAAAAGGTGAGTACGGTGTTTCTTCCAGACTTTTTTTCTCCAGGGAAGGGGGGGGGGGCACTTGATATTTTCGGGTGGGCGGACATTTTCCGGGGGGGGGGGGGGGAGGTGGCAGACACTGGTAAAATTATACGTTTTTATATCCCCCCCCCCCCGAAGAGATGTCTGGAAGAAACACTGTATAAGTATGGTTGTGCTTATGGTGAGGCCCAGTGGCGTAGCGACCCTTCCCGGCGCCCGGGGACAAACTTTTCGATTTGCACCCCCCCTCGAGATTTCGATTTGCACCCCCCTCAAACTTTCGATTTCCAACCCCTCAAACTTTCAATTTCTTTTTCCAACCCATTTTGGCGCCCCCTAAGGTCGGCGCCCGGGGACATATGTCCACCCCCCCCCCCCGCCCCCCTCGCTACGCTACTGGTGAGGCCACATGATAGTACAAAAATATAAGTATGGTAGTGTTTAAGTTGAAGCAGGTTAGGTTGTGGGGGTTGTGTTTGAGTTTAGCTACGGATAAAGGGTTGAGTTTCAACCCCCCCCCCCCCCCCCAGTTAAAATTAAATCCCCCACCCACCCACCCACACGCATGTATTCCATGTATTGACCCACCAGTTGGCCGAGCCTGGCTAGCCCACACTAGATTGGAACTAGAATGAAGTGACCATGACCAGCCCTACTAGATTTGAACTAGAATGAAGTGACCATGACAAAACGCAACAAAGCTTCATGTGCGCGAGACAATGGGCGTCTACCATCACAAGGTCACGGCACTCGCGACCCAAGGTCACAGAACGAACCTGTCTTCCAGTCGAAACCAGATCACGGGAGCCTGGGTGAGGGGACTGACCGCGGGTACACTACATTGCTGCTCCCCCCCCCCCCCAATCAATAGGTTCATCAATATTTCATGTTTGTCTATGTTAGTGTGTCTATATGTTAATGTAGCCTACAGTTAACTTGGACCATAAATTAATGTAGCATATGACTGATGTCATTACAGCACATAATTTTAGATTCTAGATGTATAATTTGCTTATTTCGCTAAATAATGAGCCATGGTAAATTTTTATAATCCCCCAAAGGTACGTTGAATATTGAACTACATCGGGTAGTGACGTCAAAGTCTTGGACTGTCGTTAGATCTACATATTTTTGTGACGTCATTGTGTAGGTCTGTTGCGTTAGATCTACATTTTTTTTTGCCGTAAACCTAACTAGCTAAAATCAGATTATCTGCACAAAAAATTGTATTATAATCTCATTCTGCACTTATTTCGTTGAGTTGCTCAAGCTTTAACTGCTCTGTAAACTAAGAAACGTGTTTACTTATGACGTTCACTCACTCCATCCACCCCCTTCACCCCTTTGTGACGCCAATAAATTCGCGTATTTTAAAATTTCATTTGACGATCATTCAAATAGGCTACTTTTAAAAACTACATAACACGATAGACATTAACATTTAAGTTTGAAAAATTTATACATTAAGCCCAGCCTACCTTTTTCGCGCCATTGTAGATTAGCAGGATTGATTTGCTAATAAAGCAAGATTTTATTTCAGCTTTTTAAACTTATAGAGCACGTTGGTATTCTCAACTGTCAGTGTCAATCTATTGAAGAGAAAACAGAAATAAGCCCTGATGAGTTCAGCTGATTGTTAGATTACTTAGATAGTTCAGGTGTAGAAACCATACAAGCTCAGCAAGTGTGGAGTACTGTCAAAGGGAGAGAACAGAAATAATACTTTATAATTTAAATATTTATGAGTTGTAGAACTTGTGTATTTTTCATTGACTTAACAAAAGACACCAATCATTCTTGTAGGCAGGGGATGTAGGGGGTGGGGATAACAGTTTTACCTTTACGCCCACACAACGACCTACACCACACACCTCACCATCACAAACCACACGATTAAAACGGCAAAACGAACTGAACCACAGAAAAAAACGATTCCACATGTCCCTCTCAGCCAGCACACAAGCCGTGTAAAACACCACAACATCCGTCACGTGACCTGTCTGACCGACTGACCGCTGGTTTTGTCATCTTGAAACTAGCCCTGTGACCTTCAACTAAAACATCCGCCACGTGACTAGTATAATTTGATTGGCAACACCTACCAATTAATTAAATTAGGGCTAAACTAATGAACCGGGTCACGACGACCCACCTATGTTTGTGTGTCCGCAGTGACCTGCTCCTGTTAACTACCTGTACGGTCATGCGCAACGGCCGTCACAGTTCATTCTCTCCGGTCATCCGGGGATTGGTCACTTGGTGATCACGTGACCCATTCTTCAACATGGGACGTGACATTTGTTACCACCGTGACGCGTCTGTTGTTTATGTTGATAGGTTACGTGATTCAACATATGAAATGTCTCCCGTCAAAACGTGAAATGCCACACGTCATAATGTGATGATCTTCTTCTTTGTTTTTAATTTTAGTATTGGAAAGAATTCCCTCTAACATAATTATTAAATTAAGTATACGTGTCAACTGGTAATGCGCTATTTAGACCGCTGACTCCGATTTCAGCCTGCTTTTCTTTTTGGATTTGCTTCCTCCATAGCCTTTGTCAGTTATTTCTGAACATTCTTCTTTAATATATTTTATATGACATTTATACATCTATTTTCTTAGAAAAGAAAACAAGTAACAGTAACAAAATAAAGCGGGAGTCATCTCCCCTAAATTTTCTCGAATATACTTATAAACAAACTCCGTGGAATAGCAAAATGATATAGACATGATTTTTAATACATTTTTATTTTAATTACCTAAACTTTTAAAAATAGAATAAAATCTCGTAGAAAAAAAGAACTGCGCACCAAGTGAACAGCAAACGTTGTGTGTATAATAATGCGGAATATTAGTACTTTATAAATTAATATGCGTTTTTGAGAAAGCGGAAACAGCGTGAAGTACTACTTCCGGTCAACGGAAGACAGATAATTAGATCTTTTACTTATATGTGAAACAGTACTCAAGATATTGGCTTTTAAAAAACCAAAAGTAGAATAAGTTCCACCTCCGGTTACCGGAAATCGCTAAAAAGTTGAGATAAAACAACCAATTTGATATGATACTTATATATGAAATTTCGACAACCTAGCTGTAACGGTACTCATGTTATCGTGTTCACAGACATACACACACTCACACACACATCCACACAGACACACGGACAGAGTTGCAAAGCGAGTGACATTTTGGAGCACGGAACGAATTATTAGCATTTCAATTAATTTCAATGAAAAAAATATTGCTTTGAGATCAGAGTTTCTTCCAGAGTTTTTACCGCCCCCCCCCCCCCCCGAACGAAATAAAATTTATATAATTTATATAGAAAATATATACTTTTAACAGTGTCCGCCCCCCCCATGAAGAAAGTCTACCGCCCCCCCCCCCCCCCCGAAAATTTCAAGTGCCCCCCCCCCCCCCCCCCCCCCCGGAGAAAAAAGTCTGGAAGAAACACTGTTTGAGATAACGAACAGCTTGACATACTAGCAAAGTTATGGAGTAAATTAAATTCGTCTTTCGAGGTACTACTAAACTTTCTGACGCAAGTTTTTATAGACTGACATAGTAAACAGAGCCGCAGTTATTCCTTTACATCTGTCTCTCTGAATGGAAGAGATGATAGACTAAAGGGACGCTACTCTAATAAAACATTACTAAATACATTCCTATAATTATTTTCTCGGTTGCCCTAAGCTGAATAAATAACCAAAATAAAATCCGTGTCGGCTGACCCCAACTATACAAGACTTACCTGTGTTGGTCTCCCTCCAGTCACCTGGTGTCTATACACCAAACTTTACTAATTAAGACCTAACTATACTGTTACAGTCGATTTAGAAATTTACCGTAAACATTAAATGTTTCGAAAACCAGTAGGCCCTATTAATTTCACCATCTGTTAATGACTATACCTAATTAAGTTAAGGTAACTAACACCACTAAGCGAGTAGGCTTATACCTTGATGTCATATATTCAAGGGCAGCCGATCTATTTACCATGAGAGAATCAAGTTTTTGTATTTACTGGGTTATGATCTGCTGGGTGTGCTAAACATTTGGTGCTCTGGTCTAGCTAGAGAAGCTAACGACTACGGTAGATAATATAGTAAGTTTACGGTAGAGATAATGATAAGGTTATCGCCACACACGGGAGGCTCGTGTAGAAACTGGACATTTTCTAAGTCGTCTGCTGGGGGTCTTGGAGAAACAGACAGAAACTGTGGAAAATTTCCAGCCCAAACATTTCTAAGTCGGGCTTTCTGAGGGCCTTGGAGAAACTTACAGAAAGGCTTTCTTGTTGCCCCATGTCATGGCATTCTCCACTCATATAATTCTTCATGTGATTCTTCGTGTTTCTTCGTGTGCTTGTATATAGAAGTCTTCCATATGCCTTGTATAATTGTCATAGAAGTCCTTTAAAAGTCATGTGACAGATAGACGTCCTCTAGACGTCATGAGACAAACATACGTCCTCTACATGTCATGACGTCCTCTAGAAGTCATACGCTGATATAGACGTCATATCTCTGACGTAAACCAAAGTACATGAGCTCTGATACTGATAGACGTGTTTCTCAGTGGCGTAGCGAGGTCGGGTGTCACCCGGTGCGGCACTTAATGGTGTCACCCCCCCAGAGGCATAGAGACTCTTCCCAGGGACAAACTTTCAAATTTTCGATTTGCACCCCCCCTCAAACTTTCGATTTGCACCCCCCCCCCTCAAACTTTCGATTTGCACCCCCCCCTCGAGTTTTTCTCTATATATTTTGCTATTTTTTGCCTTGGTGTCACCCCCCTAAATGGTGTCACCCGGTGCGGTCCGCACCCCCCGCCCCCCCCCCCCCCCCCCCTCGCTACGCCCCTGGTGTTTCTATAGTACAAACTTCAGTGAAATGATGACATGGTGTGTCGTTAATTGGCAGAACGTCCCGATCTAATCAGTCTTTAAATACACGCTTCCACGCATTTTAATTTTAGTTAATTAACCTGGTTAATTATAAGGGCGTTATTTTACAGATGGGAGTGTTTTCAGTGGGGAATGATGTCACCAATACTGTCCTGTCCTGTCACCATCACTGTCCTGTCACCATCACTGTCCTGTAGTGTCACCATCACTGTCCTGTGGTGTCACCATCACTGTCGTGTCACCATCACTGTCCTGTCGTGTCACCATCACTGTCCTGTCGTGTCACCATCACTGTCCTGTCGTGTCACCATCACTGTCCTGTCGTGTCACCATCACTGTCCTGTCGTGTCACCATCACTGTCCTGTCCTGTCACCAACACTGTCCTGTCGTGTCACCAATACTGTCCTGTCACCATCACTGTCCTGTGGTGTCACCATCACTGTCCTGTCGTGTCACCAATACTGTCCTGTCACCATCACTGTCCTGTGGTGTCACCATCACTGTCCTGTCGTGTCACCATCACTGTCCTGCCCTGTCACCAACACTGTCCTGTCGTGTCACCATCACTGTCCTGTCCTGTCACCATCACTGTCTTGTCCTGTCACCATCACTGTCCTGTCGTGTCACCAACACTGTCCTATCGTGTCACCATCACTGTCCTGTCCTGTCACCATCACTGTCCTGTCCTGTCACCAACACTGTCCTGTCGTGTCACCAACACTGTCCTGTCCTGTCACCATCACTGTCCTGTGGTGTCACCATCACTGTCGTGTCACCAACACTGTCCTGTCGTGTCACCAACACTGTCCTGTCACCATCACTGTCCTGTCGTGTCACCATCACTGTCCTGTCCTGTCACCATCACTGTCCTGTCGTGTCACCATCACTGTCCTGTCATCATCACTGTCCTGTCGTGTCACCATCACTGTCCTGTCCTGTCACCATCACTGTCCTGTCGTGTCACCATCACTGTCCTGCCCTGTCACCAACACTGTCCTGTCACCAACACTGTCGTGTCACCAATACTGTCATGTCGTGTCACCATCACTGTCCTGTCACCAACACTGTCCTGTCCTGTCACCAACACTGTCGTGTCACCAACACTGTCCTGTCACCATCACTGTCCTGTCACCAACACTGTCCTGTCGTGTCACCATCACTGTCCTGTCACCATCACTGTCCTGTCACCAACACTGTCCTGTCGTGTCACCATCACTGTCCTGTCACCAACACTGTCGTGTCACCAACACTGTCCTGTCACCATCACTGTCCTGTCACCAACACTGTCCTGTCGTGTCACCATCACTGTCCTGTCACCAACACTGTCGTGTCACCAATACTGTCATGTCGTGTCACCATCACTGTCCTGTCACCAACACTGTCCTGTCCTGTCACCAACACTGTCCTGTCCTGTCACCAACACTGTCCTGTCCTGTCACCAACACTGTCCTGTCCTGTCACCAACACTGTCCTGTCCTGTCACCAACACTGTCCTATCACCATCACTGTCCTGTCACCAACACTGTCCTGTCCTGTCACCAACACTGTCCTGTCACCATCACTGTCCTGTCACCAACACTGTCCTGTCCTGTCACCAACACTGTCCTGTCCTGTCACCAACACTGTCCTGTCACCATCACTGTCCTGTCACCAACACTGTCCTGTCGTGTCACCAACACTGTCCTGTCCTGTCACCAACACTGTCCTGTCCTGTCACCAACACTGTCCTGTCGTGTCACCAACACTGTCCTGTCCTGTCACCAACACTGTCCTGTCCTGTCACCAACACTGTCCTGTCACCATCACTGTCCTGTCACCAACACTGTCCTGTCGTGTCACCAACACTGTCCTGTCCTGTCACCATCACTGTCCTGTCACCAACACTGTCCTGTCGTGTCACCATCACTGTCCTGTCACCATCACTGTCCTGTCACCAACACTGTCCTGTCGTGTCACCAACACTGTCCTGTCCTGTCACCAACACTGTCCTGTCCTGTCACCATCACTGTCCTGTCACCATCACTGTCCTGTCACCAACACTGTCCTGTCGTGTCACCAACACTGTCCTGTCCTGTCACCATCACTGTCCTGTCCTGTCACCAACACTGTCCTGTCGTGTCACCAACACTGTCCTGTCACCATCACTGTCCTGTCGTGTCACCATCACTGTCCTATCGTGTTACCAACACTGTCCTGTTGTGTCACCAACACTGTCCTGTCCTGTCACCATCACTGTCCTGTCCTGTCACCAACACTGTCCTGTCTGTCACCAACACTGTCCTGTCACCAACACTGTCCTGTCCTGTCACCAACACTGTCCTGTCCTGTCACCAACACTGTCCTGTCGTGTCACCATCACTGTCCTGTCCTGTCACCATCACTGTCCTGTCTGTCACCAACACTGTCCTGTCACCAACACTGTCCTGTCACCAACACTGTCCTGTCACCAACACTGTCCTGTCGTGTCACCAACACTGTCCTGTCGTGTCACCAACACTGTCCTGTCACCATCACTGTCCTGTCACCAACACTGTCCTGTCCTGTCACCAACACTGTCCTGTCCTGTCACCAACACTGTCCTATCGTGTCACCAATACTGTCCTGTCGTGTCACCAACACTGTCCTGTCACCAACACTGTCCTGTCACCAACACTGTCCTGTCCTGTCACCAACACTGTCCTATCGTGTCACCAACACTGTCCTGTCGTGTCACCAACACTGTCCTATCGTGTCACCAACACTGTCCTATCGTGTTACCAACACTGTCCTATCGTGTCACCAACACTGTCCTATCCTGTCACCAACACTGTCCTGTCGTGTCACCAACACTGTCCTGTCGTGTCACCAACACTGTCCTGTCGTGTCACCATCACTGTCCTGTCGTGTCACCATCACTGTCCTGTCCTGTCACCAACACTGTCCTGTCCTGTCACCAACACTGTCCTATCGTGTCACCAACACTGTCCTGTCGTGTCACCATCACTGTCCTGTCCTGTCACCAACACTGTCCTGTCCTGTCACCAACACTGTCCTATCGTGTCACCAACACTGTCCTATCGTGTTACCAACACTGTCCTATCGTGTCACCATCACTGTTCTGTTGTGTCACCAACACTGTCCTGTCGTGTCACCAACACTGTCCTGTCCTGTCACCATCACTGTCCTGTCGTGTCACCAAAGTTGTACTACAACATCTAACCTTATCACAAACAACGATTTTAAAACATTTTCCCCATCTTTTAAAATAAAGTGGAACTGTACCAAATTTTATATCTCCTCCCAAAGCTTAATAAAATGTTAATAATCACAGGCCTAAGTAGAATAATTAGCGGAGTAATTAAAATAATTAGGACTAAGTTAAATATTTGACGGATCGAGTAAAATAATATTAATAAAGGAATTACATGTTAAAAACGACATGCAATCATAATTTGTTGGAATAACTAATCCTAAACAATAGTCGGGTTCTCTGTTGTTTCGTATGCTGTCTTAGCAGAGGCGTCGCGAGGCGGGGCGTGCGGACCGCACCGGGTGACACCAAAGCAAAAAAATTGCAATATTTATAGAAGAAAAATATTTGTGTCTGCTGTTTAATTAATGATTACTTACAGCGAAAAAAGTTTTTTTAGGTACAAATTAACGCTTCCGACAAAATGCGCGGGGAGGGGGGGGGGGTCTACACTATAGAGAAAACAATTATACAAGAATTAGCTGCTGTATTAACAACCGACTGTAGATAAACGTCGTTACTATTAACTGTAGCCTACACACTTTAAAGCTATCACCCAGTGAGAGGGGGTGACACCAATTGTTGAATATGTGTGGGTGTTTGTGTGTATGGCCTAAACTTTTTTCTTGGGGGAGGGGGTGTGACACAATGAGGTGTCGCACCTGGTGACACCCGACCTAGCAACGCCACTGTGTCTCAGCCATCTGGATCTAGATACATTCGGCCATTAGCAGGCTACTTTTCTTTTGTTGTTGGTCTAAGAAGGACAACCCTTAACAAAAACATGAGTGATTTAATGTAAGAATGACCTCCCTTGTATTTATTCGTTTGGTGTAGGCCTAGTTAGCTACTGCATTTTATTGTGATTCTATCGGTAGGCCCCTATCTAATATCTACCCTTTATTTAGTGACAGTATTCTCTACAATTTAAGTTTAAACATAAATTACATAAATTTAGATCTAGATCTAGACACACTAGAAGGGATGAAACACCTGCATCGATCACTTTTAACTAAGTGTTATGTTAAATAATATATTTAAACTTTTTAAAAATAATAAAGCCTTTAGAGAGGGCACTATTACTATATATTATATATAATATAATATATAGAATAGAATATATCAGGGGTGAAACTACAGTGCCGCCAGACCCCGCAATGCGAGGGGGGGGGGGGGGCAGGCCGTTTAGGGGCCCACAGCCGACCTTAATATATATATATATATATATATATATATATATATATATATATATATATATATATATATATATATATATGTATATATATATATATACACATACATACATACATACATACATACATACATACATACATACATACATACATACATACATACATACATACATACATACATACATACATATATATATATATATATATATATATATATATATATATATATATATATATATATATATATATATATATATATATATATATATATACATAGGCTATATATAGGCCTACTATAGGATATATATATATATATATATATATATATATATAGGCCTATATAATATTATATATATATATATATATATATATATATATATAATATTATATAGGCCTATATATATATATCCTATAGTAGGCCTATATATAGCCTATATATATTTTTTTTTGCGGGTTGGCCCTTTTTTCCTAGTTCCGCCACGGTAAATAGTATAATATAGTTTAGTATAACAACAGGCCTATTATTTTTATTGTTATAATAATTAATAGCATATTTTTAATTTTAAAAATAATAATATGTGCCTTTTAAATGCACAAAAAAAATAAAATAAAATGGTTTTCTTTAATTAATAATATAATATAATAATATAATTTTTAGGCCTATAATAATTTCATAATGTACCCCCATATAATTTAAATATCTATAAAGAAAAGTGTAGGTCACTTTAGGACATATTAAATCTAGAATTTATGTATTAAATATACATACTAAAATTTTATGAGCGACTCACTCTTTATATTATATATGGTGTTATATATTAAAGAAAATTCTTCTATAATAGTGTTTACATAAAAGCTTGTTATTAAATGATACAATTAGTACTTTATGTCGCAATCTTTAATTAGTTTTAAAAAAGTAGTAAATATCCAATTAAAATTTAAGTTTAATTACCAGTACCAAGTTTGCAAGTTTGAAAAAAATGAGTTCATTAGAACTAGTTGAAAGATCCGTTGCAAGTTTTGACAGATCAGGAAATACACCAAGAAGTTTTGACACATCATGAAACACACCAATAAGTTTTGACACATTACAAAACACACCAAGAAGTTTTGACACATCACAAAACACACCAAGAAGTTTTGACACATCACAAAACACACCAATAAGTTTTGACACATCACAAAACACACCAAGAGTTTTGACACATCACATAACACACCAAGAAGTTTTGACACATCACAAAACACACCAAGAGTTTTGACACATCACACAACACACCAAGAAGTTTTGACACATCACAAAACACATCAATAAGTTTTGACACATCACACAACACACCAAGAAGTTTTGACACATCACACAACACACCAAGAAGTTTTGACACATCATGAAGCACACCAAGAGAACTTGGTATCAGGTTTAAAACAGTTTATAATGAAAAGGTTGAATGTACAGTTTTCTTCTTAAGCTTTCTTGAGACACCAGCTTACAACAATTCTGGGTAATATTCTTTGATAGCATACACCACAACTAAGTTCACTTCGTAGCTTAATAGTTAGCCTTCATCTCACCTTTAGGCCTATGTCTCACCTTTAGGCATATGTCTCACCTGTCTGCCTACACCTCAACTGTTTGCCTACACCAGTTTTCAATGTAAAGCAGCTTGTTGAAAGCAGGCAAAGAAAATATTATTGTCATTCTGAGACAATGTGAAAGCTTTAGGCCTAAGCAATTTAATTTACGTCAGTAGATCATTCAACCTGAATAAAATACACAAAAAAACTGAAAAGTTCTAGTAGTAAAGTTTTTGTCTGGCATCCTCCTCCTCCTCTAGAAGCAATAGCTTAGTTAGACTCACACAAGATTCACTTTTTCTATTTATAAAAATATAAATAAAAACTTTTAGGATTTATTATGGGCCTACACTTTTTAACTCGGATCCACAGGAAACATTTTAGCTAGGATTTGATTGAAACATTTTAGCGAAGATTTGTTTGAAACATTTTAGCTAGGATTTGATTGCAACATTTTAACTAAGATTTGTTTGAAACATTTTAGCTTGGTAGGATTTGCTTGAAATATTTTATTTGGATTTGATTGAAATATTTTAGCTAGGATTTGCTTGAAATATTTTAGCTAGGATTTGATTGAAACATTTTAGCTAAGATTTGATTGAAACATTTTAGCTAGGATTTGATTGAAACATTTTAGCTAGGATTTGATTGAAACATTTTAGCTAGGATTTGATTGAAACATTTTAGCTAGGATTTGATTGAAACATTTTAGCTAGGATTTGATTGAAAAATTTTAGCTAGGATTTGATTGAAACATTTTAGCTAGGATTTGATTGAAACATTTTAGCTAAGATTTGTTTGAAACATTTTAGCTAGGATTTGATTGAAACATTTTAGCTAAGATTTGTTTGAAACATTGTGGCTAAGATTTGTTTGAAACTTTTTAGCTAGGATTTGATTGAAACATTTTAGCTAAGATTTCCTAGAACATTTTAGCTAAGATTTGTTTGAAACATTTTAGCTAGGATTTGATTGAAACATTTTAGCTAGGATTTGATTGAAACATTGTGGCTAAGATTTGTTTGAAACATTTTAGCTAGGATTTGTTCGAAACATTTTAGCTAGGATTTGATTGAAACATTTTAGCTAAGATTTGATTGAAACATTTTAGCTAAGATTTGATTGAAACATTTTAGCTAGGATTTGCTTGAAAGATTTTAGCTAAGATTTGCTTGGAACATTTTAGCTACGATTTGTTTGAAACATTTTAGCTAAGATTTGCTTGAAACATTTTAGCTAGGATTTGCTTGAAACATTTCAACTAAGATTTGCTTGGAACATTTTAGATCTAGCTAGGATTTACTGGAAACACTTATAATTATAGTTTGCTGGAAACCTTTCAGGTAGGGTTTACTATAAACATTTTAGACAGTGTTTTCTTTCGTACAACAGAAACTGAACAAAAAATTCAACAAGCGGATGTGAATGAACTTTTAATTTCTAGGAGATATTTTTAGATTGTATGTTTAGATTGGTAACAGTTTCTGCTTGGCCTCACACAAGGCAACCACAATTGGACAACCCCCTCAATCTTTGCTCAGTCAAGCCACAAAGCAACACAAATGCCACACATGAATCATGTACAACATTTAAATTTAATTTCTCTTCAAATAAATATCACTTTTCGTTTATGGTGATCACAATAAAAAAAAATTAAAACAGATGGATAGGGAAATAAATCATCCGTCCATCCATTCAATCCAACTCAAGTATCAGTAAGTTAATTCGCTGATATCACCTAGGACATTTTTACACCTCAGCATCAGTCTACCGTTACAAAAACTAACTTTCAAAAGGACCAGTGTAAAGTTAGATCAACATTCTTTCAACTTGAAAAAAAACCTGAAAAACCAAAGAACTGACTTAGTACAGTGAATTAAAGAAATGGACTACACAGACAGTTTCATGGAGTATAAAAATAAAATGAGTTGGTGATGATGCACATATTTATAGCATAAGAATAGTAATAATAATAATAATAATAATAATAATAATAATAATAACCATCAGAATAAGAAATAACAAAAATTGTTATAGTAAAGATGACAAAAGTGTGGTTATCTATTAGGTCAGTTCAACAACATACATTCGTTTTTTTTGTACTCATGTCACTGAAGAGCTAAATATGTGATATGAAACCCGTACAATACGTGGAAAGGGTTTGTGAGCTGGTCATCAATAGCCAAACACAGATATTCACATATAGAAAGAAAAGTTGGATGTGAACAGTATCAAACATATTGCAGTCTATTCACTATTGTAACATCTGGCTTCACTAAACTATTTGTGTTTTTGACACTTCTATTAGTGTAAGTAAAATAATGACTCAAATCTAAACTATTTATTATTATTATGGAGTATTGTAACTATAGTCCATAAACTCTCAGAATTAACCTTGTGAAATTGAAAGAATGTCAATTCATAATTATCACATTAAAAGTCTAATTGTAGACCTATAAAAATCACATAGATATTATGATATGAAATAGTTTTGAGGTTTTGTTTGCTATCAAATAGAAAATATACATGAAAATTGCCATAGCATTGAATCTTGAATGTGTAAAGTATAAATATTGACTGTAATATCATAAAAATGGTTACACATGTATGTTTAATGAAGATGTTGCTGAGTTGTTGCAGCAAAATTAATATCACAAGAATTGCTTTATGTTTCATTGCCAAATAATCTAAGATGCCATTGATTACAAGTTAATTATCTGTTAGACGTTGTTAAAAAGGTATTTGTTGTATATCTCATTAATTTTTTACAAGTTGTTAGCAAAACAAAAACTAGATGGTGTGCTAAAGTTGGAGATTGGTTAAAACCTTAAAGTAAACTTTCAAGAGGTAAGTTCCCCATAATCTCCCAGTCTGACAGACATTATGAAGATATCTATAGACATATAAAATAAACATTCATATGAGGTCATCGTACACTCACACAGTTCACGTAAACCCATCACATAGTTTTCATCCAGCTAAAAAACTGGACCACATGTAAAGGGACAATACAGCCATAGTTTGAGAACTGTTGCTTGTGGGCTAGCTGAGCCAGCAGCTGGCTGCAACTTATAGCTTGGTTCAAACATTATTCAAAAGTTGAAGTTTATTAACAACAAAACAAAAATTTTGTAACTGTTAGGTCCTTACACCGGATCTTACATTTATTAATTACTACATAGCCAACACTCAACTCAATCCTTTATGAACAGTTTATAATTTGATTTAAAAGAGTACCCAAGTGATGAAACAATTTCCACATTTTCATCTCAGAGGTAAATTAGAGAACACTTTATTCTTTACAACACCTGGCAATGTTTTGAGCTTTGAAAAGTTGAAAAAAGCTACCTTAAATAAACTTTATACATTTACATTATTTGAAACTAAATTTCAATTTTATCATATCTAAAAATAGTTCTACTTTATTATCGTTGTAAATTGTTGGATACAAGAGTTCTTAGATATGTTGTAATGCAGAGATAGTTCTTAGATATGTTGTAATGCAGAGATAGTTCTTAGATATGTTGTAATGCAGAGATAGTTCTTAGATATGTTGTAATGCAGAGATAGTTCTTACATATGTTGTAATGCAGAGATAGTTCTTAGATATGTTGTAATGCAGAGATAGTTCTTAGATATGTTGTAATGCAGAGATAGTTCTTACATATGTTGTAATGCAGAGATAGTTCTTACATATGTTGTAATGCAGAGATAGTTCTTACATATGTTGTAATGCAGAGATAGTTCTTACATATGTTGTAATGCAGAGATAGTTCTTACATATGTTGTAATGCAGAGATAGTTCTTACATATGTTGTAATGCAGAGATAGTTCTTACATATGTTGTAATGCAGAGATAGTTCTTACATATGTTGTAATGCAGAGATAGTTCTTACATATGTTGTAATGCAGAGATAGTTCTTACATATGTTGTAATGCAGAGATAGTTCTTACATATGTTTTAATGCAGAGATAGTTCTTACATATGTTGTAATGCAGAGATAGTTCTTACATATGTTGTAATGCAGAGATAGTTCTTACATATGTTGTAATGCAGAGATAGTTCTTACATATGTTGTAATGCAGAGATAGTTCTTACATATGTTGTAATGCAGAGATAGTTCTTACATATGTTTTAATGCAGAGATAGTTCTTACATATGTTGTAATGCAGAGATAGTTCTTACATATGTTGTAATGCAGAGATAGTTCTTACATATGTTGTAATGCAGAGATAGTTCTTAGATATGTTGTAATGCAGAGATCGTTCTTAGATAAGTTGTAATGCAGAGATAATTTAAAGTTCATAATAACTGAAATAAAACATGGCTAAATTAATTTATAAAAACCAATTCATTCGAGCTTCACTTGTTATCTTCTAATGTCTGTCCGCCCCCCCCCCCCCCCCCCCCCCCGCTCTGTATAACAAATTGAGTCTACCTCTGTCTCAAACAACTTTTCATCTGATCTGCACAAGGTACACATTTTCATTTGTTTCCTAATATAAGAAAGAACAGTTATGTTTTTAGGTAGTTTCTTGAAAGCTGGACTGTTTGATTAGCCAAAAATGTTTCAATTTAAGTAATACAAATAAAATTAACAACCTATTGTACAGATGAGAGAGAACGAAAGTACTATGGAAAGTACTGACTAGATTGATTTTATCCATAATTTACTTATTCATTTTGACATCTCAAATAAGAAAACAATTATTGAGATCTCAACTAGGTAAATTAATCTATTCACACCTTCTTAATCTAGAGACAAAAACAGGTGGTATAAAATTATTTCATAAACTATTTATAATTAATTCTAAGAACCAGTTTTATGTAAACTATTTACTAAAAACATGTAACACAAAGCAGATGAGTATTCATTCACAACCTTAAATTTAGCTGTTGTAACTGTATAAAAAAGATATTTGTCTAATATAATTGTTTAAGTACATTTTTGTTGTAATCAAAGATGTTGAAACTAATCATGCTGTTATGTTAGATAAATGCATGGTTTAATATTTGTTTACTCATACTTCTGATTATTTTTTGGACTATAATATTCTGGAATGTAATTTTTGCAGTGCTTTTGTAAACCCCCCCAATAATTTTGATGGAAAACATTTTGTTTTTTAAAAATAGAAGCAAACAGCCAAAATTCAAATTAAAAAATGAGTTTCATCTTTAGCTAAAAAACCCAACAACAATTAATTATAAAAAGAACACTGTAAAAATCTAACCATACGTACATATTTATAAGAAGTTAAAAAAACCCAATAAAACATTGTTTTATTAAAAATTATAAAATGTGTCCTGCAATAATTCAAATGTGGCTGAATTAACATTATTTTGTAACATATTAGTACAGTGCTAAAACATAGTAAAAAGCAAACTTAAAGATGTATCTAAAAGTTCTGAGGGTAGTATGTAAAATTTGAACCGTAAAAAAATGGTTTATTTAGCCCTGTACCTTCAGCTGGATATGTCACTGTGAACTTCCTTATCACACCATTTGACGTCTGACGTCAAAAAATGACAGCATACTTACTTATACACAGACAGTGTGATATGAATGAAATAAATATTTTGAGGATTATAAAACACATCTGTAATAAATTAATATTTAGAAAATCCAGGAACTTGAGACAATGATAATCATCGTTGCACTATACAATGTTATTTATATATTGTCTGCATCACAGAAACTTGGTCTGGCATTCGATTCACTAGCACACATCATTAACCATCCATACTGGAATTATTGTTATAAACAACAGATACATAGGAAATTCATACTGTATACACATTGATGAAGGAGAGCTCATTGATAAAATAATATGCTTTTTCGAATGACAAATATTCTGACTTAGTTCTTTAAATTCTAAAAAATTGTTATTTTGTAAATCACAAGAGAAATAAAAAAAAAAAACCTTTTAAAAATGTAGTATTAAAAATGTATTAGAAGACTGTAATCAATGTTGGCTATAGAAACAATGGGCTAGTAATTTAGGCTTTGATAAGCTAGAGCCTGCTTGCCTTAAGTGTAGGTTGAAAACAGATGATCAGAATCAGATAACATTTAAAATTGCACTAGTTTTTTCTTGCCTTAAAAGGCAACTAGATGAAGATAAATTAAAGAAAAAACTGCTTTTTTTTTACAATACCGGTACATAATAATATTGATTAGATCTTTTTACAATAGTAAGACATTTATACTTGACAGGTACAGCTAAATTTTCCTACAGGTACACAGAGAAAAGTATTTACAGACATTTAACCTGAAATCAGAGTGACAAATCAAGCATGAAATTTCTGATCAAGAATTAAATTGATAATCCTAAGTAACAACAAAAGGATGCTGGTCAGACAGAGTGGAACGAGGGAGGCTAAAGGGGATGAAACATTCTCTGCACATCAAAAAGGAGTAAATGTAGTCATCTAACTGATTATAAATAATACAAAATTTAAAAAAAGAAGTGTAATTATATAAAAATATGAATCAACTGAAAGCATGGAAGTAAATGCATACAAAATTATCAACATTCAATTGATTGTTAACTTATCTAGCAAAAAGCTATGATATGCACATTGATGTATGTATGATGTTATTAAAATCATACCAACAGTTCAAAGTTCAAGATACTAGCTCAACAAGGGTGCCAGAGACATGACACGGAGTATCTTTGATATAGATCTTTATTACAGATCTTTGATACATATCTTTCTAAGTTGTATTTGTTACAATTTTGGTTTGCTTTAATACTCTAGATGTTGAATAAAAAAAAAAATAAAGTAAATTAACTGAACCATGTTGAAAGAAAAAACCATAAGTAACCAAAGTTAAAACTTATGTAATCCAAGTTAACAGAAAATGATCTAGTCAAATCAAAACAATTTTTAGCAGACACCATTATGGTGTTTTGTTATTGGAAGAAAGTATTAAAATCCATTCAGTTATGTTAAGTTAGATTTTATAAGCTGTGTCATACTTATCTAAACATTTTAATAGATTTTTTATTTTAAAAAAAATATTTTCAAGATCATTGGAATCATAAATTTGTTGGAGTAGTTTTGAAAATATATCTTAAGAGAATTTAGGTAAGAGATAATTTGAAATTGATCTCAGTACTTAAGGATTTATTTTTATAAGACTCAAATATTTAATAAAACAAAATTGACATCACAAGTAGAGTTGCCTTTAAGCATTAATATGATTAAAATGAGAACAATGTAGGTAAATATTTATTAAACCTATCTCAGTAAGCTATAGCTCTGTTAAGATAATTGGTAGACCCATTTCTCTTATAGTTGAAAATATATTGAAACTAAGTAAATAAAATCTTTGTTTCTGATAATTATTTAGAATAAGCTTTTTTATTTAAAATAATATTAAAAAAAATATATTGATAATTCTTGATAAAAAATGTTAAACAGCTATGACTAAATAAATTAAAAATTAGACTACTAAAAAAATATAAACTGTTAATGATTGCATTTGTTAATTTTGTTTATTATACAAGTATTTACTTTGTAATATTTTACTAAATGTTTGCAATATTTAAATGTTGACAAATTGAAATGCAAACTTCTAAAAAAAAAATCATAAAAAAGAACAGCAGCACATTGTAATTTTTAAATAAAGTTTTAATCAAATTTGAGATCTAGAATTCATTTTTTTATTTCTTGTAAGAAGAGCTCTTATCCAGTACATACAACAATATGAAAACAATAGAAGCTGTGGGATTTAAGAAAGATTTTCTCAGGATGAATGAGATAAACTCTTTTTGTAGCAGATGGTATCATCGTAATAGTGTTATTAACCTTCAATATGATGCAATAGTAGTGCAATAGTCAGTGTCTTATGCCCGGTCAAGACACAATAGTCAGTGTCTTATGCCCGGTCAAGACACAATCAAAGTCCTGGATGTTATCACAGAGATCCCTCTTGTCTGCTCACCCAACAAAAAAACAGATTATCCGGATGATCAATGATACAGACTATTTTATATCCCGATATAATTCCCCATTCAGGCAACATTTTCAAAAATGTTCATTAACAAAGGAGATCCACATTCCAAAAGGGGACTTTTTTTTGTCGTCAGTGGTAAACTTTGAGACCACTCAGCCATAATCCAGTGCCCAGCAATCAGAAATATTCAAATTTTTGAACACCTTGGCTTCTTCAATTAGTCACACCTTCTCACACAACAATCTTCAAAGAAATTGAATAATTTATAAAAAAAAAAACAGTAATTAATTCTATGAGTGCACTTGACAAGTAGATCACTCTTTCATGACAATTGCTGCACTAGTTTTTTGTACATCTGTGAGTTGAGAAATCGTGGATATGAGTCTCGATGCATTAATGTCCATATTTGGAGCTGTGCTTCGTCGAATGTGTGCGGTGTTGGTTCAACCATATTTCTATTTATAACTTCTCTCACCCGAGAATCTAAACTAACCTGAAAAAAAAAACAAAAAAAAAGTTTTTTAGTTTTTTTTTTAATATGAACATTATAATAATGTATATTGTTTACAGAAAATTAATAGATGTAGAAATAAAGATTGCTGAAAATAGTGATTAAATTTTCAGTAAAATACTTATAACTTGAATCAGGATCTATAAAAACAAACATATATATATATATAATTAAGTTTGTCAAAGAACTATGGAGTGATGGGGGGAGGGGGGGGGAAGGATGACATCAAGCGGATGAAGATCCAGTGATCCCCACATGAATGGCCTGTGATAAGGAATGCAATATGGCCAACATCATAATGGCCAACATCATAATGGCCAACATCATAATGGCCAACATCATAATGGCCAACATCATAATGGCCAACATCATAATGGCCAACATCATAATGGCCAACATCATAATGGCCAACATCATAATGGCCAACATCATAATGGCCAACATCATAATGGCCAACATCATAATGGCCAACATCATAATGGCCAACATCATGATGACCCAAGAATTTCACCTAGTCTCCAATCTTCCTCCTCACAGAAACATTCAACCAATAAGTATCAAACAACACCACTAGTCAATAAGTATCAAATAACAACAACACCACTAGTCAATAAGTATCAAACAACAACACCACTAGTCAATAAGTATCAAACAACAACACCACTAGTCAACCAATAAGTATCAAACAACACCGCAGGTCTCTACCCCCCCTCCCCCATTACAAGTTGAGCAAGTATATATTACCCTCCCTCCACATTACACATTGAAGAATAGGGCCCCATCCCACATTACACATTTAAGAAGCGGGTCCCCATCCCCCCCCCACATTACACATGGAAGAAGCGGGTCCCCATCCCACATTACACATGGAAGAAGCGGGTCCCCATCCCACATTACACATGGAAGAAGCGGGTCCCCATCCCCCCTCATTACACATGGAAGAAGCGGGTCCCAATCCCCCCCACATTACACATGGAAGAAGCGGGTCCCCATCCACCATTACACATGGAAGAAGCGGGTCCCCATCCCACATTACACACGGAAGAAGCGGGTCCCCATCCCACATTACACATGGAAGAAGCGGGTCCCCATCCCACATTACACATGGAAGAAGCGGGTCCCCATCCCCCCTCATTACACATGGAAGAAGCGGGTCCCCATCCCACATTACACATGGAAGAAGCGGGTCTCCATCCACCATTACACACGGAAGAAGCGGGTCCACATCCACCATTACACATGGAAGAAGCGGGTCCCCATCCCACATTACACATGGAAGAAGCGGGTCCCCATCCCCCCTCATTACACATGGAAGAAGCGGGTCCCAATCCCCCCCACATTACACATGGAAGAAGCGGGTCCCCATCCACCATTACACATGGAAGAAGCGGGTCCCCATCCACCATTACACATGGAAGAAGCGGGTCCCCATCCACCATTACACATGGAAGAAGCGGGTCCCCATCCACCATTACACATGGAAGAAGCGGGTCCCCATCCACCATTACACATGGAAGAAGCGGGTCCCCATCCACCATTACACATGGAAGAAGCGGGTCCCCATCCACCATTACACATGGAAGAAGCGGGTCCCCATCCACCATTACACATGGAAGAAGCGGGTCCCCATCCCACATTACACATGGAAGAAGCGGGTCCCCATCCACCATTACACATGGAAGAAGCGGGTCCCCATCCCACATTACACATGGAAGAAGCGGGTCCCCATCCACCATTACACATGGAAGAAGCGGGTCCCCATCCACCATTACACATGGAAGAAGCGGGACCCCATTCACCATTACACATGGAAGAAGCGGGACCCCATCCACCATTACACATGGAAGAAGCGGGTCCCCATCCACCATTACACATGGAAGAAGCGGGTCCCCATCCCCCCCACATTACACATGGAAGAAGCGGGTCCCCATCCCACATTACACATGGAAGAAGCGGGTCCCCATCCAACATTACACATGTAAGAAGCGGGTCCCCATCCCCCACATTACACATGGAAGAAGCGGGTCCCCATCCCCCACATTACACATGGAAGAAGCGGGTCCCCATCCACCATTACACATGGAAGAAGCGGGTCCCCATCCCCCCCCCACATTACACATGGAAGAAGCGGGTCCCCATCCACCATTACACATGGAAGAAGCTGGTCCCCATCCACCATTACACATGGAAGAAGCGGGTCCCCATCCCCCCCCCCACATTACACATGGAAGAAGCGGGTCCCCATCCACCATTACACATGGAAGAAGCTGGTCCCCATCCACCATTACACATGGAAGAAGCGGGTCCCCATCCACCATTACACATGGAAGAAGCGGGTCCCCATCCACCATTACACATGGAAGAAGCGGGTCCCCATCCACCATTACACATGGAAGAAGCGGGTCCCCATCCACCATTACACATGGAAGAAGCGGGTCCCCATCCACCATTACACATGGAAGAAGCGGGTCCCCATCCCCCCACATTACACATGTAAGAAGCGGGTCCCCATCCCACATTACACATGGAAGAAGCGGGTCCCCATCCACCATTACACATGGAAGAAGCGGGTCCCCATCCCCCACATTACACATGGAAGAAGCGGGTCCCTATCCACCATTGCACATGGAAGAAGCGGGTCCACATCCACCATTACACATGGAAGAAGCGGGTCCCCATCCACCATTACACATGTAAGAAGCGGGTCCCCATCCCCCCACATTACACATGGAAGAAGCGGGTCCCCATCCACCCTCATTACACAGGTAAGAAGCGGGTCCCCATCCCCCCACATTACACATGTAAGAAGCGGGTCCCCATCCCCCACATTACACATGGAAGAAGCGGGTCCCTATCCACCATTGCACATGGAAGAAGCGGGTCCACATCCACCATTACACATGGAAGAAGCGGGTCCCCATCCACCATTACACATGTAAGAAGCGGGTCCCCATCCCCCCACATTACACATGGAAGAAGCGGGTCCCCATCCACCCTCATTACACAGGTAAGAAGCGGGTCCCCATCCCCCCACATTACACATGGAAGAAGCGGGTCCCCATCCCCCCTCATTACACATGGAAGAAGCGGGTCCCCATTCACCATTACACATGGAAGAAGCGGGTCCCCATCCACCATTACACATGGAAGAAGCGGGTCCCCATCCCACATTACACATGGAAGAAGCGGGTCCCCATCCACCATTACACATGGAAGAAGCGGGTCCCCATCCCCCCCACATTACACATGTAAGAAGCGGGTCCCCATCCCACATTACACATGGAAGAAGCGGGTCCCCATCCACCATTACACATGTAAGAAGCGGGTCCCCATCCCCCACATTACACATGGAAGAAGCGGGTCCCCATCCACCCTCATTACACAGGTAAGAAGCGGGTCCCCATCCACCATTACACACGGAAGAAGCGGGTCCACATCCACCATTACACATGGAAGAAGCGGGTCCCCATCCACCATTACACACGGAAGAAGCGGGTCCCCATCCCCCCCACATTACACATGGAAGAAGCGGGTCCCCATCCACCATTACACACGGAAGAAGCGGGTCCACATCCACCATTACACATGGAAGAAGCGGGTCCCCATCCCCCCACATTACACATGGAAGAAGCGGGTCCCCATCCACCATTACACATGGAAGAAGCGGGTCCCCATCCCCCCACATTACACATGGAAGAAGCGGGTCCCCATCCCCCCACATTACACATGGAAGAAGCGGGTCCCCATCCCCCCTCATTACACATGGAAGAAGCGGGTCCCCATTCACCATTACACATGGAAGAAGCGGGTCCCCATCCACCATTACACATGGAAGAAGCGGGTCCCCATCCACCATTACACATGGAAGAAGCGGGTCCCCATCCACCATTACACATGGAAGAAGCGGGTCCCCATCCCCCCCACATTACACATGGAAGTAACGGGTCCCCATCCACCATTACACATGTAAGAAGCGAGTCTCCATCCCACATTACACATGTAAGAAGCGGGTCCTCATCCACCATTACACATGTAAGAATGCGGGTCCCCATCCACCATTACACATGGAAGAAGCGGGTCCCCATCCACCATTACACATGTAAGAAGCGAGTCCCCATCCCACATTACACATGTAAGAAGCGGGTCCTCATCCACCATTACACATGTAAGAATGCGGGTCCCCATCCACCATTACACATGGAAGAAGCGGGTCCCCATCCCCCACATTACACATGTAAGAAGCGGGTCCCAAGCGCATCATTACACGAGACCACCAGTCCTAATCTCCCGAGGAGATACGTTGTCTGAAAAAACGATCGATTTTTGCTGAGGTCAATCTATTGCTTCAAAGTCGTATTAGCCAGCCCGACAAGTTTGAGATACAAGGGGAGGGGAGGGATGGAGGGAGGCGTATGTGGGCCAGAGAGATGTGGTAGGGAGATGTGGTGAGGTGGAGGTTTGGGGTGTGGAGATGTGGTGAGGTGGAGGTTAGGGGTGGGGAGATGTGGTGAGGTAGAGGTTTGGGGTGGGGGAGATGTGGTGAGGTAGAGGTTTGGGGTGGGGAGATGTGAGTGAGGTAGATGTTTGGGGTGGGGGAGATGTGGTGAGGTAGAGGTTTGGGGTGGGGGAGATGTGGTGAGGTGGAGGTTAGGGGTGGGGGAGATGTGGTGAGGTGGAGGTTTGGGGTGTGGAGATGTGGTGAGGTGGAGGTTAGGGGTGGGGAGATGTGGTGAGGTAGAAGTTTGGGGTGGGGGAGATGTGGTGAGGTAGAGGTTTGGGGTGGGGAGATGTGAGTGAGGTAGATGTTTGGGGTGGGGGAGATGTGGTGAGGTGGAGGTTAGGGGTGGGGAGATGTGGTGAGGTGGAGGTTTCGGGTGGGGAGATGTGGTGAGGAGGAGGTTTGGGGTGGGGGAGATGTGGTGAGGTGGAGGTTAGGGGTGGGGAGATGTGAGGTAGAGGTTTGGGGTGGGGGAGATGTGGTGAGGTAGAGGTTTGGGGTGGGGGAGATGTGGTGAGGTGGAGGTTAGGGGTGGGGAGATGTGGTGAGGTGGAGGTTTCGGGTAGGGAGATGTGGTGAGGTGGAGGTTAGGGGTGGGGAGATGTGGTGAGGTGGAGGTTTCGGGTGGGGAGATGTGGGGAGGTAGAGGTTTGGGGTTGATGTTTGGGGGGGGGGGGCGACTGTAGGATGTGGCCGGTGTGTCACTGTATTTAGGACAAGATGCAGAGGTGGGTGACATGTTATGCTCCAGCGTGTCGACAAATGTGTCATGACATTTGTCGCGAGTGTTACTAAGCATGTCAAGGAATGTTATTAAAAATGTCCTACGTGTTTATGTTTTGCCTACTGACCTAACTACTGGTATATCCAATGTTTTATAAATGTGTCTAAAAACGCGAAGAATTCTCTAGCTCTGCTCCTCAAGTATTATTAGAATCTACACACACAAACTAAAATAGTCCATTCTACAGCCAGCCAACTGCTATAAATGGCAGCTAATAGCAGATCGCGGGCTGTGTTTTTATTGGCATAGAACAAGGGAGGCGATTACCAAGTCCAATTCCAATCCAGATATGTTTTACTGCCCACCTAAGCAAAACTTCAGTTGCTGGCGGAATCTCAAGAAACAATTTACATTTCAGTCAAGATGGCCAGATTTTGGAACATGGCGCTGGTAGTGGGTACAGCGATGGCGCTGGTCGTGGGTACAGCGATGGCGCTGGTTGTGGGTACAGCGCTGGTCGTGGGTACAGCGATGGCGCTGGTCGTGGGTACAGCGCTGGTCGTGGGTACAGCGATGGCGCTGGTCGTGGGTACAGCGATGGCGCTGGTCGTGGGTACAGCGATGGTGTACAGCGATGGCGCTGGTCGTGGGTACAGCGCTGGTCGTGGGTACAGCGATGGTGTACAGCGATGGCGCTGGTCGTGGGTACAGCGCTGGTCGTGGGTACAGCGATGGCGCTGGTCGTGGGTACAGCGATGGTGTACAGCCATGGCGCCTGTCGTGGGTACAGCGCTGGTCGTGGGTACAGCGCTGGTCGTGGGTACAGCGATGGCGCTGGTCGTGGGTACAGCCATGGCGCTGGTCGTGGGTACAGCGATGGCGCTGGTCGTGGGTACAGCCATGGCGCTGGTCGTGGGTACAGCGATGGCGCTGGTCGTGGGTACAGCGATGGCGCTGGTCGTGGGTACAGCGCTGGTCGTGGGTACAGCGATGGCGCTGGTCGTGGGTACAGCGATGGCGCTGGTCGTGGGTACAGCGATGGCGCTGGTCGTGGGTACAGCGATGGTCGTGGGTACAGCGATGGCGCTGGTCGTGGGTACAGCGATGGTCGTGGGTACAGCGATGGCGCTGGTCGTGGGTACAGCGATGGTCGTGGGTACAGCGATGGCGCTGGTCGTGGGTACAGCGATGGCGCTGGTCGTGGGTACAGCGATGGTCGTGGGTACAGCGATGGCCCGTGGGTACAGCGATGGCGCTGGTCGTGGGTACAGCGATGGCGCTGGTCGTGGGTCTTGACACGAAGCTGAGACAACAGGCAAGCTTGACACAAACCTGCAGGTCTAGCTTTGACTTGAAGTCTGACGACTGCTGACAGTCAACTAGTGACGTCATGATGTCAGGCACATGTTGACGTTGGTTACGTCCCCGCCCCATGTTTACATTGAAACAACTGACGACAAAAACGTCTGCCAAGAAACAGCTGTCATCACGTGGTTCACAAGCAGAGCAGCAGATCTTTAGATCTACTTTAAAAGCAGATCTGAGATCTACTTTAATAGTAGAAGATCTACTTTAGCAGTAGAAGATCTACTTTAGCAGTAGAAGATCTACTTTAGCAGTAGAAGATCTACTTTAACAGCAGATCTCTAGATCTACTTTAGCAGCAAATCTCTAGATCTACTTTAACAGTAGAAGATCTGATTTAGCAGTAGATCTGTGATCTACTTTAAGAGCAGATCTGTAAATCTACTTTAACATTACCTCGCCAAACTTTAGAACTTTCCAGATACTCGAGCAGTTTACTTGGAGCACGAGTTTCCAGAAACTCCCCCCCCTCTACCCAACATGGAGCGCTATCCCCATGATCTACGAACAATATTTACATTCCAGATCAGAAAGATCTTCAGATAAGGGTCTGGTCGCATTTTACGTGGGACGGGCAAGTTTGAACTAGGCGCAGCTTTCCTGTCTTGGTGGGCTGGGGGGGGGGGGGGGGGGGGGAGGGAGCTCGCAGGAACATCCATGTCTTTGAACCTCAATTACAAGTTACATATTGAAGAGGGAAGGGGTGAGGGGGGTATGCACACAATCTGTGTTTTTTTAAATGCTCCATTACAAGTTACAGTTACGGGGAAGAGGGTATGAGGTAACCAGCTAAACTCACATAATTTCAGTGGAGAATTTTCTTAAAAAAAAAAACCCACAAATGACAATCTATGATCTAGACAAAAGAGCAAATTAACTAGATCTATGACAATCTATGATCTAGATAAAAGCGCAAATCCACTAGATCTATCACAATCTATGATCAAGACAAAAGAGCAAATGAACTAGATCTATGACAATCTATGATCAAGACAAAAGAGCAAATGAACTAGATCTATGACAATCTATGATCTAGACAAAAGATCAAATGAACTATATCTATGACAATCTATGATCCAGACAAACTAGAAATAATATGTAGATTGTAACAATGGCATTCCTGTTGGCCAAAATTTAGATCTTCGTTTAATGGCCAACGACAGTACAAAAATTTCTGCGACTAACTTGGCCAGCAGACGACACTTATTTCGATAATTATTCATGGGCAGGACTGATCTATGTATGCATTATGTTGTGAGGATTACATTTGATTCCTGAACGAGATTTTAGCTTGTGGGTTGCCATGGTTACAAAATTTTAAAAATATTAAAGCAACATGACAAGAAAATAACAAACACCCCCGCCCCTTCCCCACACCCCCACCCCCACCCACACCCACGAGACAAGAAAGTTTGATTTAAAATAGCTTGGTAAAATAAATTAGGTTATTTTTCCGTTTGATAAAGATGACGATTCAGAAGAAAAGAATTGAAACGCTAGCATTTCCAACCTGTCCAGTTTTTAAAGTGGGCAGACGACAGCAGACCGGAAATCTGGCAAACATGGTTTCCTTCAGCTGACTCACCGCCAGCACATTGTTGTGGCAACGTATCACAGCAACCCAATAAAACCTCAGATAAATATTGTCTCTAATCGTTTCAAGTACAGGGCCGGTCAAGTCAGTTTCGTGGCTCAAATATATTTGAATTGGTGGTACACATTTTGGTGATCTTGGTCTCACCACAAAGTTCCGTAGAGTGATCTTGGTCTCACCACAAAGTTTCGTAGAGTGATCTTGGTCTCACCACAAAGTTTCGTAGAGTGATCTTTGTATCAAAACATAGTTCTGTAGTGTGATCTTTGTATCAAATCATAGTTCTGTAGTGTGATCTTTGTATCAAAACATAGTTCTGTAGTGTGATCTTTGTATCAAAACATAGTTCTGTAGTGTGATCTTTGTATCAAATCATAGTTCTGTAGAGTGATCTTTGTATCAAAACATAGTTCTGTAGAGTGATCTTTGTGTCACATGAACGTGTACTGATCAAATGATCACCATAGTTGTAATTAATGCTTTATTAGATATCCTCCTTCGTTCTCAATCATTTTATATTGGACCATATTGCCCATTGACTCCGATTTAAAACTGCTTCTCTTTCGTTGTCCATCCAAAAACAAACTGCAAGGCAGCATTGGTTTCATTTTGGAGTTGTCTCTCCTAGATGGGTTGCGGTTAGACGTAGAAGATAGGACAACACTAATATGAGAGAGACATAAAAGATAGGACAACACAAATATGAGACAGACAAGGAAACTTAGACATAGAACATAGGACAACACAAATATGAGAGAGACAAGGAAACTTAGACATAGAACATAGGACAACACAAATATGAGAGGGAAACTTAGACATAAAAGATAGGACAACACAAATATGAGAGGGAAACTTAGACATAGAACATAGGACAACACAAATATGAGAGAGACAAGGAAACTTAGACATAGAACATAGGACAACACAAATATGAGAGGGAAACTTAGACATAAAAGATAGGGCAACACAAATATGAGAGGGAAACTTAGACATAAAAGATAGGGCAATACAAATATGAGAGAGACAAGGAAAGTTAGACATAGAACATATGACAACACAAATATGAGAGAGACATAAAAGATAGGACAACACAAATATGAGAGAGACAAGGAAACTTAGACATAGAACATAGGACAACACAAATATGAGAGAGACATAAACGATAGGACAACACAAATATGAGAGAGACAAGGAAAAATGGATCAACAAAATCATTCTATCCTTCGACCACAAGGAAGTATGGCAGCTTCGTGTATCAAAACGGTTAGGTGGGGGATGGGGGTGGTGATGGAGTGGAAGGGGGGGGGGGGAGAAGGAGAGGGAATGATGCCGGCGTCTGATCAGAAATGAACTTCGAGACCGAGAATTGAGCCAACAAGTGTGTACTCGCCTACACGACGTTCGCTCACTTTCTTGTGTAGGCGGCCAGCACAGCAGAAAACTAGGGCACACAACCAGCTGAAGGGAGAGCACCGGGCGGACAAAATGAAACCTGATTGGAGAGGCGTCGATCTACTAGATCTATGTGGGAGGATGGGGAGAAGACAGACACACTATGGAGAAGACAACCCACACAACCGAGGTTGCTTCAATATCTCACCCATCTTCCTGAGTCCAGGCTATCTTTATTTTAGGTTGCCACGAAAAGGACGCGTATAAAAATGTAATGAAATTTAGAAAAACGAAAAAAAAAAATTCACATGAACACACTGGTGTATTGAATGAGGGGCGGGGCTTGTGCTGGTGGCCTAGATATTTTTTTATCAATTAACTTCCTGAAGCCGGTCGTAAAGATAACAGTCCTTGCCTTGTTGTACATCGTGAGCAGTGGGGTGCTCACGGGCAGAGGGGTGGGAGCTAGAGACGTGTAGTGGCAGAGACGTGTAGGGGCAGAGACGTGTAGTAGCAGAGACGTGTAGGGGCAGAGACGTGTAGGGAGCTAGTGGCAGAGACGTGTGGGGGCAGAGACGTGTAGTGGCAGAGACGTGTAGGGGCAGAGACGTGTAGTAGCAGAGACTTGTAGTGGCAGAGACGTGTAGGGGCAGAGACGTGTAGGGGCAGAGACGTGTAGTAGCAGAGACGTGTAGTGGCAGAGACGTGTAGGGGCAGAGGCGTGTAGGGGCAGAGACATGTAGGGGCAAAGACGTGTAGTACCACAGAGATTTACCAGCTAAAATTGATTAATACACGCTTTCATGTAATGGCAAGTCTACTCACGACCATTAGAAATGGCGGGCTGTATAAGAGAAGTAGGACAGATGGGTGTATGGTTTACAAAGGGCAGATAGGTGTATGGTTTACATAGGGCAGATTGAATGATGGTTTACATAGGGCAAATGGGTGTATGGTTTACATAGGGCAGATGGGTGTATGGTTTACATAGGGCAGATTGAATGATGGTTTACATAGGGCAGATGGGTGTATGGTTTACATAGGGCAGATGGGTGTACGGTTTATATAGGGCAGATGGGTGTATGGTTTACATAGGGCAGATGGGTGTATGGTTTACATAGGGCAGATTGAATGATGGTTTATATAGGGCAGATGGGTGTATGTTTACATAGGGCAGATGGGTGTATGGTTTACATAGGGCAGATTGAATGATGGTTTATATAGGGCAGATGGGTGTATGGTTTATATCGGGCAGATGGGTGTATGGTTTACATAGGGCAGATTGAATGATGGTTTACATAGGGCAGATGGGTGTATGGTTTACATAGGGCAGATTGAATGATGGTTTACATAGGGCAGATGGGTGTATGGTTTACATAGGGCAGATGGGTGTATGGTTTACATAGGGCAGATTGAATGATGGTTTACATAGGGCAGATGGGTGTATGGTTTACATAGGGCAGATGGGTGTACGGTTTATATAGGGCAGATGGGTGTATGGTTTACATAGGGCAGATGGGTGTACGGTTTACATAGGGCAGATTGAATGATGGTTTATATAGGGCAGATGGGTGTATGGTTTATATCGGGCAGATGGGTGTATGGTTTACATAGGGCAGATGGGTGTATGGTTTACATAGGGCAGATGGGTGTACGGTTTACATAGGGCAGATGGGTGTATGGTTTACATAGGGCAGATGGTGTATGGTTTACATAGGGCAGATGGGTGTATGGTTTACATAGGGCAGATGGGTGTATGGTTTACATAGGGCAGATGGGTGTATGGTTTACATAGGGCAGATGGGTGTATGGTTTATCCTCCTCTATAACGGATAAAGTGGACCACTTCTAATAGAAAATGAAGACCCCCTTCTCTTTAGGTAAGAATATAAAATGGACCCACCTCCTTATGTGATAATACAAAGTGTACCCACCTCTTTAGGTGATAATATAGATATATAATCCTCGTATATCAGCCGTGCCTTCTCCTCAATGAGCTCAGGGTTTTCTTCTTTCTTTAAGTCCTCGCAGGCTAAATAAAAAAGCATGTTCTCTTCGCTATACTCTGACCTAAGAAAATCACGGAACAACTTTCGGCCACCTGTGGGAGGTAATATGGCATAGCGTCAGTTATGTGTTTGTCATCTAACTGGTTTGTCTTCTAAAATGTTTGTCATATAACTGGTTTGTCTTCTAAAATGTTTGTCATCTAACTGGTTTGTCTTCTAAAATGTTTGTCATCTAACTGGTTTGTCATGTAAAAAGTTTGTCATCTAAAAAGTTTGTCATCTAACTGGTTTGTCATCTAAAAAGTTTGTCATCTAAAAAGCTTGTCGTCTAAAAAGTTTGTCGTCTAAAAAGTTTGTCAAAAAACAAAAGTTCCACTGCTATTGTTTCCTGGCTGCTACTTGTCCAGAGCTAGATCCCAGAGTTACGTCCACTTACCCGAACATTTCATTAACTTTTCAAACGACTCGCCCCAAAGTTTGAGCTCCTCTAGCGTAGGGCTGGAACAAACGAAAGTTGAGGTCACGTGATAGAGCATTAGGGTGGACAAGGTGGGGGGGGGGGATGGTTTCGACACACCCAGCTGTCATAACGAGACACACACAGCCACCATAGTGACACACACAAACACACAGCCGCCATATTCAGACACACTCAGCCGCCATATTGAGACACGAGACGAGGCACCACTCTAGTACAACAGCCTACTCCACAAGACTTACGGCTCGTCCTTCTCTGGCATGGTGCTGAGTTTGTTGTCTCGAGATTTGTCAGAGCCGCCATTACTGCTTTTGACTGCCAGGCTAAAAAAAAATGTAAACAATATTTGATCAGGTTATTCGAGTGTCCCCCCAAAGAAATATTTATAATGTTTCGTTATTTTAGTGTCCCCCCAAAGATATATTTATAATGTTTCGTTATTTTAGTGTCCCCCCAAAGATATATTTATAATGTTTCGTTATTTTAGTGTCCCCCCAAAGATATATTTATAATGTTTCGTTATTTTAGTGTCCCCCCAAAGATATATTTATAATGTTTCGTTATTTTAGTGTCCCCCCAAAGATATATTTATAATGTTTCGTTATTTTAGTGTCCCCCCAAAGATATATTTATAATGTTTCGTTATTTTAGTGTCCCCCCAAAGATATATTTATAATGTTTCGTTATTTTAGTGTCCCCCCAAAGATATATTTATAATGTTTCGTTATTTTAGTGTCCCCCCAAAGATATATTTATAATGTTTCGTTATTTTAGTGTCCCCCCAAAGATATATTTATAATGTTTCGTTATTTTAGTGTCCCCCCAAAGATATATTTATAATGTTTCGTTATTTTAGTGTCTCCCACAGATATATTTATAATGTTTCATGGGATGACCCCCCCATCTGCCCCCCCCCCCCCCACATACACATTGAGACGCTCTCGTATATAGACGTTTTTTAAAGTAGTGATAGCAAAGACGTATCTAGTGATGGTAAAGACCTATCTAGTGATGGTAAAGACCTATCTAGTGATGGTAAAGACCTATCTAGTGATGGTAAAGACCTATCTAGTGATGGTAAAAACCTACCAGTTAAACCTACGACATATTCTTATGTTAGGACAGCCAGACGCGTGGTGAAGGTTCCATGTGAGTTGTATATGTGTGAGTGTGTTTGTTGTATATATATATATATATATATATATATATATATATATATATATATATATATATATATATATATATATATGTTTATGTTTATGTTTATGTTTATGTTTATGTTTATGTTTATGTTTATGTTTATGTTTATGTTTATGTTTATGTTTATGTTTATGTTTATGTTTATGTTTATGTTTATGTTTATGTTTATGTTTATGTTTATGTTTATGTTTATGTTTATGTTTATGTTTATGTTTATGTTTATGTGTGTGTGTGTGTTTGTGAGAGAGAGAGAGAGAGAGAGAGAGAGAGATAGAGAAAAAAGTTATTGGGAGAGGAGTTAAGTTGGTGTCAGGTGGTCTAAAATTCTTGTATGTGCGCGGACGTCAGTGGGCTTGGTGTAAAGGTCTTGTAGTGGGCTTGGTGTAAAGGTCTTGTAGTGGGCTTGGTGTAAAGGTCTTGTAGTGGGCTTGGTGTAATTGTCTTGTGGTGGGCTTGGTGTAAGGTCATGTGGTGGGCTTGGTGTAAAGGTCTTGTGATAGGCTTGGTGTAAAGGTCTTGTGGTGGGCTTGGTGTAAGGTCATGTGATAGGCTTGGTGTAAAGGTCTTGTGATAGGCTTGGTGTAAAGGTCTTGTGGTGGGCTTGGTGTAAAGGTCTTGTAGTGGGCTTGGTGTAATTGTCTTGTGGTGGGCTTGGTGTAAGGTCATGTGGTGGGCTTGGTGTAAAGGTCTTGTGATAGGCTTGGTGTAAAGGTCTTGTGGTGGTCTTGGTGTAAAGGTCTTGGGGTGGGCTTGGTGTAAAGGTCATGTGGTGGGCTTGGTGTAAAGGTCTTGTGGTGCGCTTGGTGTAAAGGTCTTGTGGTGGGCTTGGTGTAAGGTCTTGTGGTGGGCTTGTTTTAAGGTCTTGTGGTGGGCTTGGTGTAAAAGTCTTGTGATAGGCTTGGTGTAAAAGTCTTGTGATAGGCTTGGTGTAAAGGTCTTGTGGTGGGCTTGGTGTAAGGTCTTGTGGTGGGCTTGGTGTAAGGTCTTGTGGTGGGCTTGGTGTAAAGGTCTTGTGATAGGCTTGGTGTAAAGGTCTTGTGGTGGGCTTGGTGTAAAGGTCTTGTGGTGGGCTTGGTGTAAAGGTCTTGTGATAGGCTTGGTGTAAAAGTCTTGTGGTGGTCTTGGTGTAAAGGTCTTGGGGTGGGCTTGGTGTAAAGGTCTTGTGGTGGGCTTGGTGTAAAGGTCTTGTGATAGGCTTGTGATAGGCTTGGTGTAAGACCCTGTAGGACATTGGTGTAAAACCCTGTAGGACATTGGTGTAAAACCCTGTAGGACATTGATGTAAAACCCTGTAGGACATTGATGTAAAACCCTGTAGGACATTGGTGTAAAACCCTGTAGGACATTAGTGTAAAACCCTGTAGGACATTGATGTAAAACCCTGTAGGACAATGGTGTAAGTATCTTGTCCATCAAGACACGTCCCTTCAACAAAAAAGCGAAAGGTTTTCTCAATGAACTTGCCGTAAGCAAGGAGGAAATCGATAGCCGCAGGGTTCTGACCAATCAGAGCAGCGTTTACATCATACACGGCGAGTTGAGGCGGTAATAGTGTGGGGACTTTTGGTCCATCTAGCGGTGAGATGTAGCACTAACAGTGTATGTAGTACTAACCGTGGGGACGGGGGACATTTGTCCCCTTAGAATCTTACATTAAAAAAATAATTTTACATGAACGCTAGTCAAATATTAGTACACAGCACACCGTGACACACATATGTACACACAGTATATATATATATATATATATATATATATATATATATATATATATATATATATATATATATATATATATATATATATATATATATATAGTGATCATGCATTAACAGAGGACACATTTCATGCACATAGCAATGTGTTGTACTTATTTATCCATGCACATACATATATGATCAGACATATGGGCCTTTAATGTGACATAAGTACATTGAAATACGTGATTAGTGTGACGCAGCTGTACATAATGATTGGCTTTAAAACATCTCTGTGAACTACTGGGACATGAACACAGTTATAAACTACACACACGTTTCCCGCCTGCTACCACCCCACTGGCACGTGTAAATACAAGAGGAGAAATCAGTCAGGAGAAATCAGTCAGGAGAAATCAGTCAGGAGAAATCAGTCAGGAGAAATCAGTCAGGAGAAATCAGTCAGGAGAAATCAGTCAGGAGAAATCAGTCAGGAGAAATCATAACAAAATCACTTAGTCAATTGTTAACCCTTCCGCGCCTCCCACCAGCCCACACACTTCTCAACCATCCCACACACCCCTGCCACCATCCCACACACTTCCCCCCCAGCCCACACACTTCCCCACCATCCCACACACCCCTGCCACCATCCCACACACTTCCCCCCCCCAGCCCACACACTTCCCCCACCAGCCCACACCAGCCCACACACTCCCCCCCCAGCCCACACACTCCCCCACCAGCCCACACACTTCCCCCACCAGCCCCCACCAGCCCACACACTCCCCCCCCCCAGCCCACACACTCCCCCACCAGCCCACACACTCCCCCACCAGCCCACACACTTCCCCCACCAGCCCACACACTCCATCAACAGCCCACACACTTCCCCCACCAGCCCACACACTTCCCCCACCAGCCCACACACTCCATCAACAGCCCACACACTTCCCCCACCAGCCCACACACTCCATCAACAGCCCACACACTTCCCCCACCAGCCCACACACTTCCCCCACCAGCCCACACACTCCATCAACAGCCCACACACTTCCCCCACCAGCCCACACACTTCCCCCACCAGCCCACACACTTCCCCCACCAGCCCACACACTTCCCCCACCAGCCCACACACTTCCCCCACCAGCCCACACACTCCGCCCACCAGCCTACACACTCCATCAACAGCCCACACACTTCCCCCACCAGCCCACACACTTCCCCCACCAGCCCACACACTTCCCCCACCAGCCCACACACTTCCCCCACCAGCCCACACACTTCCCCCACCAGCCCACACACTTCCCCCACCAGCCCACACACTTCCCCCACCAGCCCACACACTCCATCAACAGCCCACACACTTCCCCCACCAGCCCACACACTTCCCCCACCAGCCCACACACTCCATCAACAGCCCACACACTTCCCCCACCAGCCCACACGATCCCCCCACCAGCCCATACACTCCATCAACAGCCCACACACTCCCCCACCATCCCACACACTTCCCCCACCAGCCCACACGATCCCCCCACCAGCCCACACGATCCCCCCACCAGCCCACACACTCCGCCCACCAGCCCACACACTCCGCCCACCAGCCCACACACTCCGCCCACCAGCCCACACACTCCGCCCACCAGCCCACACACTCCGCCCACCAGCCCACACGATCCCCCCACCAGCCCACACACTCCGCCCACCAGCCCACACGATCCCCCACCATCCCACACACTTCCCCCACCAGCCCACACGATCCCCCCACCAGCCCACACGATCCCCCCACCAGCCCACACACTCCGCCCACCAGCCCACACACTCCGCCCACCAGCCCACACACTCCGCCCACCAGCCCACACACTCCGCCCACCAGCCCACACACTCCGCCCACCAGCCCACACACTCCGTACACCAGCCCACACACTCCGCCCACCAGCCCACACGATCCCCCCACCAGCCCACACACTCCGCCCACCAGCCCACACACTCCGCCCACCAGCCCACACGATCCCCCCCACCAGCCCACACACTCCGCCCACCAGCCCACACACTCCGCCCACCAGCCCACACGATCCTCCCACCAGCCCACACACTCCGCCCACCAGCCCACACACTCCGCCCACCAGCCCACACGATCCCCCCCACCAGCCCACACGATCCCCCCACCAGCCCACACACTCCGCCCACCAGCCCACACACTCCGCCCACCAGCCCACACACTCCGCCCACCAGCCCACACACTCCGCCCACCAGCCCACACGATCCCCCCCACCAGCCCACACACTCCGCCCACCAGCCCACACGATCCCCCCACCATCCCACACACTCCGCCCACCAGCCCACACACTCCACCAACAGCCAACACACTTCCCCCACAATCCCACACACTCCCCCCACCAGCCCACACGATCCCCCCACCAGCCCCCACCAGCCCACACACTTCCCCCACCAGCCTACACGATCCCCCCACCAGACCACACGATCCCCTCACCACACCACACACTCCTCTCACCAAATGTTCAGCGTACTTCAGCTTCAGCAAACGGTCACCACGCCCCATTCTCACACCTAGAGGCGTAGCCAGGATTAGTGGCGTCCTGTCATCACGCGCACTCAACCCATGATCAAAGTCTTAGATAGTGGTCGGTACCTCACGTGTAAGTGGCTGCTGACTTTAGACCCAACTCACAGCTCGCTAGACTAAGTGCAGTTCCCAGACTTTAGACCCAACTCATAGCTCGCTAGACCAAGTGCAGTTCCCAGACTTTAGACCCAACTCACAGCTCGCTAGACCAAGTGCAGTTCCCAAAGCATAAGGTCAAATATTACAAGGTCAGTTACCAAAAGGTCAGTCACCACAAGGTTAATTAGCACAATCTCTTTTAAGCGACCCCCTCCCCCCTCCCCCCACCACTAAGGCATAACATCAAAAGACAGCGATAGTAAATAACAAATTTAAACAAATATTAAAACTTAGATTACAAGAGTTTATCAAAGTTAAACCGATCCCAAGAATATTTCAAATTTGAACTTTGATGCCAAGAATATTGAAAGCTAAACTTAGATGCCAAGAATATTTGAAAGCTAAACTTAGATGCCAAAAATATTTGAAAGCTAAACTTAGATGCCAAGAATATTTGAACTTATATGTCAAGAAAATGACACAATTAATGCCAAAACTTGTTTCAACTAAGATCAGACAAGATTTGAACAAATTAAATTGAACTGTGTTTAGGCTGGGCCGTCATTGATTGAGCCAAAAGATTAAACTGACTAAACCATTAGTTGGTCAATGTTTACAAGTCTTGGATGAAACAATGCCAGTCTACAAGGTATGTACAGTAGATCTAGTTGACAAGCACTGAAGGGGGTGGGGCGGAATTCGGGGGGGGGGGGGGGGGGGGGGGGATGTGGGGTGGGGGGGGGGGGGGTGGCGGAGAAATTCTATATCCAGGCTGCGAGGAATGCTGACGTCAAATATGGGCTCACTAAGCCGGGGAAGGGCTAGGAGGTACTATTCGAAGTCACATAAACATAACACATAGATAACTGGTAGAGACGTCACATATATAGAGACGTCACATATAGATACCAGGTAGAGACGTCACATATAGATACCAGGTAGAGACGTCACATATAGATACCAGGTAGAGACGTCACATATAGATACCAGGTAGAGACGTCACATATAGATACCAGGTAGAGACGTCACATATAGATACACTGGGTGGTTGCATAACATAGATAAAAGGGTTGTCACATCACACACACTGGATTGTCATGCTACATAGACAGGTTGTCACACAGATAAACGTGTTGTCACGTCACACAAACACACTGGGTTGTCATACTACACAGATACTCGACATGACACACAGATTAACGGGTTGACACACAGATAATCGGGTTGTCACACAGATTAACGGGTTGACACACAGATTAACGGGTTGACACACAGATAATCGGGTTGTCACACAGATTAACGGGTTGACACACAGATAATCGGGTTGTCACACAGATTAACGGGTTGACACACAGATACTCGACATGACACACAGATAAACGGGTTGACACACAGATAATCGGGTTGTCACACAGACATTTAGTGTCAGCATCGATAACCTGATGCTAAAAGAAACAAGAATAGACCAAATCTGCTGGATAAAACACACAAAAAACCCTTGGTATCAACTTTACAAACATTAATTCCAGCACATCATTAACAGCGCGTGTTCTGTTTGACCTTGATGAGACACTAATTGGGCTAAAAATATTCCAACTCTTTGATCTTGTTTGGTTTGTTTTGAAATTGTTAAATTTAGAAATTGTTGAATATGCACCGATAGCAATGAGAATGGACGGCTAGATAGTATGGTAGTTATGTACTTAAGCTAATGTAAGAATTGAATGTTTCATCTGAAGATAATTTAAAACTAAACTTTTCGGATGATGGTTGACTCCTAAGCTTGCTGTATTTGGAATTTTAATTAGACCAATTAGGGGGAGGTGGGCTGTACACACTACGTCATACAAGCAACTGACTTTTTAAAATTCGATCCTGGCCAATTTCTTTACAGTTGTAAATCCGTAATATGGAAGCACAGCTGTAAATCAGTGGCCCATAGGTGTTTTTACTCTAAAAACTGTCAAGTCTATACTGTCTATCTGTTTAGTCTATTCTGCCTACATGTCTAGTCTATTCTGTCTATATGTCTTGACATTTGATGTCAGTTAAACCAGATGACATCTATTCTATCTAGGTGGAAATGGAAACATCTTTGATGAAGATGTGTAGACAGTGGAAACACCTTTGTACAAGATGTGGGTGGGTGGTGGTGGTTTTAGAGATTAGGTTTAACATACAAGGGCCAAATGCATAACAACATAGAGTTCAAGGCCTGTGTAGGGGTCAAGTGGACACATCAAACGGTGCAAACACAAGATCTAAGGCATCAATGGCTAGACATCCTACCGAATGGACTTGAACATAGTGAACCACGCCCCTGGTCAGCCTCGACCACGCCCCGGTCAGCGGCGCCTCTGTCGCCTGGAGACTGGCCTGGTACCAGACAAAGTGGCACGTGCAGCTAAATCCACCGGAAGTGGCACAGATAATCCACAGGAAAGCCTACTCCACCTACTGCACCTACTCCAGCTGAATGAATTCGCGTCCCACTCGAGTGAAAACTTCCTTTTAAACGTCAACAACCGTACGAGATTGAACGTCAAACACTGTTGGTGACGTCAGAGTCCAAACAATCAAACCACAGCGATTAACTACCACTCGGGATTAACTAGTCCGCTAATCCGTTAATCACGAGACAGCACAGTTTCTAACCTCGTACAACTCATGTTTCAAGTTTGTGACGGGGGCTACAGCTAGTTGGTGACGCTAAAGAGAAATCAAACATAGTACAGGCCGCAGTTTAAAACAGGACAACTAGACAGCAACAGTTTAAAACAAGACAACTAGACAGCAACAGTTTAAAACAAGACAACTAGACAGCAACAGTTTAAAACAGAACAACTGGACAGCAACAGACAGTAGCAATATAAAACAGGACAACTAGACAGCAACAGCAGCAGTTTAAAACAGGACAACTAGACAGCAACAGTACAAAACAAGACAACAGACAGCAACAGCAGCAGTTTAAAACAGGACAACTAGACAGCAGAAGTATAAAACAGGACAACTAGACAGCAGAAGTATAAAACAAGACAACAGACAGCAACAACAGCATTATAAAACAGGACAACAAGACAGCAACAGAACTACAACAAGATAGATGGATGTTTTGGTTGGTGTTTTATAAATGAGAGACCATTTCGATAATGTAAAATAAAGAATTGACAGCAGGTTGCTATGGTAACTAAGAGTGTCTACTCCTCCCCGCCCAAGCCAAGTGGAGGCTAAGTGGTGGGTGTGGGGGTGGAGAGAGGGAAGGGTCAGGGTTCAGCGGATCAGCAGGGAGGGGTGAGGGTGTGATGGTAGAGTGGGGGGGGGGATGAGATGAGCGTACATGAAGCAGGCCATTCAGTTTTGTAACGAGATGATTAAGTAACGGTTATTTTTATACACACATGGCTGTGTGGTGGGAGGGGAGGGGAGGGAGGGGAGGGGAGGGAGCAAGAGGTCAGACGTTGACCGAGATATGAAAAAAATTGTGTCAAGCAGTTCAGGGATTTGTGCCACAGTGGTTGTCATTAAGTGTGGGATATGTGCCACAGTGGTTGTCATTAAGTGTGGGATATGTGCCACAGTGGTTGTCATTAAGTGTGGGATATGTGCCACAGTGGTTGTCATTAAGTGTGGGATATGTACCAAGGTGGTTGTCCACATGAGAAGAAACCCACCTCCACACAGCCACACATAAGAAGAAACCCACCTCCACACAACCACATATTAAGAAGAAACCCACCCAAACGTGATCTGTGTAAACGACCTCGAGGAGCCAGAAATAGCAAGAAGTTGATGGCATAAAAATACCGTCTCTCTTATCGATGACTTAAGTGCCAGCCGTGAGTAGTCGATAACTTTATATCAATAAGTTTTGTCGTTTACAGCCGTGAGTAGTCGATAACTTTATATCAATAAGTTTTGTCGTTTACAGCCGTGAGTAGTCGATAACTTTATATCAAAAAGATTTGTCGTTTACAGCCGTGAGTAGTCGATAACTTTATATCAATAAGTTTTGTCGTTCACAGCCAAGAATAGTCGATAACTTTATATCAATAAGTTTTGTCGTATACAGCCGTGAGTAGTTGATAACGTTATATCAATAAGTTTTGTCGTTTCCATTAGAAATCGATAACTTAAGTTTTGTCATTTCGACTTACTTTGCGCATCGCACAATTAAAATGGGGGAACATTTTAAAGTCAAAAGTGGCATAAAAACATGTAAAAGTCTTTAAATGCATATAAAACATATATTTTCTTTACTTACACATCATATAAAACCGCTTTGGTCGTTAAAACTTATCCATTCGCCACATACACCATTCACCACATACACCGTTCAACACATACACCATTCAACACATACACCATTCACCACATACACCATTCATCGCATACACCATTCACCACATACACCATTCACCACATACACCATTCGCCACAATCACCATTCGCCACATACACCATTCACCACATACACCATTCACCACATACACCATTCACCACATACACGATTCAACATATACACCATTCGCCACATACACCAAACACCACATACACTATTCACCACTTACACCCATCACCACATACACCAATCACCACATACACCATTCACCACATACACCCATCACCACATACACCATTCACCACATACACCATTCACCACAATCACCATTCACCACATACACCATTCACCACATACACCATTCACCACATACACCATTCACCACAATCACCATTCACCACATACACCATTCACCACATACACCATTCACCACATACACCATTCACCACATACACCATTCACCACATACACCACAATAGAGATCTCTTATAGATCTTAGTGTTCAATCTAGTCGTCTTGTAACATTTTTAGCGGCTCAAATCTAATTATGTTCAAAACTAGACATTCTTGCCTTGTCATCGGATATGCACTAATGTCTAATATGTAAAGTTGAAAAGAAATTAAATAGCTCCATCAGAACTGAATGAACATCGACTAAAAAAACAATTGTTGGGACCTCAGTAAAAACATGTCGACTGTGTGGAGTGGGAGAGGGGGGGGGGGTTGTGATTATGTCTGGAGTATCAGAGAGACATGCCTCTCAGATTCTCAGTGTCAGAGTGTTACATGTCTCAGAGTGTCTTGTCTTTCAGAGTGCTGTCTCAGCTCTAAACAATAGCCAGCGCCAACCCCTCCCCCCACTCTCAACCATCTCAGAGTCTAATAAAAACAAAATTCAATCTCACACGATTTGTATCTCCCCACCCCACCCTCCCCCACCCCCACCCCTCTATCTGAGAGAACAAATGCTGATCTGAGAAAGCTATTGCTACCACACCAGAGACCGCTAGACAATCACCCGGTGAGTAGATCAAGACTTTGTTAATGATAGCTCAGGTTAGGGCTAAACACAGTGGTTAACCGTTAATGATTGCTCAGGTTAGGGTTTAACACAGTGGTTAGCCGAAGACTGTGGCTCGGACACGCCCACCTAGCGGGACTGAGGCACATGACCTACATTCGGAGTGTTTTATAGGTGGTGTGTTAGTTTTATAGGTGGTGTGTTAGTTTTATAGGTGGTGTGTTAGTTTTATAGAGGTGGTGTGTTAGTTTTATAGGTGGTGTGTTAGTTTTATAGAGGTGGTGTGTTAGTTTTATAGGTGGTGTGTTAGATTTATAGGTGGTGTGTTAGTTTTATAGAGATAGTTTCATAGGTGGTGTGTTAATTTTATAAAGGTGGTGTGTTAACTTTATAGCGGTAGTGTGTTAGTTTTATAGATGTGGTGTGTTAGTTTTATAGATGTGGTGTGTTAGTTTTATAGAGGTGGTGTGTTAGTTTTATAGGTGGTGTGTTAGTTTTATAGGTGGTGTGTTAGTTTTATAGAAGTGGTGTGTTAGTTTTAAAGGTAGTGTGTTAGTTTTAAAGGTGGTGTGCTAGTTTTATAGAGGTGGTGTGTTAGTTTTAAAGGTAGTGTGTTGGTTAAGCATACGTTGTTGAAACAGACTAGATGTGTTAGTTTTAAAGAAACCCACAGCGCCCACGTTGTTCTGTGCTCACACACTTGAAACCAATTTATATATAAAAAATAAACACCTACGATGTAGAAATGACTGATAGACTTTTGATAGGGCAATTTTGATTCCGATATTTTGCCTACCAATGTTTATAGGGCTAAGACACCCCCCCCCCCTCCAGCCATCATTATTGAAGGTATTTGAGGAGACACCCGTGAGGTAAGAGGTGGGGTGGGTGGGGAATACAGATAGACCAGATAGAAACGGCTTGAGTAACCTCATTTTCGTACATTAAGTTGCCTGTACCGGCTCTTTATGGATGAGGTTTTATGGTAGCACCACTTTACGTCAAGATCCTGCCTACATTCATGAACGTCCTACATTCTGGTCTTATCTAAAACCTGGTCCTACCTACGTTCTGGTCCTACCTACGTCCTGGTCCTACCTACGTCCTGGTCCTACCTACGTCCTGGTACTACCTACGTCCTGGTCCTACCTACGTCCTGGTCCTACCTACGTCCTGGTCCTACCTACGTCCTGGTCCTACCTACGTCCTGGTACTACCTACGACGCGGTTCTACATACTTTTGGAGCATGACAGGTCTTAGATGATAGGTTTAGAGCATGACAGATTCTAAATGACAGGTTTAAAGATTGACAGCTTAGATGACAGGTTTAGAGTATGGAAGAGCTCAATTTGTTAAAAGATTGAAACCGTTTGTAACTATTATAGTATTAGCTACGGTATTGGCCAGGCTAAAAGGTTTTCGATACAGTGAAAGTTAATTAGAAAATTAACCAAAACAAATAATTTATTATATAAATATAAAAAAAAAACGCGTGTGAACTTGAAGTAAAGACGAAATGCTTTGGGGATATCTCAACACTTACTAGGATAAAATAGTGGTTGGGATAGAGAAAAATATATCAGTGGATGGGATATGATGTGAGAGCGAGTATTTGGGATAGTGATGTGGGTCAGTCAGTAATTGGGAGAGTGATGTGGGTCAGTCAGTAATTGGGAGAGTGATGTGGGTCAGTCAGTAATTGGGAGAGTGATGTGGGTCAGTAATTGGGAGAGTGGTGTGGGTCAGTAATTGGGAGAATGATGTGGGTCAGTCAGTAATTGGGAGAGTGATGTGGGTCAGTAATTGGGAGAGTGATGTGGGTCAGTAATTGGGAGAGTGCTGTGGGTCAGTCAGTAATTGGGAGAGTGATGTGGGTCAGTCAGTAATTGGGAGAGTGATGTGGGTCAGTAATTGGGAGAGTGATGTGGGTCAGTCAGTAATTGGGAGAGTGATGTGGGTCAGTCAGTAATTGGGAGAGTGGTGTGGGTCAGTCAGTAATTGGGAGAGTGATGTGGGTCAGTCAGTAATTGGGAGAGTGATGTGGGTCAGTAATTGGGAGAGTGATGTGGGTCAGTAATTGGGAGAGTGATGTGGGTCAGTCAGTAATTGGGAGAGTGATGTGGGTCAGTCAGTAATTGGGAGAGTGATGTGGGTCAGTCAGTAATTGGGAGAGTGATGTGGGTCAGTCAGTAATTGGGAGAGTGATGTGGGTCAGTCAGTAATTGGGAGAGTGATGTGGGTCAGTCAGTAATTGGGAGAGTGATGTGGGTCAGTAATTGGGAGAGTGATGTGGGTCAGTCAGTAATTGGGAGAGTGATGTGGGTCAGTAATTGAGAGAGTGATGTGGGTCAGTCAGTAATTGGGAGAGTGATGTGGGTCATTCAGTAATTGGGAGAGTGATGTGGGTCAGTAATTGGGAGAGTGATGTGGGTCAGTAATTGGGAGAGTGATGTGGGTCAGTAATTGGGAGAGTGATGTGGGTCATTAATTGGGAGAGTGATGTGGGTCAGTCAGTAATTGGGAGAGTGATGTAGGTCAGTCAGTAATTGGGAGAGTGATGTGGGTCAGTCAGTAATTGGGAGAGTGATGTGGGTCAGTCAGTAATTGGGAGAGTGATGTGGGTCAGTCAGTAATTGGGAGAGTGATGTGGGTCAGTAATTGGGAGAGTGATGTGGGTCAGTCAGTAATTGGGAGAGTGATGTGGGTCAGTAATTGGGAGAGTGATGTGGGTCAGTCAGTAATTGGGAGAGTGATGTGGGTCAGTAATTGGGAGAGTGATGTGGGTCAGTCAGTAATTGGGAGAGTGATGTGGGTCAGTAATTGGGAGAGTGATGTGGGTCAGTCAGTAATTGGGAGAGTGATGTGGGTCAGTCAGTAATTGGGAGAGTCATGTGGGTCAGTAATTGGGAGAGTGATGTGGGTCAGTCAGTAATTGGGAGAGTGCTGTGGGTCAGTAATTGGGAGAGTGATGTGGGTCATTAATTGGGAGAGTGATGTGGGTCAGTCAGTAATTGGGAGAGTGATGTGGGTCAGTCAGTAATTGGGAGAGTGATGTTGGTCAGTCAGTAATTGGGAGAGTGATGTGGGTCAGTAATTGGGAGAGTGATGTGGGTCAGTCAGTAATTGGGAGAGTGATGTTGGTCAGTCAGTAATTGGGAGAGTGATGTGGGTCATTAATTGGGAGAGTGATGTGGGTCAGTCAGTAATTGGGAGAGTGATGTTGGTCAGTCAGTAATTGGGATAGTGATGTTGGTCAGTCAGTAATTGGGAGAGTGATGTGGGTCAGTAATTGGGAGAGTGATGTGGGTCAGTCAGTAATTGGGAGAGTGATGTTGGTCAGTCAGTAATTGGGAGAGTGATGTGGGTCATTAATTGGGAGAGTGATGTGGGTCAGTCAGTAATTGGGAGAGTGATGTTGGTCAGTCAGTAATTGGGATAGTGATGTGGGTCAGTAATTGGGAGAGTGATGTGGGTCAGTAATTGGGAGAGTGATGTGGGTCAGTAATTGGGAGAGTGATGTGGGTCAGTCAGTAATTGGGAGAGTGATGTGGGTCAGTCAGTAATTGGGAGAGTGATGTGGGTCAGTCAGTAATTGGGATAGTGATGTGGGTCAGTAATTGGGAGAGTGATGTGGGTCAGTAATTGGGAGAGTGATGTGGGTCATTAATTGGGAGAGTGATGTGGGTCAGTCAGTAATTGGGAGAGTGATGTGGGTCAGTCAGTAATCGGGAGAGTGATGTGGGTCAGTAATTGGGAGAGTGGTGTGGGTTAGTAATTGGGAGAGTGATGTGGGTCAGTAATTGGGAGAGTGATGTGGGTCAGTCAGTAATTGGGAGAGTGATGTGGGTCAGTAATTGGGAGAGTGATGTGGGTCAGTAATTGGGAGAGTGATGTGGGTCAGTAATTGGGAGAGTGATGTGGGTCAGTAATTGGGAGAGTGATGTAGGTCAGTCAGTAATTGGGAGAGTGATGTGGGTCAGTCAGTAATTGGGAGAGTGATGTGGGTCAGTCAGTAATTGGGAGAGTGATGTGGGTCAGTCAGTAATTGGGAGAGTGATGTGGGTCAGTCAGTAATTGGGAGAGTGATGTGGGTCAGTAATTGGGAGAGTGATGTGGGTCATTAATTGGGAGAGTGATGTGGGTCAGTCAGTAATTGGGAGAGTGATGTGGTTCAGTCAGTAATTGGGAGAGTGATGTGGGTCAGTAATTGGGAGAGTGGTGTGGGTTAGTAATTGGGAGAGTGATGTGGGTCAGTATTTGGGATAGTGATGTGGGTCAGTCAGTAATTGGGAGAGTGATGTGGGTCAGTCAGTAATTGGAAGAGTGATGTGGGTCAGTCAGTAATTGGGAGAGTGATGTGGGTCAGTCAGTAATTGGGAGAGTGATGTGGGTCAGTAATTGGGAGAGTGATGTGGGTCAGTAATTGGGAGAGTGGTGTGGGTCAGTCAGTAATTGGGAGAGTGATGTGGGTCAGTAATTGGGAGAGTGGTGTGGGTCAGTCAGTAATTGGAAGAGTGATGTGGGTCAGTAATTGGGAGAGTGATGTGGGTCAGTCAGTAATTGGGAGAGTGATGTGGGTCAGTCAGTAATTGGGAGAGTGATGTGGGTCAGTAATTGGGAGAGTGATGTGGGTCAGTCAGTAATTGGGAGAGTGATGTGGGTCAGTAATTGGGAGAGTGATGTGGGTCAGTCAGTAATTGGGAGAGTGATGTGGGTCAGTCAGTAATTGGGAGAGTGATGTAGGTCAGTAATTGGGAGAGTCATGTGGGTCAGTCAGTAATTGGGATAGTGATGTGGGTCAGTAATTGGGAGAGTGATGTGGGTCAGTCAGTAATTGGGATAGTGATGTGGGTCAGTAATTGGGAGAGTGATGTGGGTCAGTAATTGGGAGAGTGATGTAGGTCAGTAATTGGGAGAGTGATGTGGGTCAGTAATTGGGAGAGTGATGTGGGTCAGTCAGTAATTGGGAGAGTGATGTGGGTCAGTTAGTAATTGGGAGAGTGATGTGGGTCAGTAATTGGGAGAGTGATGTGGGTCAGTCAGTAATTGGGAGAGTGATGTGGGTCAGTCAGTAATTGGGAGAGTGATGTGGGTCAGTCAGTAATTGGGAGAGTGATGTGGGTCAGTCAGTAATTGGGAGAGTGATGTGGGTCAGTCAGTAATTGGGAGAGTGATGTGGGTCATTAATTGGGAGAGTGATGTGGGTCAGTCAGTAATTGGGAGAGTGATGTGGGTCATTAATTGGGAGAGTGATGTGGGTCAGTAATTGGGAGAGTGATGTGGGTCAGTAATTGGGAGAGTGATGTGGGTCAGTCAGTAATTGGGAGAGTGATGTGGGTCAGTCAGTAATTGGGAGAGTGATGTGGGTCAGTCAGTAATTGGGAGAGTGATGTGGGTCAGTCAGTAATTGGGAGAGTGATGTGGGTCAGTCAGTAATTGGGAGAGTGATGTGGGTCAGTCAGTAATTGGGAGAGTGATGTGGGTCAGTCAGTAATTGGGAGAGTGATGTGGGTCATTAATTGGGAGAGTGATGTGGGTCAGTAATTGGGAGAGTGATGTGGGTCAGTCAGTAATTGGGAGAGTGATGTGGGTCAGTCAGTAATTGGGAGAGTGATGTGGGTCAGTAATTGGGAAAGTGATGTGGGTCAGTCAGTAATTGGGAGAGTGATGTGGGTCAGTAATTGGGAGAGTGATGTTGGTCAGTCAGTAATTGGGAGAGTGATGTGGGTCAGTAATTGGGAGAGTGATGTAGGTCAGTAATTGGGATAGTGATGTGGGTCAGTCAGTAATTGGGAGAGTGATGTGGGTCAGTAAGTAATTGGGAGAGTGATGTGGGTCAGTCAGTAATTGGGAGAGTGATGTGGGTCAGTCAGTAATTGGGAGAGTGATGTGGGTCAGTAATTGGGAGAGTGATGTGGGTCAGTAATTGGGAGAGTGATGTGGGTCAGTAATTGGGAGAGTGATGTGGGTCAGTCAGTAATTGGGAGAGTGATGTGGGTCAGTAATTGGGAGAGTGATGTGGGTCAGTCAGTAATTGGGAGAGTGATGTGGGTCAGTAATTGGGAGAGTGATGTGGGTCAGTCAGTAATTGGGAGAGTGATGTGGGTCAGTCAGTAATTGGGAGAGTGATGTGGGTCAGTAATTGGGAGAGTGATGTGGGTCAGTCAGTAATTGGGAGAGTGATGTGGGTCAGTAATTGGGAGAGTGATGTTGGTCAGTCAGTAATTGGGAGAGTGATGTGGGTCAGTAATTGGGAGAGTGATGTAGGTCAGTAATTGGGATAGTGATGTGGGTCAGTAATTGGGAGAGTGATGTGGGTCAGTAATTGGGAGAGTGATGTGGGTCAGTAATTGGGAGAGTGATGTGGGTCAGTCAGTAATTGGGAGAGTGATGTGGGTCAGTAATTGGGAGAGTGATGTGGGTCAGTCAGTAATTGGGAGAGTGATGTGGGTCAGTAATTGGGAGAGTGATGTGGGTCAGTCAGTAATTGGGAGAGTGATGTGGGTCAGTCAGTAATTGGGAGAGTGATGTGGGTCAGTAATTGGGAGAGTGATGTGGGTCAGTCAGTAATTGGGAGAGTGATGTTGGTCAGTCAGTAATTGGGATAGTGATGTGGGTCAGTAATTGGGAGAGTGATGTGGGTCAGTCAGTAATTGGGAGAGTGGTGTGGGTCAGTCAGTAATTGGGAGAGTGATGTGGGTCAGTCAGTAATTGGGAGAGTGATGTTGGTCAGTCAGTAATTGGGAGAGTGGAAAGGGTCAGAAATTGGGAGAGTGATGTAGGTCAGTAATTGGAAGAGTGATGTGGGTCAGTAATTGGAAGAGTGATGTGGGTCAATATTGAACAGGAACTTGGATCAAGAAAGAAAATATCAGTTATCATAGCCAGAACACAACCAGGACATAAAGATGGCAAAGGTAAGGACTCAGAGACGTGGAGATCAAAAGGTAATAGAGAGAATGATAACACACTGACTTAGAGAGGACGGGATGACATGATAACACAGAAAACGGAATGACATCCAGATGACACAGAGAAAACGGAATGACATCCAGATGACACAGAGAAAACGGAATGACATCCAGATGACACAGAGAAAACGGAATGACATCCAGATGACACAGAGAAAACGGAATGACATCAATATGACACAGAGTATATGGCTGACATCCAGATGACACAGAGACGAGGCACTGACATCCAGATGACATAAGAAACCAACCATTTAAACATGTTTCTCCACTTCATTAACATCCTACGTGACACGGATTGTTCGAGCACACCCAGCCGGATCCACACAGGTGGATAGCAGGTGGATGGTGGATAACACCTCTAGCACCTAGCACCAGCACATTGATCCATGGAGGCTGGCACCACAACACACAGACAGCCGCTCTACAGCTGTTGGCTACCCACCGTAGGCTACCACAGCGGAAGGCTAGAAGGAATCTATCCAACACACGGCACTGCAAGATTCACACAAACCTCATCCAACGGTTTGGAAATCTATCGAAGAAATGTTGACGGAAACAAACGACACTGGGTTGACGTGTGAAGCAAGAAAATGTCGAATAATCCAGATCTTTCAGGAGGTGGAGGCGACGAGGTACAGTGTCGGGGTGGACAGTCCAAAGTCCAGATATCAATACACCCTGATCAGCGAATATGGCCGGTTGACGGAGGAGACTTGTGGTACCTCCCCCAACATCCACAACGCGACAACAACCTCCAACAGACGGGTGTAAGCAGCAGCTAGTTGTCGGACATTTTCCTGATGGAATAGCTAAACAGTCGGCAGCCAAATGGAGGAATCACAGCCAAATAAATTAGGCAACGACAAGAAGTATTTGTTGAAGACAGAAATCGATTCTCTCCCTGTAAGCACGTACCAGCGGCCGTTAGCATGGCTCTCGCTCACGCTCAGCAGCGCGGCGGCGAGTGGGAGCGGAGGGTGAGCGGCAGGGCTGGCAGACGTCGATAATCACGGCACCATGAAAATAGGAAGCGACACGACGCATGCGCAGACCGCAACATTCTTGGGGCACTTTCATTCATTCATTCCTACTATTAAGCCTAATGGGGGCGGGGGACGGTGAGACAGGAGCCGACGTAGGGGAGGGAGGAGGGGGGGGTTCTTCTGGTATTCCGGCTGGCATCCCCCTCCCCCACCCTCCCACCGGCTGCCGTTCTACACAGGATCGATTGGCTCCAGCAGGGAGGATGAACTCATCTCTGAGGGTTATGTCCCCTCCAGGACACAGTTATCGCCCCTGCTTGTTGTCGCTGGCTCGTTGCGTGAAAAAATGACGTGGTGGTAATTAGTTTTCTGCTTCATTTCAAGCCTGACCTGTGAACCCGGTGGATACATTCTCATAGTGGCCAGCTACTGATGGGTACATTCTCATAGTGGCCATCTAATGGGTTCTGACATAGTGGCCATCTAATGGGTACTGCCATAGTGGCCATCTAATGGGTTCTGACATAGTGGCCATCTACTGGGTACTGCTATAGTGGCCATCTACTGGGTACTGACATAGTGGCCATCTACTGGGTACTGACATAGTGGCCATCTACTGGGTACTGACATAGTGGCCATCTACTGGGTACTGACATAGTGGCCATCTACTGATGGGTACTGCCATAGTGGCCATCTACTGGGTACTGACATAGTGGCCATCTACTGATGGGTACTGACATAGTGGCCATCTAGCGCTGAGCACTACCATAGTGCCTCCCACCCAGAAGCACTACAAAAACCGTATCACCCACCCCCAATGACGTAAAGCTCAGCCTGTATATCCGCGTTTATTCCAGCAATCGAAACTTCCTATCAAATTGTAGGCGTGAGATAAAGCGCAATGAAAACGGGGAGGAGTGAGTTGTTCAGAATAAGAAATGAGACAAAAATAAGAAGTGGCGTCATCTGAAATAACGAGAAAAAAGAAGCGAGTTCCTCAAATACAGGCCAATAGCCAGGGTCCGTGCCCGTCTTTGGGAGGGCCAAGGAAGGGAGATTATTGGAGATTTGATCCTTAATGAGAGAGAACTAGGTTTACACATAAACACTGGGCGCTGAGAAATTATTCCATCATTTAGGGATGGGCCAATCATTGTCGGTTATTGCAAATACAATGTGTGTGTGTGGGGGGGGGGATGCGGTGTGTGCTGTGTGGTAGGTGTGGGGTGTGGTGTAAGTGTGGGGTGTACTGTGAGTGTGGTTTGAGTAGTATAGATTTGGTGTGTAAGGTGTATGTGTGGTGTGTGTGAGGTGTGGTGTGGGTGTGTAGGTGGATGTGGTGTGGATGTGGTGTGGTGTGAGTGTGGTGTGGGTGTGGTGTGGTATGTGGTGTAAGTGGGTATAGTGTGGTGTGGGATGTGGTGTGGATGTGGTGTGGTGTGAGTGTGGTGTGGGATGTGGTGTGGATGTGGTGTGGGATGTGGTGTGGATGTGGGATGTGGTGTACGATGTGGTGTGGATGTGGTGTGGGCTGTTGTGGGGGATGTGGTGTGGATGTGGTGTGGATGTGGTGTGAATGTGGTGTGGGTGTGGTGTGGATGTGGTGTGGATGTGGTGTGGGTGTGGTGTGGATGTGGTGTGGGTGTGGTGTGGGTGTGGTGTAGGTGTGGCGTGGGTGTGGCGTGGGTGTGGGTGTGGGTCTGGTATGTGATGTGGTGTGGGTGTGGTGTGGATGTGGTGTGGATGTGGTGTGGGTGTGGTGTGGGATGTGGTGTGGTGTGGTGTGGATGTGGTGTGGGTGTGGTGTGGGATGTGGTGTGGTGTGGATGTGGTGTGGATGTGGTGTGGGTGTGGTGTGGGATGTGGATGTGGTGTGGATGTGGTGTGGATGTGGTGTGGGTGTGGTGTGGGTGTGGTGTGGGATGTGGTGTGGTGTGGATGTGGTGTGGATGTGGTGTGGGTGTGGTGTGGATGTGGTGTGGGTGTGGTGTGGGATGTGGTGTGGGTGTGGTGTGGATGTGGTGTGGATGTGGTGTGGATGTGGTGTGGGTGTGGGTGTGGGTCTGGTATGTGATGTGGTGTGGATGTGGTGTGGGTGTGGTGTGGATGTGGTGTAGGATGTGGTGTGGATGTGGTGTGGGATGTTGTGTGGCTGTGGTGTGGCTGTGGTGTGGATGTGGTGTGGGATGTGGTGGGGGATGTGGTGTGGATGTGGTGTGGATGTGGTGTGGATGTGGTGTGGGATGTGTTATGGGATGTGGTGTGGGATGTTGTGTGGATGTGGTGTGGGTGTGGTGTGGATGTGGAATGTGGTGAGGCATGTGGTGTGTGATGTAGTGTGAGTGTGGTGTGAGTGTGGTGTGAGGTATTGTGTAGGATGTGGTGTGGGATGTGGTGTGAGATGTGATGTGTTGTGGATGTGGTGCGGATGTGGTGCAAGTGGATGTGGTGTGGTGTGGGATCCCAGGGGAAGCCCGCTACTTTCTGTGGTTTGAGTTCTAGTGACGTCACTGGTTTGACCCCTTCCCATTGAACGCCTGTCTACTGTAGAGACGTACTCTTGTTCTGAGCTGAAGCTACAGTCAAGCCATCAGATGAAATATTGTTCCGAAAAAAAGCCCTACACAGTGAAATATTTCTAGTCCAAGTTTTCCTGGTTTATTGTGTGCTATAAATAGATGTCAGCTTCCGGAATGCGCGGTTGTTTGATTCGACTGGAACCACAGACTTCTAGGTAAAGCCAACAAGTCCGATAGAAATGTTCTCATATCGATCTCACATTTTCCTTATAGATTAGGTTTTTTGAGCAGAACACACAGTATCATGTACCATTTGTGTAGGCACTGTACCTTAGTGTGCGTAGTTTTCATTGGGTAACTGTGCACAGTGAGCAAGACGTAAGATGCGCCGAGTTATGTTCAGGTGGGTTGTAAGTCACTTACACACTAGGCAAAGCTCAAGCAAAAGCCAGCTCACCCTCTTTTACATATGCGTGCAGGAAAACTGAAAGATCTACTTCACCAGAAAACTGAAAGATCTATTTATGAAAGATCTATTTCACCAGAAAACTAAAAGATCTACTTATGAAAGATCTATTTCACCAGAAAACTAAAAGATCTACTTGTGAAAGATCTATTTCACTAGAAAACTAAAAGATCTACTTATGAAAGATCTATTTCACCAGAAAACTAAAAGATCTACTTGTGAAAGATCTATTTCACTAGAAAACTAAAAGATCTACTTATGAAAGATCTACTTCACCAGAAAACCGAAAGATCTATTTCACCAGAAAACAAAAGATCTACTTCATCAGAAAACTAAAAGATCTATTTCATCATGAAAACGGAAAGATCTACTTATGAAAGATCTACTCCACCAATCATTCGATCTTGTGTTTAACATGCTTATCAACACGTCTAAGCCATGGCGCACCAGCCAGTTGTGTATCGTGGTTTGGTTCTTCCATTTATCAACAAGGCTTGATTAAAAACTTGGCCTCGCCTTTGGAGAAAAACAATCGGAACAATCTCTGGCAACAGGCAAATGGCATCGCTGCCAGATTTCTCTGATTCAAAGGCAGCGGTTGGTGGCACCCTGCAGACGGCCGCACGTGGGAGATTACACAACACACAGGTGAGAAAATGTCTGAAGCTACCTGGACCATCAGACGAGCCAGGTGACGTGGGGTCAGGGGTCACGCCGTGAACACAATGGAACCGACCAGGCACCGGTTGTCTGCCCACAGACAGAGATGGGCGGCGTCTTGTGGGACGTTGTGAAACCAAAACCGGAAACCAGGAGAACGCCATGTCTTCTGACGTCATAGCGGACTGAGGTTAACGAGTTCATTGATGCCAGCAGGTAAGCAGGTACCGACATGATATTTTGGGCCTTTTGGTAGCACTGACATGATATTCTGGGTCTATTGACAGACATTCAGCTAGCACTGACATGATATTCTGGGACCATTAGCAGCACTGACATGATATTCTGGGACCATTGGCAGCACCGACATGATATTCTGGAACCATTGGTAGCACTGACATGATATTTTGGGTCCATTGGTAGCACTGACATGATATTCTGGAACCATTGCTAGCACTGACATGATATTCTGGAACCATTGGTAGCACTGACATGATATTCTGGAACCATTGGTAGCACTGACATGATATTTTGGGTCCATTGGTAGCACTGACATGATATTCTGGAACCATTGGTAGCACTGACATGATATTTTGGGTCCATTGGTAGCACTGACATGATATTTTGGGTCCATTGGCAGCACTGACATGATATTTTGGGTCCATTGGTAGCACTGACATGATATTTTGGGTCCATTGGTAGCACTGACATGATATTCTGGAACCATTGGTAGCACTGACATGATATTTTGGGTCCATTGGTAGCACTGACATGATATTCTGGAACCATTGGTAGCACTGACATGATATTTTGGGTCCATTGGTAGCACTGACATGATATTTTGGGTCCATTGGCAGCACTGACATGATATTTTGGGTCCATTGGTAGCACTGACATGATATTCTGGAACCATTGCTAGCACTGACATGATATTCTGGGCCCATTCAGCTAGCACTGATGGGACATTCTTGACCCGCAGCTAGCAGTGCCGGGAGTTCCAGGTAGCAACACAGGCTTGTGTCTTTCTGTCTGTTGTCTGTCTATGTCTGTCTGTTGTCTGTCTGAACTGCTCCAGTACTTGAAATCTGAGCTTTTTTCTGTGACCATCGAGAATCGATCTCCTAAGTGGCGATCAGAAAAAAATCAATAGAGGCTGCTTTGTTTAATTTCCTACGTATAGATTAGTCATTAGTTCACTTCCTACGGCCGGCATACTTCCTACGGACGAGGCCGACAATGCGGGTTTTTCCCACAAAACATTTCCTGCATGATGTATGGAACTGAATTTCTTCATGTTTAGATTTGACATATGTCCCTTCCCCAACACAAGGTGACAAGCTAGTGTCCCGTAGGTCTCACTCTATTGTCACGTCACTCTCATTCTATTGTCAGTCATGTCACTTTCCCTCTAGTGTCAGGTCACTTTCCCTCTAGTGTCACGTCACTTTCCCTCTAGTGTCACGTCACTTTCCCTCTAGTGTCACGTCACTTTCACTCTATTGTCATGTCACTTTCACTGTAGTGTCATTTCACTGTCCCTCTAGTGTCATATCACTTTCCCTCTAGTGTCATATCACTTTCCCTCTAGTGTCATTTCACTTTCCCTCTAGTGTCATATCACTTTCCCTCTAGTGTCATATCACTTTCCCTCTAGTGTCAGGTCCGTCTGAACTTGTCATGTCACTCTCACTATGTAGCCATATCAATCTGTACTTGTTGTCATGCCAGATTGAATTTGTTGTCATGTCACTCTCAGTATGTAGCCATATCAATCTGTACTTGTTGTCATGTCAGGTTGAATTTTTTGTCATGTCATTCTCAGCGCTGCCGTGTCTGTCTACAAAAATCGATACCAATCTATTCCATCAATTTTTGCTGGTCCTAGCTTCGCGGAATACAAAAATCCATTTTTGTTGTTGGAAGCAGCTTCGCGGAAAATCCATTTTTGTTCAACGACCCCATCAAAGATGTGTCAAGTAAAAAAAAAAAAGCCAACACGGAATTTTTCTTTCGTTTGTCGCAGTTTCTATGTCGTCCATCTTTTGGGATGTGGCAGTTGACAGCAGTTACAGGCAGAATTTACATGTTGTTGGCACTTCACAATGATAATACTGACACGACATCAAACTGACAGATGCAGTAGTATATATATTTTGTGATCTCAGGGTAGATTTTGTGTGGACAGAGGTTGTGTGGTTGTGTGGAGAGAGGTTGTGTGGTTGTGTTAAGAGGTTGTATGGTTGTGTGCAGAGGTTGTGTAGTTGTGTGGAGAGAGGTTGTGTGGTTGTGTGGAGAGAGGTTGTGTGGATGTGTGGTTGTGTGGAGAGAGGTTGTGTGGTTGTGTGGAGAGAGGTTGTATGGTTGTGTCCAGAGGTTGTATGGTTGTGTTCAGAGGTTGTGTGGTTGTGTGCAGAGGTTGTGTGGTTGTGTTCAGAGGTTGTGTAGTTGTGTGGAGAGAGGTTGTATGGTTGTGTTCAGAGGTTGTGTGGTCAACTAAATAGAAGGATAACTAATGACTTGAACTAAAACAACACTGAATAGGACAGGTTTATAAAAAAAATTATTCAACCATTCATGGCTGTTATCTTTTCCACAACACTTGATGCTTGACCAAATCTAATCGCGCTTGAATTATTTAGAACTTCTGATGTGGGGTTCGGTACCGCTGTAATACGTTAGATACTGATGTGGGGTTCGGTATCACTGTAATAGGTTACATACTGATGTGGGGTTCGGTATTACTGTAATACGTTAGATACTGATGTGGGTTTCGGTATCACTGTAATACGTTAGATACTGATGTGGGGTTCGGTATCCCTTATGTGGCTCACACCGTTAGCTATGAGGAAGCAATTTGTTTCTATCTGTCCATCATCAAAAGAAAATGGCGGCAAGCGGGAGGGGGGGGGGGGGGGGCGGGGGCTCATGTTTGTCTTTACGGCCAATCAAAGAAAGCAGATCTGTAGATCGATGGATCGATGCGCCAGGGGAAAATGTAGGTCAGCGTGATTCTCAGACTAATTACAAGCTCTGTGACCTCAGTAGGGTCAATTCACATCTTCAGATGAAGTGACACACACACACACACATACACACACACACGTACAGAACTGTCTATATTGAATGTATATACATGTTTGTGTTTATATTTTTATATATAGGCATATTTTATATATATATATATATATATATATATATATAAATATATATAGGCCTATATATATATATATATATATATATATATATATATATATATATATATATATATATATATATATGTGTGTGTGTGTGTGTTTATATATATATATATATATATATATATATATATATATATATATATATATATATATATATATTTATATATTTATATATTTATATATTTATATATTTATATTTATATATATACATACATACAAACATCAGTCTGTATGTGACAGTGTATCCCTATGTGTGTTTATGTGTCTAATGTTCTGTGTGTTTTTTCATGCAATGACAGGCCCCATGTTACAATAGAAAGCGCTGAAAGAGACACATCAAGCAGTGACACAGCAAGCAGAGACACAGCAAGTAGAGACACGGCAAGTAGAGACACGGCAAGTATAGACACATCAAGCAGAGACACAGCAAACAGAGACAAATCTAGTAGAGACAAAGCAAGCACTGAGAGAGACACATCAAGCAGACACATCAAGCAGAGACACATCTAGTAGAGACAAAGCAAGCACTGAGAGAGACACATCAAACAGAGACACATCTAGTAGAGACACAGCAAGCACTGTGAGAGACACAGCAAACAGAGACAAATCTAGTAGAGACACAGCAAGCACTGAGAGAGGCACATCAAGCACTGAGAGAAACACATCAAACAGACACATCAAGCACTGACCAGCAAAAGCAGCACCCCCTTGAGGTCCTGACGGGCTCCTGTCCAGGGGAGGCAGGGGGCGTGCCCCCGCCCTGGGTGGCTGAGTCTGACTGGTGTTCGGGTTTGGCGTTGTTCCGCATCCTAACGTCGGAGTGAGGTGCCGGCACGGGCCTGTTGGCTGCTGGGGCGGGCCGATGGGCTGCAGTGGCCGCGCTCATCTGGGGACACAGGGACACACGTCAGTACTCACCCTCATACCATAGGCTGCAGCATCATCCATACCACCAGCTGCTACATCATCCATACCACTAGCTGCTACATCATCCATACCACCAGCTACTACATCATCCATACCATCAGCTGCTACATCATCCATACCATCAGGTGCTACATCATCCATACCACTAGCTACTACATCATCCATACCACTAGCTGCTACATCATCCATACCACCAGCTACTACATCATCCATACCACCAGCTGCAGCATCATCCATACCATCAGGTGCTACATCATCCATACCACTAGCTACTACATCATCCATACCACTAGCTGCTACATCATCCATACCACCAGCTACTACATCATCCATACCACCAGCTGCTACATCATCCATACCACCAGCTGCTACATCATCCATACCACCAGCTGCAGCATCATCCATACCATCAGGTGCTACATCATCCATACCATCAGCTGCTACATCATCCATACCACCAGCTGCTACATCATCCATACCACCAGCTGCAGCATCACATCATCCATACCATCAGGTGCTACATCATCCATACCACTAGCTACTACATCATCCATACCACTAGCTGCTACATCATCCATACCACCAGCTACTACATCATCCATACCACCAGCTGCTACATCATCCATACCACCAGCTGCTACATCATCCATACCACTAGCTACTACATCATCCATACCACCAGCTGCTACATCATCCATACCATCAGCTGCTACATCATCCATACCATCAGCTGCTACATCATCCATACCACCAGCTGCTACATCATCTATGTTACCAGCTGCTACATCATCCATACCACCAGCTGCTACATCATCCATACCACCAGCTGCTACATCATCCATACCACCAGCTGCTACATCATCCATACCATCAGCTACTACATCATCCATACCATCAGCTGCTGCATCATCCATACCAGCTACTACAACTACAGCTGGACTAAAATGCCTCAAGCCCCCCTTACCATTACATCTACAAGCTGAACTGAATGACTAAATGTAGCTCTTCTAATATCCTCTTTCAACTGTTTGAATGTCTAATTGTAGCAATGGTAATGACCAAATGCAACTATTTTCTTACCAGTTGTCTAGTACAAATAGATCGTGAAGTGGAGATTGTTATAGATACATTAAAAAAAACCCATTACAAATACATCCGGGAGAAGAAAAGTTCTCCCAAATCTTGGGTGCTAATCTCTGACCAATCGTGTAGATATCTAATTAATTAATTGGACAAATGGAGGGGTTGTGTCAAACTAAAGATGGTGAAATGGATAGGAGCTTAGTCGGATGACTGCGAGGGTTTGGTGGGCGTTATACATTTTTAAACCACTTGTGCTTGTTTGAGTGCTTGTCTTCATGCAATGGGTTTACCACATGAGGCCGTTGGTTACCATAGCACTGGTTGAAACGCGTGGTACACAAGATTTCGCGAGGTACAGAAGGTTTCGCGAGGTACATAGGGTTTCGAGGCTTTCTTAGGGCTGTTGTAGGGAGAGGTGGATGGGGTGTGGTGGGGTTGGGAACGGCCTCGCCAGGGTGACAGGTATAAAAGAAACAAGAGACGACATCTTGAAGTCAAGACGGAATCGTGTACATATTACTTAGCACAGCCAATATACATACTTAACATATTACTTTAATAACACAGCAAGTACGGAATCGTGTACATATTAATTAGCACAGCCAATATACATACTTAACATATTACTTTAATAACACAGCAAGTACGGAATCGTGTACATATTAATTAGCACAGCCAATATACATACTTAACATATTACTTTAATAACACAGCAAGTACGGAATCGTGTACATATTAATTAGCACAGCCAATATACATACTTAACATATTACTTTAATAACACAGCAAGTACGGAATCGTGTACATATTAATTAGCACAGCCAATATACATACTTACCATATTACTTTAACACAGCCAGTATACCCACTTTTACCCTCATATTATGAAACGGTGATCAAACAAACCACCCCACCTCCTTCTACCCCCCCCCCCCTCCCCATACACAGACACTAGATCACAGATTTGTACAAACATCTTTAAAACATAAAAGCAATCACATTTATGTATAGACTCCAACACGACAAAAAACCCGGTTTCCCCACAAAATTAAATGACATTGCTGTCGAACCTCCACCACACATTACACAACATAATAACAGGATAAACAAGTTCTCAGAATAAGTGTACGGTCGCTAAGCATTCAGAGAATTGTTTGAGTAGTTGATTTTAAAAATGTAATGCTAATTTAAAGTATAAATATGTCAAGATTACTTGGTACAATTGTCTTACTGCTAGCCTTTTACATTTGGTACACTTGACTTATTGCTAGCTCTAGAATAACATTACATAAATATAAGTTTTACATAACAACTTTATGCCAGTTGTGATATTTATACTCGTGCTAGAAAATTATTGAACAATACTAGATCTTCTTCTTAAGAACGTAAAATGATCTATTGATTAAGTCCACTAATTCTGATGGTAGTAAAATGATCTATTGATGCTAATTCTGAGGCGAGGAGTATTGTTTATTTATAAACAAAGATTGGAAAACGCGGATACGATTGGAACTAGATCTATATCTTTAAGGGCCATATAGACCTACGTGGTAATAATACAATGCCTGATTTAAAAAAAAAAAACGTGTTAAAATTAACATAATTGCCTAGTAGTGAAATGTAAAAATTCTTTACTGAAACAACAGAGGAAGTTTGATTTGTAGCGGAGTTAGCTATTTCCGGCGATGCGACTCTGGACGACGGGGCGGACATGGTCATGAAGACATTGCCAACGTTTGGCTGTCTTTCAGTCTAGCGCGCACCGTCAAGATTCATTGGTCAAGCCGTCACGCGCTCCGCAGGCTGGTCACTGGGTAGGTACACACACTGGTCTCTCAAAATATACACACTTCCTTATCGCGTCAACAGCACCGCTGCAATCCAATCCTTTCCGTTTAGTATCCGAAGAAAAATAAAAACAAACGCGGCGGAATCGGAAATTTCCAATTAAACTTTGGGTGCGCAACGGTTTGTTTTGAAAAAAAAATGAGTGGCATTTGTTTTTTTAGAAAAGTTGGATTAAGTGGTGCGATTTTAGGTTTAAGACCTTACAAAATAATGTACTAGGATGAAAAAGCGTTTGGTTGCCCGCCCGATGTCTCGAGTTCAGATCTCGGTTTGGACTTATGACTGTAGAACGTTCTTGAGTTCACCCAGCTCTAAATTAAGTCTACTTAATGTGCCCTTTGGATCGCTTAATCTCAAGAAGAACTTTACTAGGATGAAAGAGATGAACAGAGTTTCTTCCAGGCATCTCTTCGGAGCCCCCCCCCCCCCCCCCGAAGAAAGTCTTCCGTCCTCCGAATAAAATGAAAATTATATAGAAAATATATACTTTTAACAGTGTCCCCCACCCCCAGAAGAGAGTCTACAGCCCCCCCCCCCCCCCCCCGAAAATTTCAAGTGCCCCCCCCCCCCCGGAGAAAAAAGTCTGGAAGAAACACTGGAGATGAAGCTAATTATCGGAATTTAAAAAAAAATAATCTTTTAATTTACAGATTATTGCCTTATTAAAAAAAATGTCTTCGCCTCAATCGATTATTGGTAGTTAATGATCAATGAAACACAACATCTGATCAGTAAAACAGACAATTAAAAATACAATTTTTGATTCAAACAGACGATTCGTGATTAAAAAAACGGTTTAAGAATCAGCGAGGTTTTTATATTGATAAATTAAAAACTGACACCCGAAGCCGTTGATTAGCGAGCATGTTTTTAGTCAACATGGCAAAGATTTGATCTGCTGGTCGCGTGCAACGTGAAAGGCAGCTTATGGAGGGCAGTAGATGGAGGGCATTAGATGGAGGGGATTAGATGGAGGGCATTAGATGGAGGGCATTAGATGGAGGGCAGTAGATGGAGGGCATTAGATGGAGGGGATTAGATGGAGGGCATTAGATGGAGGGCATTAGATGGAGGGCAGTAGATGGAGGGCAGTAGATGGAGGGCAGTAGATGGAGGGCAGTAGATGGAGGGCATTAGATGGAGGGGATTAGATGGAGGGCATTAGATGGAGGGCATTAGATGGAGGGCAGTAGATGGAGGGCAGTAGATGGAGGGCAGTAGATGGAGGGCAGTAGATGGAGGGCAGTAGATGGAGGGCAGTTGGTAGAGGGCAGTAGATGGAGGGCAGTAGATGGAGGGCAGTAGATGGAGGGCAGTAGATGGAGGGCATTAGATGGAGGGCATTAGATGGAGGGCAGTGTGTAGAGGGCAGTAGATGGAGGGCAGTAGATGGAGGGCAGTAGATGGAGGGCAGTAGATGGAGGGCAGTAGATGGAGGGCAGTAGATGGAGGGCAGTAGATGGAGGGCATTAGATGGAGGGCAGTGTGTAGAGGGCAGTAGATGGAGGGCAGTAGATGGAGGGCAGTAGATGGAGGGCAGTAGATGGAGGGCAGTAAGTAGAGGGCAGTAGATGGAGGGCAGTAGATGGAGGGCAGTAAGTAGAGGGCAGTAGATGGAGGGCAGTAGATGGAGGGCAGTAGATGGAGGGCAGTAGATGGAGGGCAGTAGATGGAGGGCAGTGTGTAGAGGGCAGTAGATGGAGGGCAGTAGATGGAGGGCAGTAGATGGAGGGCAGTAGATGGAGGGCAGTAGATGGAGGGCAGTAGATGGAGGGCAGTAGATGGAGGGCAGTAGATGGAGGGTAGTAGATGGAGGGCAGTAGATAGAGGGCAGTAGATGGAGGGCAGTAGATGGAGGGCAGTAGATGGAGGGCAGTAGATGGAGGGCAGTAGATGGAGGGCAGTGTGTAGAGGGCATTAGATGGAGGGCAGTGTGTAGAGGGCAGTAGATGGAGGGCAGTAGATGGAGGGCAGTAGATGGAGGGCAGTAGATGGAGGGCAGTAGATGGAGGGCAGTAGATGGAGGGCAGTAGATGGAGGGCATTAGATGGAGGGCAGTGTGTAGAGGGCAGTAGATGGAGGGCAGTAGATGGAGGGCAGTAGATGTAGGGCAGTAGATGTAGGGCAGTAGATGGAGGGTAGTAGATGGAGGGCAGTAGATGGAGGGCAGTAGATGGAGGGCAGTAGATGTAGGGCAGTAGATGGAGGGCAGTAGATGGAGGGCATCGTGTAGAGGGCAGTAGATGGAGGGTAGTAGATGGAGGGCAGTAAGTAGAGGGCAGTAGATGGAGGGCAGTAGATGGAGGGCACTAAGTAGAGGGCAGTAGATGGAGGGCAGTAGATGGAGGGCAGTAGATGGAGGGTAGTAGATGGAGGGCAGTAAGTAGAGGGCAGTAGATGGAGGGTAGTAGATGGAGGGCAGTAAGTAGAGGGCAGTAGATGGAGGGCAGTAGATGGAGGGCACTAAGTAGAGGGCAGTAGATGGAGGGCAGTAGATGGAGGGCAGTAGATGGAGGGCAGTAGATGAAGGGCAGTAGATGGAGGGCAGTAGATGGAGGGCAGTAGATGGAGGGCAGTAGATGGAGGGCAGTAGATAGAGGGCAGTAGATGGAGGGCAGTAGATGGAGGGCAGTAAGTAGAGGGCAGTAGATGGAGGGCAGTAGATGGAGGGCAGTAGATGGAGGGCAGTAGATGGAGGGCAGTAGATGGAGGGCAGTGTGTAGAGGGCAGTAGATGGAGGGCAGTAGATGGAGGGCAGTAGATGGAGGGCAGTAGATGGAGGGTAGTAGATGGAGGGCAGTAGATAGAGGGCAGTAGATGGAGGGCAGTAGATGGAGGGCAGTAGATGGAGGGCAGTAGATGGAGGGCAGTAGATGGAGGGCAGTGGATGGAGGGCAGTAGATGGAGGGGATTAGATGGAGGGCAGTAGATGGGGGGCAGTAGATGGGGGGCAGTAGATGGAGGGCAGTAGATGGAGGGCAGTAGATGGAGGGCAGTAGATGGAGGGCAGTAGATGGAGGGCAGTAGATGGAGGGCAGTAGATGGAGGGCAGTAGATGGAGGGCAGTAGATGGAGGGGATTAGATGGAGGGCAGTAGATGGGGGGCAGTAGATGGAGGGCAGTAGATGGAGGGCAGTGTGTGGACGGCAGGAAATGGAGATGGACAGGACAGTGTGGTAACGAAGTGCAGGAAACGCAGAGTGCGTCTATACAGCCCCCTAATTAGGTATCTCAACAACAGCACCCATGAAATAATTAAATGTCCCTTCAGGACTTCTGCCAGTACATTTGACGGACCCCACCACCCCAAGGAGGGCCCCTCCCCCACCCTCCCCCAGGTCACACCAAGCCGACTGAAAAAGTGAATCGCACGAAGTTCAACCAAAATATCATTCATGGCACTTTATCGAAGGCACCAGGACATCTAATTCAAAGCGGAACCAGCAGTCTATAACATTTTACACAGATCAACAAACACAAACAGCAGACAACTAAAAAACGCGATACTGAAATCTGGACCTAAAATCATTTAAACGACTCATCATCCTTAAAATCTTAATCCGCAGATCATCGTGTAAAAACATCTTCATCTTAAATCATCAAACATCACCTAACAAACTACCAGAAAAAAATCCACAAAAACCAAAAAACAAACTCCACATAAAAAAACCTTGCTCCGAATCCTGTTTTTTTCCCCCGTGAAAGAAATGTAACGTGTCGTGTTATTATGATTTTTGAACGAGGTTTATTAAAAGCCTAGCAGACGTAATGTATCGAGCTCTGATCTTACTTCCGGGTTGTGACACGATTTTTTCTTCTCTCCCCTGATGATCCAGTGGTAACCAGGAAACAGGGGAAGCCACTGGGAGTTTACATTTCTCTTGGGTTTCTCGTGCGCGTTGTTTCAATGTATCGACAACTGGGTATTGTTCAATTATTGATGATTATAAATGATTCATGTTATAGCTGATTGCTTTTTAAAAACAGAATTATCCTCCGTAAACTAATAGTTGTTTGTTAGTTAAATAGATCACTTAAAAAATAAATTAAAAACCTTACCCACAAGTTTACAACGAATGCATGGGTGTACGACTGATGTACGACTGATGTACAACTGATGTATAACTGATGTACAACTGATGTACAACTGATGTACGACTGATGTACAACTGATGTACAACTGATGTACGACTGATGTACGACTGATGTACGACTGATGTACGACTGATGTACGACTGATGTACGACTGATGTACAACTGATGTACAACTGATGTACAACTGATGTACAACTGATGTACGGTACAACTGATGTACAACTGATGTACAACCTTGGTATAATTACATGACCCAGACTCCTATGCTGCTTGTACTATCACTCAACAAACGGGGTCTGACCTCAACCCGTCGGGCTGAGGCCTTGAGAAACATGGAACTAAAGTAGATATTTGAAACATTGTTTACTTTAGTAATCATCCATTTATGGCGTCTACAAAAACAATCTGGAATGTTAACTCCCTCCCCCCCCCCAAAAAAAAAACGACATACTTCCCCCCCCCCCCCCCTCCAGAAATTTCTTCTAAAACCTACTTCCGAATTTCTAATTCACAAATGTGTAGTGTGTAAGGTGGGGGGGGGGGGGGGGGGGGCTAGGCTGAAGCGTGATGTCAGTTTGGGGGTTTAGGTATTTGCTTTATTGTGAAGATGGGGAGAGGAAAAAACATTGTTAAACAGTGTCACGTGATTTACAGATGACCCCGGTCTAAATGCTGTGATTTATTCACCCTTTCAGCCTTTTTTTTTAGTTAAAATGTTATTGTATAGATGTTAGATAAAAATGTGATAACTGTAGCTCTTTATTGTATAGATTTTATACGCGGGTTTAACTTTTTCGATTGTTTTAAAAATGTAAGTACAGCACAAGTCCCAATTATTTCTGTGTTTGATTCAACTTTTGTAGGTTTACATAGCCCCCACCCCCCACCCGCGTCAACAAAAGTCGATTGTTCCTGCCCCCCCCCCCCCCTTATTCGTTGTGTGGAGGTCTAAAATAAGCGACCCCCTTCCATTTCCAGAATGATGAATGACATCATTTCTTTTAGCTAGGAGTTCTTATTTTAAAGTGAATCATTGAGCTCTGATTAACTCCTTTTATTGAATGAAAAAATAAATGTTAAAAACTATTTAACACTAAACGTTAAAAAATATGTATGTAATCTGTAACCTGAAGGAATTGTTAAAGCTTTCATTTGTAAAAAATATCAAATTACAAACTGTAATGGCAAGTGACAGAAATAAGTAAGACAACTCATGCTGGTTTCAGCCGTTTAAAAAATATTGGGTTGTTCCCCGTTGAAGGATTCGAAATAACACGTTTAACTTGAAAAATGTTGTTAGCGTTGTCGAATGTTTAATCATTTGTATTTTTGTGATGTTTTTGTTGCCGTGTGTTTTTAGCATACCTGTGATGTAGGTTGTTTTGTAAATAAATGTGAATCAACAGTTCATATTTACGTCACATCTGTAGTTGAATGAGTGTTCACGTGAAGATGTGTATAACTATCTTATCATGCATGGATGAATGTAGTTACATTTCTGTGTATGAGTGCATTAATGTTGTCTGTGTGTATTTAAGTATGATAGAATATGTATGCATTTATAAACATATACTAATTATATACTTATAGGTGCATGTAAGTAATCATTATGTAGGTATATGCATGCAATTATTTACGTATAGGTGTATGTATGTATTTATATACTTACATACGTATGGAATTATGGAATGATATACATATAGGAGTATGTATGTATATCGGTTCATGTCTGTGCTTATACACATTTATACCCAATATGTATGATACATGCACAAAATGAGTATATATATGTATGTATACACATCTGGTGTACCGTGGAAATATATACAAATACGGGTGTATGTATGTATGTATGTAAACACAAATGGCTTAAGCTTTGAGTAAACGTTTATGGTTGTCTCTCACCACATACATATGTCTAAATGTTTTCGTCAGTAGTGGCCCTCCATTCTCTCCCCTCCTCCTTCTTGTGTTGCCGCGGTACAGACAATAACACAAAACAATATGACACAACAACACAACATGACACAACAACACAACAACACAACACAACACAACATGACACAACAACACAACAACACAACAACACAACACAACACAACATGACACAACAACACAACAACACAACACAACACAACATGACACAACAACACAACATGACACAACAACACAACAACACAACACAACACAACATGACACAACAACACAACAACACAACATGACAAAACAACACAACAACACAACACAACACACAACACAACAACACAACATGACACAACAACACAACACAACACAACAACACAACATGACAACACAACAACACAACACAACACAACATGACACAACAACACAACAACACAACAACACAACATGACACAACAACACAACATGACAACACAACAACACAACACAACACAACATGACACAACAACACAACAACACAACAACACAACATGACACAACAACGCAACAACACAACATGACACAACAACACAACAACACAACAACACAACATGACACAACAACGCAACATGACACAACAACACAACATGACACAACAACACAACACACAACACAACAACACAACATGACAACACAACAACACAACACAACACAACATGACACAACAACACAACAACACAACACAACACACAACACAACAACACAACATGACACAACAACACAACACAGCACAACAACACAACAACACAACATGACACAACAACACAACAACACAACACAACACGACAACACGCAGCGCAACAACAAAACATAATATACGCAGTGCAACAACACAGCACAACACAACACAACACAACACGACATGATGCACACCACAACACAACACAACAACACAACACAACAACATGACACAACAACATGACACAACAACACAACACAACATAACAACACGATACAACAACCCAGCACATCAACACAACAAAAGAACACACCATAACAACACAACACGACACAACAACACAATTCAACACAGCACAACAACACAACACCACAACAACACAACAACACAACACAACACAACAACACAACACAACACAACACAACAAAACAACAAAACAACACAACACAACATAACAACACGATACAACAACCCAGCACAACAACACAACACAAGAATACAACATAACAACACAATACAACACAGCACAGCAAACACAACAACACAACACGACACTGACCTCCTGACCGACGATGGACAACGCCACGACAGCAGCATTGATCATCTTGACCTGACTGACCAACCTGGTCCAACCCCAGAGCACACGTGTCAACCAGATGACAACCAGATGACAACCAGATGACAACCCACACGTCTGAGATCTGCACGCCACGTGCAACTACTTCACACCGATCTCCATGTCAAGGTCTCTTAGGACAAGGGGTCAAGGCCAAAGTCGCGAGCCGTTGGGGTTTGACCCCATCCTAAAGTATCACACCAGAGCTGAGTTTAAATATCACACAGAGCTGAGTTTAAATATCACACGGAGCCAAGTTCAAGTAAGACACAGTTGCAATACACATAAATAATTCCTCTGGTGTAGTATGTAGAAAAACATTCGAATTTGATGAACAACAGTTCGTCCTTTATCCACCACAATTTGTTATTTATCTATTAAACACAATGAGTCCTTTATCCAACAAACAGTTTGTCATTTATCTATTAAACACAATGAGTCCTTTATCCAGTTAACACAATTAGGGATAACAACAAATATTTCATTAAAATCCGGTCTATAAATAGAACAGCATGTACGAATTATTGCAACGGACCAGTGTAAGAATGTTATCTAGAATCTTAAGGACAGTCACGTGGTTCAGATATATCCGGCACCCACGTTTTACAACCTGTGACGTCAAACTAATCAACAGAATAAAATTATCAGGTCAGTAATGAAGAGCAGACGAACGAATCATCGATGTCTTAAGTAGGCCAACAAGGAAGAAAAAACTCTCCGATATCAACATCCGGTTGACTGTTCTAAAAATAGAACGGTTGTTTCGGTACTGTTTACGAATGTATGGTGGGATGGAGGGGTGGGGGTGGGGGGTGGCGCTTGAAGAGAGGGGTGGGGGTGGAGTGTCTAGTCGGGGAGATAACTGTATCAACAATGCACTTGAGGGGTTATGGTGTGGCTGCCGTTGGTCGGGGTAGCTGTCAGGTGTTGGGTAGGTATGGAGTATATCAGGCTTAGTGGTGACATAGTGGTGACACAGTGGTAACTGGTCAAAGGTGACACAGGTAACTGGTCAAAGGTGACACAGTGGTAACTAATCAATGGTGACACAGTGGTAACTGCTCAATGGTGACAACAAACGGTCCTGACATAGTGCTGACCATAAGGACATCTGACCATAAGGACATAGTCCTGACCATAAGGACATAGTCCTGACCATAAGGAAATAGTCCTGACCAAAAGGAAATAGTCCTGACCTTAAGGACATAGCCTGACCTTAAGGACATATTACAAACATTAGCTAGGGCTTACATTGTACACGAAATGTAAGAATGCCTCATCCAGTATGACAACGTATATCTGAAACCTTTAAAATGACTGAAAATTGCCAAAAAAAAGAATAAATGCTGTGTGATTTAAATTGCTGTAAACATCGTGCTTAATTACACAGCTTACACTGTCGTAAACGGCGAAAGCCATTCTATACAATTACTAGGTATTATATGCAAGCAATACCTGACAATGAAAGATTACTCTACATATTTCGTACTTTGTGCAAAAATTAAATACAATCTCTAGAATGCCCAGATTTGAAATGTTGACGGTAATATCTTGTGTAAAGCCAGACAAATCATCCAATGACAAAAACAGCACGTCTTGTATAAAAAAAAGTAAAATAGTGTGTATGTTGTGTGTATGTTGTGTGTATGTTGTGTGTATGTTGTGTGTATGTTGTGTGTATGTTGTGTGTATGTTGTGTGTATGTTGTGTGTATGTTGTGTGTATGTTGTGTGTATGTTGTGTGTATGTTGTGTGTATGTTGTGTGTATGTTGTGTGTATGTTGTGTGTATGTTGTGTGTATGTTGTGTGTATGTTGTGTGTATGTTGTGTGTATGTTGTGTGTATGTTGTGTGTATGTTGTGTGTATGTTGTGTGTATGGTGTGTGTATGGTGTGTGTATGTTGTGTGTATGTTGTGTGTATGTTCTGTGTATGTTTATGTGTATGGTCTGTGTATGGTCTGTGTATGGTCTGTGTATGTTGTGTGTATGTGTACGTATGTTGTGTGTGTATGCTGTGTGTATGCTGTGTGTATGCTGTGTGTATGTTGTGTGTATGTTGTGTGTATGTTGTGTACGTAAACTGCGCCCACCTTGCCCACAACAACTAATTATAAAATAATCAATGTGAGGACACAGCAGTACACATCACTACACACCAGTACACACCAGTACACATCACTACACACCAGTACACATCAGTACACATCATTACACATCAGTACACATCAGAACACATCTTACACATCAGTACACATCACTACACACCATTACACACCAGTACACATCTTACACATCAGTACACATCAGTACACATCACTACACATCAGTAAACAACAGAAATCACTACAACACACTAGTACACAGCCAGGAGAAAGAAATTGATTTAAAAAAAACAATTGTTTATTTTAGTTTGTTCTCTGTTGAAGGAAATCAATACAACTATTTTCGTTTGGCATAATTAGTTCTAAAAATATTTTCTCGCGTGGCCTTCCGTCGTAGGCAATATGTCAGTGAGCTAAGACAATGATATGTGTAGACAATGAATGTGTCACCATTGTGTAGAGCTACACTCACTCAATGTGTCGCCATGACAACAGTTTGTGTAGGGCTACACCCTATGTGTCACCATGACAACAGTTCATGTAGTGCTACACTGAATGTGTCACCATGACAACAGTTTGTGTAGTGCAATACTCAATGTATCATTGTGTCACCATGACAACAGTTTGTGTAGTGCTACATTCACTGTGTCACCATGACAACCGATACAGATGCCACCATCTAAAGAATACGAAACACCTGTATGTGGTGTATGTGGTGTATGTGGTGTATGTGGTAAATCTGGCGTATGTGGAAAGTTTCGATCGCTGTTTGTAGGGAGATAATGGCTGTGTACGGCACAAGAAGGACGGGATGTGTGTCATTTAAACTTTCTGGTCGATTCAGATAGTTGACATCTTGCTTGTAAATGTCAAGATGGGTTAATGTTATCACTAGACACGTTATGTCATGTCACCACTAGAACATTATGTCACGTCATCACTAGACAAAGTATGTCATGTCACCACTTGACACACCATGTCATGTCACCACTACCATGTCATGTCACCACTAGACACACCATGTTATGTCACCACTGAACATTGTATATGCAAAACTCACTGGAAATAATTCCATGCCATGTAAACAGATTGTATGAGAGCAGTGCAGTGTCAGACATGAGTACGCCACTACCAAATACTGTCAAAATTCTGCAGCATACAGTCACAATTCTCTAGCATACAGTCACAATTCTCTAGCATACTGTCACAATTCTCTAGCATACTGTCACAATTCTCTAGCATACTGTCACAATTCTCTAGCATACTGTCACAATTCTCTAGCATACTGTCACAATTCTCTAGCATACTGTCACAATTCTCTAGCATACTGTCACAATTCTCTAGCATACTGTCACAATTCTCTAGCATACTGTCACAATTCTCTAGCATACTGTCACAATTCTCTAGCATACTGTCACAATTCTCTAGCATACTGTCACAATACTCTAGCATACTGTCACAATTCTGCAGCATACTGTCACCTTTCTCTAGCATCACGATCTCGCACTACTCTGGAATCGATCGCTGAACGACAGAATTAGAAGCTAGCAGCAATCATATCGACCATAGCGCAACAGATGAAATTTGAAGTTACAGTAGCAACAGATAGCATTTAAAGATGGTAGCAACAGATGGCATTTAAAGTTGCTGTAGCAACAGTTGACATTTAAAGTTACGGTAGCAACAGATGGCATTTGAAGTTATGGCAATAGGTGACATTTAAAGACGGCAACAAGAGGTGACATTTTAAGTTATGGTAGCAACATGTGACATTTGAAGTTAAGGAGCAACAGGTGACATTTGAAGTTATGGTAACAACAGACGGCATTTAAAGTTACGGTTGCAACAGGTGACATTTGAAGTTACTGAAGACGGTAGCAACAGGTGACATTTGAAGACGGTAGCAAAAGGTGACATTTGAAGTTAAGTAGCAACAGGTGACATTTGAAGTTACGGTTGCAACAGGTGACATTTGAAGACGGTAGCGACATGTGACATTTGAAGTTACGGTTGCAACAGATGACATTTGAATTTAAGTAGCAACAGGTGACATTTGAAATTGTGGTAGCAACAGGTGACATTTGAAGTTAAGGAGCAACAGGTGACATTTGAAGTTATGGTAACAACAGACGGCATTTAAAGTTAAGGTTGCTACAGGTGACATTTGAAGCTACGGTAGTAACAGGTGACATTTGAAGGCTGTAACAACAGGTGACATTTGAAGACGGTAGCAAAAGGCGACATTTGAAGTTAAGTAGCAACAGGTGACATTTGAAGTTACGGTTACAACAGGTGACATTTGAAGACGGTAGCAACATGTGACATTTGAAGTTACGGTTGCAACAGATGACATTTGAATTTAAGTAGCAACAGGTGACATTTGAAATTGTGGTAGCAACAGGTGACATTTGAAGTTAAGTAACAACAGGTGACATTTGAAGTTAAATAACAACTGGTGACATTTGAAGTTATGGTAGCAACAGGTGACATTTGAAGTTATGGTAGCAACAGGTGACATTGAGTTACATCAGTGGAAGCGACTATGAGCTGATATTGCGAGGTTGTTTCAGGCAGGTATAGCTAGCAGCTAGATGACAGCAGCTAGATGACAGCAGCTAGATGACAGCAGCTAGATGACACACGGATGGCATTTACATTTACTCCACAGGCAGATGTGACATTTCCAGCCGATCTTGCAGCGTCACGTGATGACAATGTAGTCACGTGATCGAACGGGTGGAGTAGAGTCACGATATTGACGAATGGAGCTCACGATTTAAGAAATTATCTGCTCATCTTTGTAGATGCGGCAGTCCAATTTCATGGGGGGGGGGGCACCTCTGGTTGTGTTTGACCTTGTGCATATCCCGCCTCCCGCCCCATCAATAAGTTTTTCTACATCCTTACACCCCCGACCAATAGCATATCTAACCTCCCCACAAAAAAACTGAACCCCCCCCCCCCACACCAATAGCCTCTATAAATTATCTTCCCCCTTCCCTACAATTGGCTCTAAATCCACCCCACCAACAATAGCCTATTTAAATCCCCCAACCCATAGATTGTTTAACCCCCCCCCCCCCCCACCACTAGCCTCTGTCCATGTACACTGTGTACCTGACCCACCCATCACGCGCGACTAATGACGTATTGTAGCGATGGGGTGTAATGAGATTATTGATCCCTGTTGTTATGATTTCAGCTTAATTATCGACCCGTTTGATAGTGGCATTAGCGGTGATGGATCTGTCAATACATCAGACATGAGTTCAAACATCGCCCTATCAGGTCACTCTCACGTTCACGTTAAGCTCTGGCTGAGCTCGGAGTTTAGCTCTGAGTGAGCTCAGAGTTTAGCTCTGAATTAAGCTTCAGGCTTAGCCACATTTTGGAGCTTGTGGACTTGTTTACCTCTCTACCATTGCTTGCTAGGTCTGAAGAAACCGTTTTTGCCCAAGCCCACCAGCCCATTGTCTCTCAGTAACGCCCCTTTGTTCAGTTGTCTATATCATCGCCCCGCGCATGCGCACTCTCAGTGTTCCTGTATTCTACCTACATAAAGCCACGGCCCTGATGTTCCCTCAGCAGACAAGTTAAGAAAATCAATGCAGCGAAAACCTAAAATTATTAATGAGTACAGCTAGGCAATCAATTCGTCACGCATACAACGGTGGGGTGGGGTGAGGAGGGGGGCAGTGATAGGGTAGTCTCTAATTGATGTTAATTGAATAATTCACATTTTACATACATCACGATGTCAGATGATTGAAGGGGCGGGGAAGACGAGGAGGGCAAAAACTTAGATCAGCTGTGTTTAGCTGTATCAGGCGTTTAGCGACGTCATGCGTGTTTAGTGACGTTGTGTGTGTTTAGTGACATCAAGTGTGTTTAGTGACGTCATGCGTGTTTAGTGACGTCATGTGTGTTTAATGACGCCATGTGTTTAGTGACGTCATGTGTGTTTAGTGACGGCATATGTGTTTAGTGACTTCATGTGTGTTTAATGACGTCATGCGTGTCTAGTGACGTCATGCGTGTCTAGTGACAGTGTTACCATGTGTGACATCCCACAAGAACCAACAACAACTTGTGACAATTGAACACCTCAAACAATCAAAGATGCGCGTGTTTCACTCACGTATTGTTGTGTGGGGTCATATAAATCAAACGACGGATATTACAGATATGTCACTTTTTATGACAAATGTCATTGTTCATGTCACATGTCACTTTAAGTGTTCGGAGAAATCATTGAAAAACTAAAGTGGTAAATACTTACATGTATGACGGTCAAATATTTTCAAATTTTAAATTTACAACCCTACCCACACCCACCCCGTCCCCAGCCGTCGAGAGTTGCTGTCGTGATAATGTGTCATGTCAACGTGTCATGTCAAAAGTTTGAGTAATCTCCCCCTAGATGGAGGTAAAAACGAAAATCACTTGACACCATTCGATGGTGTTTTAGTTATAACTCAAGTAGTCATAACCCAAGTAGGAATTAGTCATAACCCAAGTAGGATTTAGTCATAACCCAAGTAGGAATTAGTCATAACCCACGTATGAATTAGTTCATAACCAAAGCATGAATTAGTCATAACCAAACATGAATTAGTTTATAACCCACGTATGAATAAGTTCATAACCAAAGCATGAATTAGTCATAACCCAGGTAGGAATCAGGTTATAATCCAAGCATGAATTAGTTCATAAGCATGAACTGTCTTATATTTTAAGTATGAAATAAAACATGACTGAGTTAATTAGGAGGTTTACTAATTCGTGAAATTATGTAATCTGAGATTGGCATGTTATATTATGGTGTAATGTTATGTTGGCATGTTATATTATGCTGTGATGTTATGTTGGCATGTTATATTATGGTGTAATGTTATGTTGGCATGTTATATTATGGTGTAATGTTATGTTGGCATGTTATATTATGGTGTAATGTTATGTTGGCATGTTATATTATGGTGTAATGTTATGTTGGCATGTTATATTATGGTGTAATGTTATGTTGGCATGTTATATTATGGTGTAATGTTATGTTGGCATGTTATATTATGGTGTAATGTTATGTTGGCATGTTACATTATGGTGTAATGTTATGTTGGCATGTTATATTATGGTGTAATGTTATTTGGCATGTTATATTATGGTGTAATGTTATGTTGGCATGTTATATTATGGTGTAATGTTATGTTGGCATGTTATATTATGGTGTAATGTTATGTTGGCATGTTATATTATGGTGTAATGTTATGTTGGCATGTTATATTATGGTGTAATGTTATGTTGGCATGTTATATTATGGTGTGATGTTATGTTGGCATGTTATATTATGGTGTAATGTTATGTTGGCATGTTATATTATGGTGTAATGTTATGTTGGCATGTTTTATTATGGTGTAATGTTATGTTGGCATGTTATATTATGGTGTAATGTTATGTTGGCATGTTATATTATGGTGTAATGTTATGTTGGCATGTTATATTATGGTGTAATGTTATGTTGGCATGTTTTATTATGGTGTAATGTTATGTTGGCATGTTATATTATTATGTAATGTTATGTTGGCATGTTATATTATGGTGTAATGTTATGTTGGAATGTTATATTATTATGTAATGTTATGTTGGCATGTTATATTATTATGTAATGTTATGTTGGCATGTTATATTATGGTGTAATGTTATGTTGGCATGTTATATTATGGTGTAATGTTATGTTGGCATGTTATATTATGGTGTAATGTTATGTTGGCATGTTATATTATTATGTAATGTTATGTTGGCATGTTATATTATGGTGTAATGTTATGTTGGAATGTTATATTATTATGTAATGTTATGTTGGCATGTTATATTATTATGTAATGTTATGTTGGCATGTTATATTAAGGTGTAATGTTATATTGGCATGTTATATTATGGTGTAATGTTATTTGAATTGAGCGATGATATAGTACACGGAGCGCTGATGACAATGTATTTGTACTAGTTAACATTATATTGTTACTTTACTAGTTAACATTATATTATTACTTTAATAGTTAACATTATATTTTTACATTACTAGTTAACATTATATTGTTACATTACTAGTTAACATTATATTTTTACATTACTAGTTATCATTATATTTTTACATTACTAGTTAACATTATATTTTTACATTACTAGTTAACATTATATTTTTACATTACTAGTTAACATTATATTTTTACATTAATAGTTAACATTATATTGTTACTCTTCTAGTTAACATTATATTGTTACTTTACTAGTTAACATTATATTGTTACTTTACTAGTTAACATTATATTGTTACTTTACTAGTTAACATGATATTGTTACTTTACTAGTTAACATTATATTGTTACTTTACTAGTTAACATTATATTATTACTTAGTTAACATTATATTGTTACTTTACTAGTTAACATTATATTGTTACTTTACTAGTTAACATTATATTTTTACTTCAATAGTTAACATTATAGTGTTACTTCACTAGTTAACATTATATTGTTACTTTACTAATTAACATTATATTGTTTCTTTAGAAAAACCAGTGCATTATGCATTGAATTTTGATATTTACGATATGTGGTGTGTGAATTTCGTTGAGTGCTGAGTACTATATATATATATATATATATATATATATATATATATATATATATATATGTGTGTGTGTGTGTGTGTGTGTGGTTCATAACAGTGTGATTCTGTACGAAATGTGGTTTATGAGATGAACAAACATGTGATATGTGTAGTTCCTATGTCAAAACGTCACATTTCGGCCCAACTTGTGACACTGACCAAATCAGTTACGACTAGCACTATTTGTTGTCTCAAAACACTGTTGTCTTGTTTACAAATCCGCTAGTACATTAGGAACATTATGAACAGCGCTATTGATACAAGAATGCCAACAATTACTGACACTGACACGAGTTTTGCCAACAATTAATGAAACTGACACGAGTTTTGTCAACAATTAATGAAACTGAAACGAGTTTTGCCAACAATAACAATAGTCCTCGACCACTGCATTTATTTACACATTTCCCCTTCCACATGAACGCGAACACGCTGGTTAAAAACAGATGAAGCCACGCACAAGAAATCCTCACGTGAATTCTGGCACTAGAGTCCCAAGAAAACCAGCACAAGAAATCCTCACTTGAATTCTGGCACTAGAGTCCCAAGAAAGCCAGCACTACCTCTGGGAGAAGCACATCCTCCCTGTTGTCCCCACCCTCAGATCTACGCCCGCTGCTTCACGGCAAGCTGACAGGATCAATGCCACCCCACCCCGCGGGATGCGACCCCACCCCTATTGGATGCACCGGTCTTCTACCTGAGCGTATGTGACTTGCCATGTGATGTTGGTGGTTGTGGTGGTGGTGGTGGTGGGGGGGGGGGTACCGCGCGAGGCGACCGTCTCTCCTGCTGACATGGATGTGACGAGTTGAATCAGCAGACGGATGGTAGTCAACAGACGACACCACAGCAGACGATACATGGTTTAACCGTGACCTGCTTTACGCTGGGGGTGCTGTGTGGATGGAGGTGCTGTGTGGATGGTTGGAGGTGCTGTGTGGATGGAGGTGCTGTGTGGATGGTTGGAGGTGCTGTGTGGATGGTTGGAGGTGCTGTGTGGATGGAGGTGCTGTGTGGATGGTTGGAGGTGCATGCTGTGTGGATGGTTGGAGGTGTTGTGTGGATGGTTGGATGGATGGAGGTGCTGTGTGGATGGTTGGGGGTGCTGTGTGGATGGAGGTGCTGTGTGGATGGTTGGAGGTGTTGTGTGGATGGTTGGAGGTGCTGTGTGGATGGAGGTGCTGTGTGGATGGTTGGAGGTGCTGTGTGGATGGAGGTGCTGTGTGGATGGTTGGAGGTGCTGTGTGGATGGTTGGAGGTGCTGTGTGGATGGAGGTGCTGTGTGGATGGTTGGAGGTGCTGTGTGGATGGTTGGAGGTGCTGTGTGGATGGTTGGAGGTGCTGTGTGGATGGAGGTGTGTGTGGATGGTTGGAGGTGCTGTGTGGATGGAGGTGCTGTGTGGATGGTTGGAGGTGCTGTGTGGATGGTTGGAGGTGCTGTGTGGATGGAGGTGCTGTGTGGATGGTTGGAGGTGCTGTGTGGATGGTTGGAGGTGCATGCTGTGTGGATGGTTGGAGGTGCTGTGTTGATGGTTGGAGGTGATGTGTTGATGGTTGGTGGTGCTGTGTGGATGGTTGGAGGTGCTGTATGGATGGTTGGAGGTGCTGTGTGGATGGTTGGAGGTGCATGCTGTGTGGATGGTTGGAGGTGCTGTGTTGATGGTTGGAGGTGATGTGTTGATGGTTGGTGGTGCTGTGTGGATGGTTGGAGGTGCTGTATGGATGGTTGGAGGTGCTGTATGGATGGTTGGAGGTGCTGTGTGGATGGTTGGAGGTGCTGTGTGGATGGTTGGAGGTGCTGTGTGGATGGTTGGAGGTGCTGTGTGGATGGTTGGAGGTGTTGTGTGGATGGTTGGAGGTGCTGTGTGGATGGTTGGAGGTACTGTGTGGATGGTTGGAGGTGCTGTGTGGATGGTTGGATGGTTGAAGGTGCTGTGTGGATGGTTGGAGGTGCTGTATGGATGGTTGGAGGTGCTGTGTGGATGGAGGTGCTGTGTGGATGGTTGGAGGTGCTGTGTGGATGGAGGTGCTGTGTGGATGGTTGGAGGTGCTGTGTGGATGGTTGGAGGTGCTGTGTGGATGGTTGGAGGTGCTGTGTGGATGATTGGATGGATGGAGGTGCTGTGTGGATGGTTGGAGGTGCTGTGTGGATGGTTGGATGTGCTGTGTGGATGGTTGGAGGTGCTGTGTGGATGGTTGGAGGTGCTGTGTGGATGATTGGATGGATGGAGGTGCTGTGTGGATGGTTGGAGGTGCTGTGTGGATGGTTGGAGGTGCTGTGTGGATGGAGGTGCTGTGTGGATGGTTGGAGGTGCTGTGTGGATGGTTGGAGGTGCTGTGTGGATGGTTGGAGGTGCTGTGTGGATGGAGGTGCTGTGTGGATGGTTGGAGGTGCTGTGTGGATGGAGGTGCTGTGTGGATGGTTGGAGGTGCTGTGTGGATGGAGGTGCTGTGTGGATGGTTGGAGGTGCTGTGTGGATGGAGGTGCTGTGTGGATGGTTGGAGGTGCTGTGTGGATGGATGGAGGTGCTGTGTGGATGGAGGTGCTGTGTGGATGGTTGGAGGTGCTGTGTGGATGGTTGGAGGTGCTGTATGGATGGTTGGAGGTGCTGTGTGGATGGTTGGAGGTGCTGTGTGGATGGTTGGAGGTGCTATGTGGATGGTTGGAGGTGCTGTGTGGATGGTTGGAGGTGCTGTGTGGATGGTTGGAGGTGTTGTGTGGATGGTTGGAGGTGCTGTGTGGATGGAGGTGCTGTGTGGATGGTTGGAGGTGCTGTGTGGATGGAGGTGCTGTGTGGATGGTTGGAGGTGCTGTGTGGATGGTTGGAGGTGCTGTGTGGATGGTTGGAGGTGCTGTGTGGATGGTTGGATGTGCTGTGTGGATGGCTGGAGGTGGTGTGTGGATGGTTGGAGGTGCTGTGTGGATGGAGGTGCTGTGTGGATGGTTGGAGGTGCTGTGTGGATGGTTGGAGGTGTTGTGTGGATGGTTGGAGGTGATGTGTGGAAGGTTGGAGGTGCATGCTGTGTGGATGGTTGGAGGTGCTGTGTGGATGGATGGAGGTGATGTGTTGATGGTTGCAGGTGCTGTGTGGATGGTTGGAGGTGTTGTGTGGATGGTTGGAGGTGCTGTGTGGATGGTTGGAGGTGCTGTGTGGATGGAGGTGCTGTGTGGATGGTTGGAGGTGCTGTGTGGATGGTTGGAGGTGTTGTGTGGATGGTTGGAGGTGATGTGTGGAAGGTTGGAGGTGCATGCTGTGTGGATGGTTGGAGGTGCTGTGTGGATGGATAGGGGTGCTGTGTGGATGGTTGGAGGTACTGTGTGGATGGTTGGAGGTGCTGTGTGGATGGCTGGAGGTGATGTGTGGAAGGTTGGAGGTGCATGCTGTGTGGATGGTTGGAGGTGCTGTGTGGATGGATGGAGGTGTTGTGTGGATGGTTGGAGGTGCTGTGTGGATGGTTGGAGGTGCTGTGTGGATGGATGGAGGTGATGTGTTGATGGTTGGAGGTGCTGTGTGGATGGTTGGAGGTGCATGCTGTGTGGATGGTTGGAGGTGCTGTGTGGATGGATGGAGGTGTTGTGTGGATGGTTGGAGGTGCTGTGTGGATGGTTGGAGGTGATGTGTTGATGGTTGGAGGTGCTGTGTGGATGGTTGGAGGTGCTGTGTGGATGGTTGGAGGTGTTGTGTGGATGGTTGGAGGTGCTGTGTGGATGGTTGGAGGTGCTGTGTGGATGGTTGGAGGTGCATGCTGTGTGGATGGTTGGAGGTGCTGTGTGGATGGATGGAGGTGTTGTGTTGATGGTTGGAGGTGCTGTGTGGATGGTTGGAGGTGTTGTGTGGATGGTTGGAGGTGCTGTGTGGATGGTTGGAGGTGTTGTGTGGATGGTTGGAGGTGTTGTGTGGATGGTTGGAGGTGTTGTGTGGATGGTTGGAGGTGTTGTGTGGATGGTTGGAGGTGCTGTGTGGATGGTTGGAGGTGATGTGTGGAAGGTTGGAGGTGCATGCTGTGTGGATGGAGGTGCTGTGTGGATGGATGGAGGTGATGTGTTGATGGTTGGAGGTGCTGTGTGGATGGTTGGAGGTGCTGTGTGGATGGTTGGAGGTGCTGTGTGGATGGTTGGAGGTGCTGTGTGGATGGTTGGAGGTGCTGTGTGGATGGTTAGAGGTGCTGTGTGGATGGTTGGATGGATGGAGGTGCTGTGTGGATGGTTGGAGGTGCTGTGTGGATGGTTGGAGGTGCTGTGTGGATGGTTGGAGGTGCTGTGTGGATGGAGGTGCTGTGTGGATGGTTAGAGGTGCTGTGTGGATGGTTGGATGGATGGAGGTGCTGTGTGGATGGTTGGAGGTGCTGTGTGGATGGTTGGAGGTGCTGTGTGGATGGAGGTGCTGTGTGGATGGTTGGAGGTGCTGTGTGGATTGTTGGATGTGCTGTGTGGATGGTTGGATGTGCTGTGTGGATGGAGGTGCTGTGTGGATGGTTGGAGGTGCTGTGTGGATGGTTGGAGGTGCTGTGTGGATGGTTGGAGGTGCTGTGTGGATGGTTGGAGGTACTGTGTGGATGGAGGTGCTGTGTGGATGGTTGGAGGTGATGTGTTGATGGTTGGAGGTGCTGTGTGGATGGTTGGAGGTGCTGTGTTGATGGTTGGAGGTGCTGTGTTGATGGTTGGAGGTGCAGTGTGGATGGTTGGAGGTGCTGTATGGATGGTTGGAGGTGCTGTGTGGATGGAGGTACTGTGTGGATGGAGGTGCTGTGTGGATGGTTGGAGGTGCTGTGTGGATGGTTGGAGGTGATGTGTTGATGGTTGGTGGTGCTGTGTGGATGGTTGGAGGTGCTGTATGGATGGTTGGAGGTACTGTGTGGATGGAGGTGCTGTGTGGATGGTTGGAGGTGCTGTGTGGATGGTTGGAGGTGATGTGTTGATGGTTGGAGGTGCTGTGTGGATGGTTGGAGGTGCTGTGTGGATGGTTGTAGGTGCTGTGTGGATGGAGGTGCTGTGTGGATGGTTGGAGGTGTGTGTGGATGGTTGGATGTGCTGTGTGGATGGTTGGAGGTGCTGTGTGGATGGTTGGATGGATGGAGGTGCTGTGTGGATGGTTGGAGGTGCTGTGTGGATGGTTGGAGGTGCTGTGTGGATGGTTGGAGGTGCTGTGTGGATGGTTGGAGGTGCTGTGTGGATGGTTGGAGGTGCTGTGTGGATGGAGGTGCTGTGTGGATGGTTGGAGGTGCTGTGTGGATGGAGGTGCTGTGTGGATGGTTGGAGGTGCTGTGTGGATGGTTGGAGGTGCTGTGTGGATGGTTGGAGGTGCTGTGTGGATGGAGGTGCTGTGTGGATGGAGGTGCTGTGTGGATGGTTGGAGGTGTTGTGTGGATGGTTGGAGGTGCTGTGTGGATGGTTGGAGGTGCTGTGTGGATGGAGGTGCTGTGTGGATGGAGGTGCTGTGTGGATGGAGGTGCTGTGTGGATGGTTGGAGGTGCTGTGTGGATGGTTGGAGGTGCTGTGTGGATGGTTGGAGGTGCTGTGTGGATGGAGGTGCTGTGTGGATGGAGGTGCTGTGTGGATGGTTGGAGGTGCTGTGTGGATGGTTGGAGGTGCTGTGTGGATGGTTGGAGGTGCTGTGTGGATGGTTGGAGGTGCTGTGTGGATGGTTGGAGGTGCTGTGTGGATGGTTGGAGGTGCTGTGTGGATGGTTGGAGGTGCTGTGTGGATGGAGGTGCTGTGTGGATGGTTGGAGGTGCTGTGTGGATGGAGGTGCTGTGTGGATGGAGGTGCTGTGTGGATGGTTGGAGGTGCTGTGTGGATGGAGGTGCTGTGTGGATGGTTGGATGTGCTGTGTGGATGGTTGGAGGTGATGTGTTGATGGAGGTGCTGTGTGGATGGTTGGATGTGCTGTGTGGATGGAGGTGCTGTGTGGATGGAGGTGCTGTGTGGATGGTTGGAGGTGCTGTGTGGATGGAGGTGCTGTGTGGATGGTTGGAGGTGCTGTGTGGATGGAGGTGCTGTGTGGATGGAGGTGCTGTGTGGATGGTTGGAGGTGCTGTGTGGATGGTTGGAGGTGCTGTGTGGATGGTTGGAGGTGCTGTGTGGATGGTTGGAGGTGCTGTGTGGATGATTGGATGGATGGAGGTGCTGTGTGGATGGTTGGAGGTGCTGTGTGGATGGTTGGAGGTGCTGTGTGGATGGAGGTGCTGTGTGGATGGTTGGAGGTGCTGTGTGGATGGTTGGAGGTGCTGTGTGGATGGTTGGAGGTGCTGTGTGGATGGAGGTGCTGTGTGGATGGTTGGAGGTGCTGTGTGGATGGAGGTGCTGTGTGGATGGTTGGAGGTGCTGTGTGGATGGAGGTGCTGTGTGGATGGTTGGAGGTGCTGTGTGGATGGAGGTGCTGTGTGGATGGTTGGAGGTGCTGTGTGGATGGATGGAGGTGCTGTGTGGATGGAGGTGCTGTGTGGATGGTTGGAGGTGCTGTGTGGATGGTTGGAGGTGCTGTATGGATGGTTGGAGGTGCTGTGTGGATGGTTGGAGGTGCTGTGTGGATGGTTGGAGGTGCTATGTGGATGGTTGGAGGTGCTGTGTGGATGGTTGGAGGTGCTGTGTGGATGGTTGGAGGTGTTGTGTGGATGGTTGGAGGTGCTGTGTGGATGGAGGTGCTGTGTGGATGGTTGGAGGTGCTGTGTGGATGGAGGTGCTGTGTGGATGGTTGGAGGTGCTGTGTGGATGGTTGGAGGTGCTGTGTGGATGGTTGGAGGTGCTGTGTGGATGGTTGGATGTGCTGTGTGGATGGCTGGAGGTGGTGTGTGGATGGTTGGAGGTGCTGTGTGGATGGAGGTGCTGTGTGGATGGTTGGAGGTGCTGTGTGGATGGTTGGAGGTGTTGTGTGGATGGTTGGAGGTGATGTGTGGAAGGTTGGAGGTGCATGCTGTGTGGATGGTTGGAGGTGCTGTGTGGATGGATGGAGGTGATGTGTTGATGGTTGCAGGTGCTGTGTGGATGGTTGGAGGTGTTGTGTGGATGGTTGGAGGTGCTGTGTGGATGGTTGGAGGTGCTGTGTGGATGGAGGTGCTGTGTGGATGGTTGGAGGTGCTGTGTGGATGGTTGGAGGTGTTGTGTGGATGGTTGGAGGTGATGTGTGGAAGGTTGGAGGTGCATGCTGTGTGGATGGTTGGAGGTGCTGTGTGGATGGATAGGGGTGCTGTGTGGATGGTTGGAGGTACTGTGTGGATGGTTGGAGGTGCTGTGTGGATGGCTGGAGGTGATGTGTGGAAGGTTGGAGGTGCATGCTGTGTGGATGGTTGGAGGTGCTGTGTGGATGGATGGAGGTGTTGTGTGGATGGTTGGAGGTGCTGTGTGGATGGTTGGAGGTGCTGTGTGGATGGATGGAGGTGATGTGTTGATGGTTGGAGGTGCTGTGTGGATGGTTGGAGGTGCATGCTGTGTGGATGGTTGGAGGTGCTGTGTGGATGGATGGAGGTGTTGTGTGGATGGTTGGAGGTGCTGTGTGGATGGTTGGAGGTGATGTGTTGATGGTTGGAGGTGCTGTGTGGATGGTTGGAGGTGCTGTGTGGATGGTTGGAGGTGTTGTGTGGATGGTTGGAGGTGCTGTGTGGATGGTTGGAGGTGCTGTGTGGATGGTTGGAGGTGCATGCTGTGTGGATGGTTGGAGGTGCTGTGTGGATGGATGGAGGTGTTGTGTTGATGGTTGGAGGTGCTGTGTGGATGGTTGGAGGTGTTGTGTGGATGGTTGGAGGTGCTGTGTGGATGGTTGGAGGTGTTGTGTGGATGGTTGGAGGTGTTGTGTGGATGGTTGGAGGTGTTGTGTGGATGGTTGGAGGTGTTGTGTGGATGGTTGGAGGTGCTGTGTGGATGGTTGGAGGTGATGTGTGGAAGGTTGGAGGTGCATGCTGTGTGGATGGAGGTGCTGTGTGGATGGATGGAGGTGATGTGTTGATGGTTGGAGGTGCTGTGTGGATGGTTGGAGGTGCTGTGTGGATGGTTGGAGGTGCTGTGTGGATGGTTGGAGGTGCTGTGTGGATGGTTGGAGGTGCTGTGTGGATGGTTAGAGGTGCTGTGTGGATGGTTGGATGGATGGAGGTGCTGTGTGGATGGTTGGAGGTGCTGTGTGGATGGTTGGAGGTGCTGTGTGGATGGTTGGAGGTGCTGTGTGGATGGAGGTGCTGTGTGGATGGTTAGAGGTGCTGTGTGGATGGTTGGATGGATGGAGGTGCTGTGTGGATGGTTGGAGGTGCTGTGTGGATGGTTGGAGGTGCTGTGTGGATGGAGGTGCTGTGTGGATGGTTGGAGGTGCTGTGTGGATTGTTGGATGTGCTGTGTGGATGGTTGGATGTGCTGTGTGGATGGAGGTGCTGTGTGGATGGTTGGAGGTGCTGTGTGGATGGTTGGAGGTGCTGTGTGGATGGTTGGAGGTGCTGTGTGGATGGTTGGAGGTACTGTGTGGATGGAGGTGCTGTGTGGATGGTTGGAGGTGATGTGTTGATGGTTGGAGGTGCTGTGTGGATGGTTGGAGGTGCTGTGTTGATGGTTGGAGGTGCTGTGTTGATGGTTGGAGGTGCAGTGTGGATGGTTGGAGGTGCTGTATGGATGGTTGGAGGTGCTGTGTGGATGGAGGTACTGTGTGGATGGAGGTGCTGTGTGGATGGTTGGAGGTGCTGTGTGGATGGTTGGAGGTGATGTGTTGATGGTTGGTGGTGCTGTGTGGATGGTTGGAGGTGCTGTATGGATGGTTGGAGGTACTGTGTGGATGGAGGTGCTGTGTGGATGGTTGGAGGTGCTGTGTGGATGGTTGGAGGTGATGTGTTGATGGTTGGAGGTGCTGTGTGGATGGTTGGAGGTGCTGTGTGGATGGTTGTAGGTGCTGTGTGGATGGAGGTGCTGTGTGGATGGTTGGAGGTGTGTGTGGATGGTTGGATGTGCTGTGTGGATGGTTGGAGGTGCTGTGTGGATGGTTGGATGGATGGAGGTGCTGTGTGGATGGTTGGAGGTGCTGTGTGGATGGTTGGAGGTGCTGTGTGGATGGTTGGAGGTGCTGTGTGGATGGTTGGAGGTGCTGTGTGGATGGTTGGAGGTGCTGTGTGGATGGAGGTGCTGTGTGGATGGTTGGAGGTGCTGTGTGGATGGAGGTGCTGTGTGGATGGTTGGAGGTGCTGTGTGGATGGTTGGAGGTGCTGTGTGGATGGTTGGAGGTGCTGTGTGGATGGAGGTGCTGTGTGGATGGAGGTGCTGTGTGGATGGTTGGAGGTGTTGTGTGGATGGTTGGAGGTGCTGTGTGGATGGTTGGAGGTGCTGTGTGGATGGAGGTGCTGTGTGGATGGAGGTGCTGTGTGGATGGAGGTGCTGTGTGGATGGTTGGAGGTGCTGTGTGGATGGTTGGAGGTGCTGTGTGGATGGTTGGAGGTGCTGTGTGGATGGAGGTGCTGTGTGGATGGAGGTGCTGTGTGGATGGTTGGAGGTGCTGTGTGGATGGTTGGAGGTGCTGTGTGGATGGTTGGAGGTGCTGTGTGGATGGTTGGAGGTGCTGTGTGGATGGTTGGAGGTGCTGTGTGGATGGTTGGAGGTGCTGTGTGGATGGTTGGAGGTGCTGTGTGGATGGAGGTGCTGTGTGGATGGTTGGAGGTGCTGTGTGGATGGAGGTGCTGTGTGGATGGAGGTGCTGTGTGGATGGTTGGAGGTGCTGTGTGGATGGAGGTGCTGTGTGGATGGTTGGATGTGCTGTGTGGATGGTTGGAGGTGATGTGTTGATGGAGGTGCTGTGTGGATGGTTGGATGTGCTGTGTGGATGGAGGTGCTGTGTGGATGGAGGTGCTGTGTGGATGGTTGGAGGTGCTGTGTGGATGGAGGTGCTGTGTGGATGGTTGGAGGTGCTGTGTGGATGGAGGTGCTGTGTGGATGGAGGTGCTGTGTGGATGGTTGGAGGTGCTGTGTGGATGGTTGGAGGTGCTGTGTGGATGGAGGTGCTGTGTGGATGGAGGTGCTGTGTGGATGGTTGGAGGTGCTGTGTGGATGGTTGGAGGTGCTGTGTGGATGGTTGGAGGTGCTGTGTGGATGGTTGGAGGTGCTGTGTGGATGGTTGGAGGTGCTGTGTGGATGGTTGGAGGTGCTGTGTGGATGGTTGGAGGTGCTGTGTGGATGGTTGGAGGTGCTGTGTGGATGGTTGGAGGTGCTGTGTGGATGGAGGTGCCGTGTGGCTGGAGGTGCTGTATGGATGGCCGGAGGTGCTGTGGTTAGAGTGGATGTACTCAAAGACACACCTAACTAGGACACACCTAACAAGGAAATAAACGTCAGGAATAACGACACCAGTGTGGAAGATGTGTTTTTACCCATTTCTCTACAACTCTTAAAGACATTGATCGTTCCACTCTCAAGCATTAGAAAGACGTCAATCTAGCCCCACCCATTTGGAATTTACTAGAAACAATTTAAAACTTGAAATAATTTTTTCGTTCAGCTGCCGATTGCGACGGTAGTGGTGGCACTGATAGAGATGTTCGTGGTTTAAGTCAGGCATTATAGTTTGAAGTTTTAAGTCAGGCATTATAGTCTGAAGTTTTAAGCTCAATTGTTTTAACAAGGTTGTGATGTTGTTGGTGATGGTGTTGTTGGTTGTTTTGGAGTTGGTGTTGGTAATGGTGTTGGTGATGGTGTTGGTGTTCGTAATGGTGTTGTGAAGTTGTTACTGAAGGTGTCGGTATTTAGGCGAACGTGTAAAGTACTCTTTATATCAACAGTCCACGTGCAAGTGGAGTTCATCTGGTCCCACTGTTGGGTACCCATTAAATCTGGGTAGACTCAGGATGTCCTTATGGCGCTCGCCTGATAAAGCACTGAGAATCCCTGGTACACAAACGTGCGCTCTACCACTCACCCACGCAATCGATGTATCTTCTACGTTATATATATATATATATATATATATATATATATATATATATATATATATATACATATATATATATAAAGTGTTTGTGTGAGTCGCGGGTTGGTGTATTATTAGAATGAAACTTGACTTACCCTACGGATCACGTGACCACTGATATCCAATGACAGACATTATAGCCACGTCAATGGCCAATCCTCGAGTCTGAGCAGGAGCGCAGGGGCGGCTACGTAGTGCCACATCAAACTAGCGGACCCCAGCCCCTCACAGCCCGATCCTAGAGAGAGAGAGTCAACAGATGCTAGGTCAATAACAGGTCCATTGATGGGGGGTTGGGGTGAGGTCATTAGGTCATGGAATGAATGATCAGAAAAAGATGTATCAAATATAATATATGATAATAGATACATAATTTAATTATTTGATTGTGCATTTGGTTACATTATATGAACTACTTGATTACAATAAGCGTGTATTTGACCACATAAATTGTGTATTGGCTTACAGTGGTTCTAATTTTAGAATGGGGCACTGCAAGTACCCACTAGCCATCATATCCCACCCCACCCTTTCCCACACTGACCACACCCTACATTCACCAGCCCTCCCTCCCCACCCTTTCCCACACTGACCACACCCTACATTCACCAGCCCTCCCTCTCCACCCCCACCACACTGACCCCACCCTACATACACCCGCCTTTCCCCCACCCCACTGAACACACCCTACATACACCAGCTCTCCCCACCCCACCCCACTGACGACACCCTAGCCCTCCCTCCCCACCCCCCACCACACTGCCCACAACAAACATCTATCTCAGATATGTTTCAGCGGGTCAATTAGTGCGATGAGTTCATTAACCTGCTCTGTTTCAACCAGCACAACTCCAGACTTTGTACCAGCCCCCAGTCCAAGTGGAATGGAGCAAAAATTGATCATGGGATCTGTTTGTTCTCCGACTACCCTAGATCGAAGCCACGGTTTGGCCAGATCAATATCCCCTTAAAGGGCTAAAAAATATCATTTTTAATATTATCGAACGAATATCAAGGTCGTAAAATATTATAATTAATTCCCTAATTTCTGCTTCTGAATATCTTTGTTATAAATTTGAAAAAAATAAAGGCAAACTAGCAAATAGATAATGACATTAAAAAACAAAAAAGCAGCAATTTTTAAATAGACTTTAAATAGACTTTTCTAGAAATTTATGGCAGCTGGTAAAATAGAATATACTCTAGCGCGAATCAGAGCTGCGTTTTGTTTTAGATGTGGACAGTGGTAGATGTTGTAGTATGTGAACAGTGGTTGATGTTGTAGTATGTGAGCAGTAGTGGGTGGATGTTGTAGTATGTGAACAGTGGTTGATGTTGTAGTATGTGAGCAGTAGTGGGTGTTGTAGTATGTGAGCAGTAGTGGGTGTTGTAGTATGTGAGCAGTAGTGGGTGGATGTTGTAGTATGTGAACAGTGGTAGATGTTGTAGTATGTGAGCAGTAGTGGGTGGATGTTGTAGTATGTGAACAGTGGTGGGTGGATGTTGTAGTATGTGAACAGTGGTAGATGTTGTAGTATGTGAGCAGTAGTGGGTGGATGTTGTAGTATGTGAACAGTGGTGGATGTTGTAGTATGTGAGCAGTAGTGGGTGGATGTTGTAGTATGTGAACAGTGGTAGATATTGTAGTATGTGAGCAGTAGTGGATGTTGTAGTATGTGAGCAGTGGTGGATGTTGTAGTATGTGAGCAGTGGTGGGTGTTGTAGTATGTGAGCAGTGGTGGATGTTGTAGTATGTGAGCAGTGGTGGGTGTTGTAGTATGTGAACAGTGGTGGATGTTGTAGTATGTGAGCAGTAGTGGGTGGATGTTGTAGTATGTGAACAGTGGTGGATGTTGTAGTATGTGAGCAGTAGTGGGTGGATGTTGTAGTATGTGAACAGTGGTGGGTGGATGTTGTAGTATGTGAGCAGTAGTGGGTGGATGTTGTAGTATGTGAACAGTGGTGGGTGGATGTTGTAGTATGTGAACAGTGGTAGATGTTGTAGTATGTGAGCAGTGGTGGGTGGATGTTGTAGTATGTGAACAGTGGTAGATGTTGTAGTATGTGAGCAGTAGTGGGTGGATGTTGTAGTATGTGAACAGTGGTGGATGTTGTAGTATGTGAACAACGGTGGATGTTGTAGTATGTGAACAGTGGTGGATGTTGTAGTATGTGAGCAGTAGTGGGTGGATGTTGTAGTATGTGAACAGTGGTGGATGTTGTAGTATGTGAGCAGTAGTGGGTGGATGTTGTAGTATGTGGACAGTGGTGGATGTTGTAGTATGTGAGCAGTGGTGGGTGGATGTTGTAGTATGTGAACAGTGGTGGATGTTGTAGTATGTGAACAGTGGTGGATGTTGTAGTATGTGGACAGTGGTGGATGTTGTAGTATGTGAACAGTGGTGGATGTTGTAGTATGTGAACAGTGGTAGATGTTGTAGTATGTGAGCAGTAGTGGGTGGATGTTGTAGTATGTGAACAGTGGTGGATGTTGTAGTATGTGAACAGTGGTGGATGTTGTAGTATGTGAACAGTAGTGGATGCTGGAGTATTACTTGCATTGCGGGTTTTATTATTTTTACTTATAGTAGTATCTTAACAAAATATTTCAAAACATATTTTGTATTTAAAAAATATTATTCATGTCTATCTCTCCACTGCCCTGTCGCCTTAATACGTGGAATCGCCGCTGTGTCGCCTAAATACGTGGATACGCCCCTGTGTCATGTAAATACTTGGATACGCCCCTGTGACGTATAAATACGTGGATACGCCCCTGTGTCGCCTTAATACGTGGATACGCCCCTGACACAACAGAACATTTGCACACAAAGACTTGTGGTGAGTACATGAATCCAGGTCAATTATCACGTGACTAGAGACACAAATAGACACAACATCACGATTTACATTGTTTCATCAACATTCAATATTTCCCATCCCGCCCCACACCATCAGATATCTGAGCGTCTCCCCCTCCCTCCCGTCCTACTTTTAATCTGCATAACCAGACGCCACCTTTATAAAAACGTCTCTAATTGAGTTTTATAACTTTCATAGTTACAAAATACCCGCGATCACATAAGTGTTAAATTGTGCTGACTTTTCAGCATAAATACCGGCTTTAAGGCCGATTGTTTGAGGGAATATTTCGGGCAAGGGTCTCTAGTACCGTTGTTAGCAGAGGCGTAGCGACCCTTCCCGGCGCCCGGGGCGAACTTTCAATTTGGCGCCCCCCCCCCCCCCGCTTATATATATATATATATATATATATATATATATATATATATATATATATATATATATATATATATATATATATATATATATATATATATATATATATATGTGTGTGTGTGTATAATTATGTGTGTGTGATAGTGTGTTTATATATAAGCTTGTGTGTGGGTAAGAGTGTATTTGTGTGTGTAAGCGTGTGTGTAAGCGTGTATGCTACAGTCCGGACAAGGTTTAATAATTACATTGTATGATTTTCATTCCTTAAAACTTTAAAAAAAAATTTTTACGCCCCCCCGAACGAAATGAAATTTATATAATTTATATATAGAAAATATATACTTTTAACAGTGTCCGCCCCCCCCCCCCGAAGAAAGTTTACCGCCTCCCCCTACCCCCGAAGATTTCAAGTGCCCCCCCCCCCCCCCGGAGAAAAAAGTCTGGAAGAAACACTGATCAAAAGTATCTGATCTCTCACGTTGAAGTTGAGAGAATCGTAAGAATCTTACAAAGAACTAGTCGCGTCTTTTTTTTTTAAACAAAACTGGCTATTGAAATTGTACATTACGCGTTAATACACTTGGTTTCTTAACTAAGTGTTAAGAGAGTTATCTACTCACCAATCCAGTACAAATACTTGCGATTTTTGTTAGCGAAAAAAGCGGCCCCCCCCCACCCCCACACACACTCATCACAACCATCTTGGACAAAGTTTGTAGAGCGGTTTTTAACGTAACTAACTTTTTTTAAAAAAAATGTTACACAATTATACAATGCACAGTACAATTCGTTTGTTTCTGAGAGCTAAAGGTTGTTTACTCAGAATCCTGTGTAATTTTGCTATTTTATTTAGCCTAAAAGCGCCCCCTGCACCATCTTGATAAAAGTCACTAACGTATTTTACAGTTCAACAATCGTACAATACGTTTTAATACAATTGGTTTCTTTTAATAGTGGTAACGTTTATCGACTCAACAATCTAGTGTAAATTCTTCCGTTTTAAGTCGAAAAAGCGCCCCCCCCCCCCATCTAGGAAAAGCTTCAAAGCGGTTTTGCCGGTCACTGTTTCTTAAGAGTATATGTTTTACATTAAGAAATCAAGATAGAAAACAGTTAAATCAGTATGTAAATGCGTGTTGCCATTACATTTCTTAACTTAGACAGTTTATAATTCAAAACTGCAGCATAAAATCAGCTTTAAAAAAGTTTTCCCACCCCTTTTGGCGCCCCCATAGGGTCGGCGCCCGGGGCGGCCGCCCCCCCCCCCCCCCCCGCCCCCCCCCTAGCTACGCCTCTGGTTGTTAGATCTCCCGGACTCTATAATGCGAACTCTGTTAGTTGCGAAACTGCAAACTAGGTGGAAAGTCACAAAGGGCTACAGTCCGACTGTCTATTAAATATTTTCAGGCCACGGCTGTTGTTGTATATCAACCAGCTATGACGTCAACACGGCTACAAGCCAGCTGTTGTTGTTATACTATCAACCAGCTATGACGTCAACACGGCTACGAGCCAGCTGTTGTTGTTGTTATATCAACCAGCTATGACGCAGAACAGCGTCTAGGCAGGGAAAAAAATCAATTTTTAAGTTTTAAAATTTGTTTGCTGTCTTTTATGACGTCACACAGCGTCAAAGTAGGCGGGTGTACACATGTGAGACGTCATGAAGACGTTATGTGTGAGACATCTTGTACACATTCGTTATGTGAGTCGACTGAGGCAGGAGGTGGTGATACAGGGGAGGTGACACAAGTGAGGTGAGACATTGTAAAAATAAATGTGTTTATTGCAGTTTCCTAACACAACAGAAAGAAAGAAGTTGGTTGAGTTAAACCCCAGGGGAGGGGTGGGCTGGCGTGGTTCGGGCTGGGGATAATAAGAGATAGGGAGAAAGAGGGGGGGGGGTCGTAGAGTTGTTTGAATTAAAGAGGGAGACAGAAGGAGAGGGGGGGGGGTTGCATCAATACAAGCGGGAGATAAACGAGGGTTTGATGATCTATAATAGACTTGTCCGTGGGTGAGATTGTTGGATCGTTAAGCTTGACTGCTGGAAGCATGCACGCACCAGACAGGCTGTACACACGTACACAACAGCTGTACACAACAGTGACTGCTGGAAGCATGCACGCACCAGACAGGCTGTACACACGTACACAACCACTGTACACAACTACTGTACACAACAGCTGACTAGCAGGCACCCCGTATAAAATATGACGCTGTAAAAATGTCAATATCGTGAGATCTTGTCGGCCGTCTTGTTGTGAAAGTCGACCTTGAACCTGGTGTCTAGGATTTCAAGCCGCCCAAATATTCCGGCACAACTGTCTTGATATCTTCGGTGTGCCAGAGTTGGTTTTATGGCGGTGCCAGATCTCAATTGGTTTCTTTCAATCATTTTAACTGGATCTACCGTGTTCACAGTTTTAACATTTACTGATACTCTTCAACAAAGTTTATTATTTTGTCATTCTGACGTCATCAACAAAGTCGACCAATTACCCCTCACTTTGCCATCGTGACCTATGGGTTATGATTCCACGTTAGTGATCGACAAGAGCCTAAAACCTGAGGCCTACAACAGAGGCTGTACGTCACTTCGTTAAAAGATAAACATTTTTCCTAAAGATTAGAATTTGAAACAATTTTCAAATCTAAAAACAAAACATAACAAAAAATAAAAAGAGAAAAAAAATAGATCGCGTCGAATACAAAAGATAGGTTGCGTCAAAAATTAAAACTGAAACAAGACGTATATGACGTAGTACACACTTACACAGACGTCTCACACTGACGTCAAGGTCTGGGCTTGGTTTCACTGATGGGCTTGATATGGGTACAGTGACGTAGCGAGGTCGGGTGTCACCCGGTGCGGCACTTTATGGTGTTCCCCCCCCTCCTGAGACGTAGCGACCCTTCCAGGGGACAAACTTTCAATTTTCGATTTGCACCCCCCCCCCCTTCAAACTTTCGATTTACATCCCCCCCCCTCAAACTTTTCTCTATATATTATGCTATTTTTTGCCTTGGTGTCACCCCCCCCCCCCAAATGGTGTCACCCGGTGCGGTCCGCACCCCCGCCCCCCCCCCTTGCTACGCCTCTGTATGGGTATAGCATACATGACGTCATGTTAAACCTCAAAGCGACGGAAGATAAAGTTTTGTGTCAGAGTGAAATGTATGACGTTTTGGTCCCACCATTCGCACGTAACGTCTGGTTCATGTGACGTCTACAAACGTCAAGTTCAACTGACGTCTAGAAACGTCAAGTTCAATTGACGTTTAGAAACGTCAAGTTCAACTTTCAGGATCTGAATAACATATTGACATAAGGCGCTTCAGTAAAATATGACCTACATTTAACGTTTTTATGATACCCAAGCCACCATTATGAAAAATATGTAAGGCAGGTAACCCAGAAAATAGTTCCAGTGTTCATAAATCTACACAGTTCTCTACCTTGATATTGTTACGTTTAAAGTTAAACTAGAAAAAAAAAGGTCAAAACTAAATTTCATTTCGACCCGAAAAAGTCCAAAAAAGTATTATAATCAAATGTCGATGTTTCGGCAGAAGATCTAAATACATAATTCAATTACCGCTGTCACGTGTCGTGTAATTAATGACTGGTTTAATTAGGTTAATTACCAACCGCCACTCCCGTGCACATGGTTAAATCAATAATTAACTGATACCATCGTTATAGCCGGGGTTTTTTTTTTGGCACAGATGACAAAAACCCCTACCACATAAAACCCCTACCACATAAAAACCCCTACCCCATAAAAACCCCTACCCCATAAAAACCCCTACCACATAAAAACCCCTACCACATAAAAACCCCTACCACATAAAAACCCCTACCACATAAAAACCCCTACCACATAAAAACCCCTACCACATAAAAACCCATACCACATAAAAACCCCTGCCACATAAAAACCCCTGCCACATAAAAAACCCCTACCACATAAAAACCCCTACCACATAAAAACCCCTACCACATAAAAACCCCTACCACATAAAAAACCCCTACCACATAAAAACCCCTACCACATAAAAACCCCTACCACATAAAAACCCCTACCACATAAAAAACCCACACTGACCGCCCCACCCCACATTTAAACATCAGAACCCAGAACGATGTGTGTCCACACATTTTATTATCGTTTTGTCCAATCATCATTATTGGGAGATTTAATAAAGCGAGAGTGATCTCCCATAAACTGGATTTAAATAACGCGGGAGTGATCTCCCATAAACTGACTCGTACATTGGTACATTGAGTGTTGACATGACACTTTCAGTGGAATCGGGCGAAGAAAGTTTGTGACAAAACCGCTCGATCTTTGGAGGAAACAAAATACAGGCTAAGTTCTTAGAACTTGTTTCCATTTTGTGCAGGATCACAAAAGTCCCCCCCCCCCTACTGCGTGCACGAGAAAGTAAAACAGGCAAGGTGTTGCGTTTGTCTATCTTGTGTGTTAATCAAGAAATAGTCATTAGGTAATTCAATTACTGCTGCTCTGGCTTGGGTAATTACTGATGGGTTTAATTAGGTTAATTATCAGCCGTCATTATGAAAGAACACACATCTACCATTGGTAGAAAACAGATCTATTATCCCAACAAAACACACCTACCATCCAAACAAAACACATCTACCATCCCAACAAAACACATCTACCATCCCAACAAAACACATCTACCATCCCAACAAAACACATCTACCAAACCAACAAAACACATCTACCAACCCAACAAAACACATCTACCAACCCAACAAAACACATCTACCAACCCAACAAAACACATCTACAAACCCAACAAAACACATCTACCATCCCAACAAAACACATCTACCATCCCAACAAAACACATCTACCATCCCAACAAAACACATCTACCATCCCAACAAAACACACCTACCACCCCAACAAAACACAACTACCATCCCAACAAAACACAACTACCAACCCATTAAAACACATCTACCATCCCAACAAAACATACCTACCATCCCAACAAAACACATCTACCAACCCAAAAAAACACATCTACCATCCCAACAAAACACACCTACCACCCCAACAAAACACAACTACCATCCCAACAAAACACCTACCATCCCAACAAAACACATCTACCAACCCAACAAAACACATCTACAAACCCAACAAAATACATCTACCATCCCAACAAAACACACCTACTAACCCAACAAAATACATCTACCATCCCAACAAAACACATCTACCATCCCAACAAAACACACCTACCACCCCAACAAAACACAACTACCATCCCAACAAAACACCTACCATCCCAACAAAACACATCTACCAACCCAACAAAACACATCTACAAACCCAACAAAACACATCTACCATCCCAACAAAACACACCTACTAACCCAACAAAATACATCTACCATCCCAACAAAACACATCTACCATCCCAACAAAACACACCTACCACCCCAACAAAACACAACTACCATCCCAACAAAACACAACTACCAACCCATTAAAACACATCTACCATCCCAACAAAACATACCTACCATCCCAACAAAACACATCTACCAACCCAAAATAAAACATCTACCATCCCAACAAAACACATCTACCATCCCAACAAAACACACCTACCACCCCAACAAAACACAACTACCATCCCAACAAAACACAACTACCAACCCATTAAAACACATCTACCATCCCAACAAAACATACCTACCATCCCAACAAAACACATCTACCAACCCAAAAAAACACATCTACCATCCCAACAAAACACACCTACCACCCCAACAAAACACAACTACCATCCCAACAAAACACCTACCATCCCAACAAAACACATCTACAAACCCAACAAAATACATCTACCATCCCAACAAAACACACCTACTAACCCAACAAAATACATCTACCATCCCAACAAAACACATCTACCATCCCAACAAAACACACCTACCACCCCAACAAAACACAACTACCATCCCAACAAAACACCTACCATCCCAACAAAACACATCTACCAACCCAACAAAACACATCTACAAACCCAACAAAACACATCTACCATCCCAACAAAACACACCTACTAACCCAACAAAATACATCTACCATCCCAACAAAACACATCTACCATCCCAACAAAACACACCTACCACCCCAACAAAACACAACTACCATCCCAACAAAACACAACTACCAACCCATTAAAACACATCTACCATCCCAACAAAACATACCTACCATCCCAACAAAACACATCTACCAACCCAAAAAAACACATCTACCATCCCAACAAAACACATCTACCATCCCAACAAAACACACCTACCACCCCAACAAAACACAACTACCATCCCAACAAAACACCTACCATCCCAACAAAACACATCTACCATCCCAACAAAACACACCTTCTAACCCAACAAAACACATCTACCATCCCAACAAAACACACCTACTAACCCAACAAAATACATCTACCATCCCAACAAAACACATCTACCCCGAGAATTGATCGATCCACTCGCCACTATCGATCCCCTCCCTGTATGACCCACATCCTCTCCCTGGGGTTCGCGTGGTTTTGTTCACTGTTGACATTTTAAAAACGTTTGCTCATATAAGCTCTGTGTTAGCTCCGGTTTCATGTAAGCTCCGGTTTAATTTAAGCTCCATGTCCTTGTAATTCTCAGATCGTTATAAGCTCCATATATGTTCCGAGGTAGCTCTGGTTAGCTGTTAGGATCAATGTAAGCTCCGAGTCTATGTGACTTCCTGGTTTCATATAAGCCACTGGACAGCTAAGCTCCAGTTTCATATATATCCCTGGTTCATCTAAGTTAATGGTTTATCTAAGCTTCTATGCCCTGTAATACCACGATAAAACTAGCGACATGTATACCATACATGCGACATGTATACCATACATGCGACATGTATACCATACACGCGACATGTATACCATAAATGCAACATGTACACCATACATGCAACATGTATACCATACATACGACATGTGTACCATACATATCTAGAGAAAAAACAACTCGCAACGGACTTTTTTAGTAAGTAAACATTTTTGGTGGGCAAATGTTTTCATAGAATATAAACTTGTAGTTGTTGTGATGTATTTATTTAGACATGTATAGTTTACAGACGTGTGATCCTCTTGGTTGTACGACTAGAATTGTAAATTTACATCAGTAGTACCACAAGCGACGGTACACTTTTACTTGCAGACAAGAGTTCGACCTACCCGCCTAATTGTGTGTCGTCACGTTCAGCAGACTATGCATTCATACGTAGGTATAACATGACGTCTATCCATTCATACGTAGGTATAACATGATGTCTATCCATTCATACGTAGGTATAACATGACGTCTATCCATTCATACGTATGTATAACATGACGTCTATCCATTCATACGTATGTATAACATGACGTCTATCCATTCATACGTATGTATAACATGACGTCTATCCATTCATACGTAGGTATAACATGACGTCTATCCATTCATACGTAGGTATAACATGACGTCTATCCATTCATACGTAGGTATAACATGACGTCTATCCATTCATACGTAGGTATAACATGATGTCTATCCATTCATACGTAGGTATAACATGATGTCTATCCATTCATACGTAGGTATAACATGATGTCTATCCATTCATACGTAGGTATAACCAGACGCCAAGCCATTCATACCTGGATATTTTTGGCTGCTATTCAGAAATATTTTTGTACCCAGGTGAATTTGTACATCGATTTTTTTTTTCAATTTCAGTGTTTTAGATAATCTAATTTATCCTTCTTTTTACTTTGAATAATTACATGTTTGGCCGTTTGATTCTTAGATTAAAATTTTTCCCTCATCATATTAAAAAAAAAATCTAATTTATGACTTTTATCTTGGATAATCGTTTGTATTGGTTGGTGTGTTGCTGTAGTTTAGATAGTGTGTGCTGCAGTTTTAAAAATAGACTCTTTCGCCAACTGTAAGTAGGTCATCATCTTAACCCCATAAAATCTGCAGGACAGATTTATCATGGTCAGCGGTGAGTGGACGGTGGATTATGTTGTAGGGGTATTGGTGGATTATGTTGTAGGGGTATTGGTAGAGTGTGTTGGTGGAGTGTGTTGGTGGAGTATATTGGTGGAGTATATTGGTGGAGTATGTTGGTGGAGTATGTTGGTGGATTATGTTGGTGGAGTATGTTGGTGGAGTATGTTGTAGGGGTATTGGTGGAGTATATTGGTGGAGTATATTGGTGGAGTATATTGGTGGAGTATGTTGGTGGAGTGTGTTGGTGGAGTATATTGGTGGAGTATGTTGGTGGAGTATATTGGTGGAGTATGTTGGTGGAGTATATTGGTGGAGTAAGTTGGTGGAGTATATTGGTGGAGTAAGTTGGTGGAGTATATTGGTGGAGTATGTTGGTGGAGTATATTGGTGGAGTATGTTGGTGGAGTATATTGGTGGAGTATATGGGTGGAGTATGTTGGTAGAGCATTGGTGAAGTATATTGGTGTTGTTATCGGTGGAGTTTTCTTACAAAGTAATAGAGGATTATGTTGGTGTGGTGTGTTAGTGTTTTGGTGTGTTAGTGTGTTGGTGTGTTAGTGTGTTGGTGTGTTGTGTTGGTGTGGTGTGTTGGTGTGGTGTGTTGGTGTGGTGTAGTGTGTTGGTGTGGTGTGTTGGTGAAGTGTGTTGGTGTGTTGTGTTGGTGTGGTGTGTTGGTGTGTTGTGTTGGTGTGGTGTGTTGGTGTGGTGTGTTGGTGTGGTGTGTTGGTGTGGTGTAGTGTGTTGGTGTGGTGTGCTGGTGTGGTGTGTTAGTGTGGTGTGTTGGTGTGGTGTGTTGGTGTGGTGTGTTGGTGTGGTGTGTTGGTGTGGTGTAGTGTGTTGGTGTGGTGTGTTGGTGTGGTGTATTGGTGTGGTGTGTTGGTGTGGTGTGTTGGTGTGGTGTGTTGGTGTGGTGTGTTGGTGTGGTGTGTTGGTGTGGTGTGTTGGTGTGGTGTGTTGGTGTGGTGTATTGGTGTGTTGTGTTGGTGTGGTGTGTTGGGGGAGCTTTTTAGGGGAATATGTTGATGGAGAGTGTCGGTAGATAAAATAAAACTGTGTGCTGAGAAAATTCGGTCAAACAAACGCGGAACTTTTTCCGTTCGGAAACCGGAAATCAATACTCGTCCTTCTCTTCCTTCCACTCCGTGCCCTCCTCCCCCGCCTCCCCCGCGCGCCTCCATATTGCCTGCACCACAGGGTCGTGCGGGCCTAGTGCCAACAGTCTGCTGCTCTGGCTTCAGGTAGCAGCCGACCAACAGGCCTATTGATTGCGCCATTTAACAAAAAATTAAATTCCTCGACCCGAAATGTCGAGACACTGATCAGTAAGTAAAACAACATCGGGCGTATATATATATATATATATATATATATATATATATATATATATATATATATATATATATATATATATATATATATATTTATATATATTTATATATATATATATAATACATATATATATAATACACACATATATATATATATATATATATATATATATATATATATATATATATATATATATATATATATATATATATATATATATATATATATATATTTATATATATTTATATATATATATATATATAAAACATATATATATAATACATATATATATATATATATATATATATATATATATATATGTATGTATTATACATATATATACATATAGTTCGCGCCCAGCTTTCGTAGGTCGTAACTAACGACACCACACGTTTCATATAGACGGAGTTATAAAATTTGAATGTTTTCGTGATCCACAGAAAAAAAACAGACGTTTCAAATTTGACCTAGACCTAGTGGTTGGTATAGGAGATACAGTTGGTGGATTGGTGCAAGATGTTGGTGCAGGAGGTTGGTATAGGAGATACAGTTGGTAGGTTGGTGCAGGAGGTTGGTGCAGGAGGTTGGTGCAGGAGGTTGGTGCAGGAGGTTGGTGCAGGAGGTTGGTGCAGGAGGTTGGTGCAGGAGGTTGGTGCAGGAGGTTGGTGCAGGAGATACAGTTGGTGGGTTGGTGGCTAGAGAGTTGAGTCCAAGTTGTAAAATTTAGTTCTCGAATATTCTAAACGTCGGTTCCCCAGACTCGCATTGTTTTTTGTTGAGATGGAGGACAGGTTACTTGCCACCACAACAATCCTCGAATACCTACCCCCTTCCCTTTCTAGTACTAATACGAATACCTACCCCTTCCTTCCCTTTCTAATACCAATATAAAAAAGACTATTAAATTTCATTCAGGCGCAAGTATACAGCAAAATCAATTTTAAAGTTGACTTGATAATTAATACTAGACTGCTAATGAGTGAATTAAATTACTAATTAGGGTAGAGTGAAACACTGAGAGCCCTATGTTACACACCCCTCCACACATAGAGCCCTATGTTACACACCCCGCCACACATTTAGAGCCCTATGTTACACACCCGTCCACACATAGAGCCCTATGTTACACACCCCTCCACACATAGAGCCCTATGTTACACACCCCTCCACACATCATGGGTAGAGTGAAACACTTAGAGCACTATGTTACACACCCCTCCACACATAGAGCCCTATGTTACACACCCCTCCACACATCATGGGTAGAGTGAAACACTTAGAGCCCTATGTTACACACCCCTCCACACATAGAGCCCTATGTTACACACCCCTCCACACATCAGGGGTAGAGTAAAACAATTAGAGCCCTATGTTACACACCCCTCCACACATAGAGCCCTATGTTACACACCCCTCCACACATCAGGGGTAGAGTAAAACAATTAGAGCCCTATGTTACACACCCCTCCACACATAGAGCCCTATGTTACACACCCGTCCACACTTAGAGCCCTATGTTACACACCCCTCCACACATCATGGGTAGAGTGAAACACTTAGAGCCCTATGTTACACACCCCTCCACACATAGAGCCCTATGTTACACACCCCTCCACACATCATGGGTAGAGTGAAACACTTAGAGCCCTATGTTACACACCCCTCCACACATAGAGCCCTATGTTACACACCCCTCCACACTTAGAGCCCTATGTTACACACCCCTCCACACATAGAGCCCTATGTTACACACCCGTCCACACTTAGAGCCCTATGTTACACACCCCTCCACACATTTAGAGCCCTATGTTACACACCCCTCCACACATAGAGCCCTATGTTACACACCCCTCCACACTTAGAGCCCTATGTTACACACCCCTCCACACATTTAGAGCCCTATGTTACACACCCCTCCACACATTTAGAGCCCTATGTTACACACCCCTCCACACATTTAGAGCCCTATGTTACACACCCGTCCACACATAGAGCCCTATGTTACACACCCCTCCACACTTAGAGCCCTATGTTACACACCCCTCCACACATTTAGAGCCCTATGTTACACACCCCTCCACACATTTAGAGCCCTATGTTACACACCCCTCCACACATTTAGAGCCCTATGTTACACACCCCTCCACACTTAGAGCCCTATGTTACACACCCCTCCACACATCAGGGGTAGAGTGAAACACTTAGAGCCCTATGTTACACACCCGTCCAACCCCCCCCCCCCCTCCAGGACAGAAAACAATTGAAGTAGAGAAGTTTTTGCAGATTGACAGCGACCAAACGAGCGTTTTTAACCGATAATTATTAAAATAAAATCTTTATTTTTTTTTTTTAAATTAGTAATTAATTTATTAAAAGCCAAAAAGTTAAAAGTATGGTTTTTTTCTGTTTTGTTTTTCCCCACCTCAGACTTGAAATGTACATTTAGTATTACAGTTTTCATCATCCGCTTGTGAGGACTGATACAGATTTACAATAGTAATATTTCTTTCTCACATGTAGCCTACTTTCATCCATTTACTCTTACATAGATCTAATACAAAACGTCTAAATTAAATTAAAATAACCCTAAAAAAATTAAATAAAATAAAAATCTGGAAATGTAAATGTGTAATTTATTGATGAATCAAGGTTTTAAAATTAAAATAAAAATCTATAGCAATTTTTCTGACAATTCCTTAATCTAGTAACACAATGGTAAGCAGACTTTTACTATTTATAATAGTAAAAGTTTTCATTGCAAAAATGTTTTTTAAAAAAGTTTAAGGGCTACAAACTTTTGTAATTTTAAATATTAAATTAAAAATTTTGGCAAATTAAATTTTGTTTTGTTCTACATGTTTTATACTGGCTGACACTAGAGAGGAGAAATTTCTTACAATGGTAGAATTCAAGACAACTTGACAGACTTCTAAACATCTGCATTATTTCCCCTACACATTGCACATCATTATTTCCCCTACAAATTACATCTGAGTATTTCTCCTACAAATTACACCTCATTATTTCCCTACACATTAATCTCATTATTTCTCCAACACATCACGCATCAAGTGAACTCAACGACTTATATAGTGTAATGTTAAACATAATTGTTAATGACCAATTTCAAATTTTTTTTTAAGGTTCCAGAGTTTGGGAAGTAACTGAACAAAATGCCATGCAACCAAATCACTCAGGACAAGAATTTCTTTCTCGGAACTTGAGGGTCGAACCCACATAAAAGACCTGCATGACCCCATGACAGACCTACATGACCCCATGACAGACCTGCCTGACCCCATGACATGACCCCATGACAGACCTACCTGATCCCATGACAGACCTACCTGACCACATGACAGACCTACCTGACCACATGACAGACCTACCTGACCCCATGACAGACCTACCTGACCCCATGACAGACCTACCTGACCCCATGACAGACCTACCTGACCCCATGACCTGACCCCATGACAGAACTACCTGACCCCATGACCAGACCCCTTGACAGACCTACCTGACCCCATGACAGACCTACCTGACCCCATGACCTGACCCCATGACAGAACTACCTGACCCCATGACCAGACCCCTTGACAGACCTACCTGACCCCATGACAGACCTACATGACCCCATGACCTGACCCCATGACAGAACTACCTGACCCCATGACCAGACCCCATTACAGACCTGCCTGACCCCATGACCTGACCCCATGACAGACCTACCTGACCCCATGACAGACCTACCGGACCCCATGACAGACCTGCCTGACCCCATGACAGACCTACCTGACCCCATGACCTGACCCCATGACAGACCTACCTGACCCCATGACAGACCTGTCTGACACCATGACAGACCTACCTGACCCCATGACAGACCTACCTGACCCCATGACCTGACCCCATGACAGACCTACCTGACCCCATGACAGACTTGTCTGCCCCCATGACAGACCTACCTGACCACATGATAGATCTACCTGACCCCATGACAGACCTACCTGACCCCATGACAGACCTACCTGACCCCATGACAGACCTACCTGACCCCATGACCTGACACCATGACAGACCTACATGACCCCATGACAGACCTACCTGACCCCATGACAGACCTGCCTGACCCCATGACAGACCTACATGACCCCATGACAGACCTGCCTGACCCCATGACAGACCTACCTGACCCCATGACAGACCTACCTGACCCCATGACAGACCTACCTGACCACATGACAGACCTACCTGACCACATGACAGACCTACATGACCCCATGACAGACCTATCTGACCCCATGACAGACCTACCTGACCCCATGACAGACCTACCTGACCCCATGACAGACCTACCTGACCACATGACAGACCAACCTGACCACATGACAGACATACATGACCCCATGACAGACCTGCCTGACCCCATGACAGACCTACATGACCCCATGACAGACCTGCCTGACCCCATGACAGACCTACCTGACCCCATGACAGACCTATCTGACCCCATGACAGACCTACCTGACCCCATGACAGACCTACCTGACCCCATGACAGACCTACCTGACCACATGACAGACCTACATGACCCCATGACAGACATACATGACCCCATGACAGACCTGCCTGACCCCATGACAGACCTACATGACCCCATGACAGACCTGCCTGACCCCATGACAGACCTACCTGACCCCATGACCTGACCCCATGACAGAACTACCTGACCCCATGACCAGACCCCTTGACAGACCTGCCTGACCCGATGACAGACCTACCTGACCCCATGACCTGACCCCATGACAGAACTACCTGACCCCATTGTGACCTACTTAGGTCGAGTCAGGTTCTATTTTTATTTTGACATTGTATAATACCTTATATGGAATGATTGTGTAACTCCTGGGGTTTTTCCACTGACTTATTAAGGGGTCTAAGACATAGAAATTTTCCATTAAGATCTGATTGAATGATTCTGGTCAGGTGACTATCCCAACCAATGGCTACATGAGTTGAGGATAATCTCCCCTGTGGCAGAAGTCTTTAATTGCACCGCACACTCGCCACACGTGGCAGTTTTACCTTGATCAGGCAGCCGTCCATATTGTCCGGCTATAGACTCTGACCATTTGAACGTGAGAGAACTTAAGTCCTGTGTGTGCTACGCTTTCTTAAGTTGATTTAGTCTTCTAATATAATATTACTTGTCGCCAAGTAATTCTTGAAGTTATAGCAGTGTTGTGTGGCCTGTGGCTATTCTTTTAGGCAGTGTAGAAATCTGTGATAGTGTTTTTTCCTACACTCTGTAAGTTGGGTTTTGATATTTTATACATTAAATATTTTATCTAGTTTAACCTTGTGTTCTGCCACAACTGTGTTCGCTTATTAAAGGTCGTATGTAGATTGGACGAGTGTTAATTACAATAGTATCACTAGTTTTCCCTAGACATCGAGTTCGAGCCCTAGTGTGTCGTTGTGTTAGTGTTCATCCATTTAGGCCGTAAGGCATTTGCATATGACCCCAAAAAAGAATCCGGGGACGTTCACCTTCTATCTGGCTGATAGATAGGGGACGTTACACCATGACCAGACCCCTTGACAGACCTACCTGACCCCATGACAGACCTACATGACCCCATGACCTGACCCCATGACAGAACTACCTGACCCCATGACCAGACCCCATTACAGACCTACCTGACCCCATGACCTGACCCCATGACAGACCTACCTGACCCCATGACAGACCTACCGGACCCCATGACAGACCTGCCTGACCCCATGACAGACCTACCTGACCCCATGACCTGACCCCATGACAGACCTACCTGACCCCATGACAGACCTGTCTGACACCATGACAGACCTACCTGACCCCATGACAGACCTACCTGACCCCATGACCTGACCCCATGACAGACCTACCTGACCCCATGACAGACATACATGACCCCATGACAGACCTGCCTGACCCCATGACAGACCTACATGACCCCATGACAGACCTGCCTGACCCCATGACAGACCTACCTGACCCCATGACAGACCTACCTGACTCCATGACCTGACACCATGACAGACCTACATGACCCCATGACAGACCTACCTGACCCCATGACAGACCTGCCTGACCCCATGACAGACCTACATGACCCCATGACAGACCTACCTGACCACATGACAGACCTACCTGACCCCATGACAGACCTACATGACCCCATGACAGACCTACCTGACCACATGACAGACCTACCTGACCACATGACAGACCTACATGACCCCATGACAGACCTATCTGACCCCATGACAGACCTACCTGACCCCATGACAGACCTACCTGACCCCATGACAGACCTACCTGACCACATGACAGACCTACCTGACCACATGACAGACATACATGACCCCATGACAGACCTGCCTGACCCCATGACAGACCTACATGACCCCATGACAGACCTGCCTGCCCCCATGACAGACCTACCTGACCCCATGACAGATCTACCTGACCCCATGACAGACCTACCTGACCCCATGACAGACCTACCTGACCCCATGACAGACCTACCTGACCCCATGACCTGACACCATGACAGACCTACATGACCCCATGACAGACCTACCTGACCCCATGACAGACCTGCCTGACCCCATGACAGACCTACATGACCCCATGACAGACCTGCCTGACCCCATGACAGACCTACCTGACCCCATGACAGACCTACCTGACCACATGACAGACCTACCTGACCACATGACAGACATACATGACCCCATGACAGACCTGCCTGACCCCATGACAGACCTACATGACCCCATGACAGACCTGCCTGACCCCATGACAGACCTACCTGACCCCATGACAGACCTATCTGACCCCATGACACACCTACCTGACCCCATGACAGACCTACCTGACCACATGACAGACCTACCTGACCACATGACAGACCTACATGACCCCATGACAGACCTATCTGATCCCATGACAGACCTACCTGACCCCATGACAGACCTACCTGACCACATGACAGACCTACATGACCCCATGACTGACCTGCATGACCCGATGACAGACCTACCTGACCCCATGACCTGACCCCACGATAGACCAACCTGACCACATGACAGACCTACATGACCCCATGACAGACCTGCATGACCACATGACAGACATGACCCCATGACCTGACCCCACGATAGACCAACCTGACCACATGACAGACCTACATGACCCCATGACAGACCTACCTGACCCCATGACAGACCTACCTGACCCGATGACAGACCTACCTGACCCCATGACAGACCTGCCTGACCCCATGACAGAACTGTCTGAACCCATGACAGACCTGCATGACCCCATGACAGACCTACCTGACCCCATGACAGACCTACCTGACCACATGACAGACATACATGACCCCATGACCTGACCCCAGGATAGACCAACCTGACCACATGACAGACCTATCTGACCCCATGACAGACCTACCTGACCCCATGACAGACCTACATGACCCCATGACAGACCTACCTGACCCCATGACAGACCTGCCTGACCCCATGACAGACATACATGACCCCATGACCTGACCCCATGATAGACCTACCTGACCACATGACAGACCTACCTGACCCCATGACAGACCTACCTGACCACATGACAGACCTACCTGACCACATGACAGACCTGCCTGACCACATGACAGACCTGCCTGACCCCATGACAGACCTACCTGACCCCATGACAGACCTACCTGACCACAAGACAGACCTGCCTGACCCCATGACAGACCTGCCTGACCCCATGACAGACATTCCTGACCCCATGACAGACCTACCTGACCACATGACAGACCTACCTGACCCCATGACAGACCTACCTGACCCCATGACAGACCTACCTGACCACATGACAGACCTGCCTGACCACATGACAGACCTGCCTGACCACATGACAGACCTACCTGACCCCATGACCTGACCCCATGACAGACCTGCCTGACCCCATGACAGACATTCCTGACCCAGAAATTGACGCCACCTTACGGTCGTCTATTTTTAGCCCAGCTCCTGTATCGCTCCAGTCGTGTTCTCTACGTGTTTCCCAGCCGCGAATAGTGGGCCGTTCGCGTCACGCGCTCTATCGGGGAGGCTACAGGATGTTTGCAGGGGAGTTAACCCCACGATTATTACCAATTAGCACTGCATGTACAGATAAGATGACCTGCCCCTTTTTTACACTACACATTTTAGCTGTGAGGCTACAAATAAAAGTGATTTGGTTCACCTGCCGTGCTTTAAATAGCCCATATGTAGCACCACAGAAATTACATTTTTCCATATGTATCACCACATAATCTACATATCCCATATGTATCACCACACAATCTACATACCCCATATGTATCACCACACAATCTACATACCCCATGTGTATCCCCACACAATCTACATACCCCATGTGTATCACCACACAATCTACATATCCCATATGTATCACCACACTATCTACATACCCCATGTGTATCACCACACAATCTACATACCCCATATGTATCACCACACAATCTACATACCCCATATGTATCACCACACTATCTACATACCCCATATGTATCACCACACAATCTACATGTCCCATATGTATCACCACACAATCTACACATCCCATATGATTACCCATACACCGCCTCCTACAACATACTTTCCAGCACCTCTTTAACATACATCCTTACATAATCCAAACAACTCCCCATATGACCATACATCCCTACACATCCCTTATCCCCCCCCCCCCACATCAAGGTGCTTCCTCAGGTGAGTTACAGAACCTAATGCTAGATTTGATTTGGCAACCTCACAATTTTTTTATACAGGTATTTGGATGCCTTCATTTTTTGTAACTAAAATATTTAACTTGTACCTAAATATTACATGACTTTACAAAAGTCAACATATTGCCTGACTTTATTCGGAATCTATTCATTTGGGATGCTTAATTAAGTAGGTTTACAAAAAAAGAAACACATTTTGTTGAAAAAATATTTGTCCGTGATATATATTGGTAATCGTAAGTTTAAAGTAATTAATTAGTAGACGTTAATTAAACACCATCGAGTATCTGTAGTGAGCTTTCTCATTTTTAAATGTCTTAACACAAAACTTATCGGATTATCTGACCAAAAGACATCTGAATTATCTGACCATAAGACATCTGAATTATCTGACCACAAGAATTATCTGAATTATCTATCAATAAGACATCTAAATTATCTGACCACAAAAATTATCTGAATCATCTGAACAAACACCAACTTCTCGGGATTAACTGAACACAAGATTTATCTGGATTATCTTTTTACAAGATATCTGGATTAAACCTCCACAATGAAGCAAAATCAATAGTTAAATCTTATTTTTATAATAATTTACCAAACCACCCATAATCTTTTGATAAATGTGAGTGGGGAGGGGGGGTCATTCATAAATGACGTCACGCTTGTTTCACGATTGTTTTCTTTCCCACTTCCCCCTTCCCCTTCCCCATAGCCCCCCCCCCCTCAAGCCCCCAGATATAAAAAGACTTCACACCTCAGTCAACTTGTTTTTGTCTTTTAAAAACAGATTTCGACGGAGCATGCTGCTGATCACTATCCCTTCATATACTGAGGTCACAGAAGCAGGTCAACTCTACTTCACTTGCCTCGTGTCCCGTCAGGTCCCAAAGGCAACTCTACTATATACAATTAAAAAGAAATTTAGTCTTTAAAAAACAAATTATAATATTTTCTGAGCTCTTGTCTCATATGAATAAAAAAAATGAATAAATGAAAGCTAACGATAAAATAATAAAGAAATAGAACCTTTGCGTGCGTTGTAGCACACTATGAACTTTCTGTGTAGGAAAATTAAAATAAAAAATGAACAATGACAGAGTTTCGTTCTCATTCCATTTGACAGGGTGACTAGAGCGCTGTCGTCTCGACCACCTAGGCACATAATATTATTGGTAATATTTTGTATAAACTCACGTACTCTCCGTTCAAATTTTGACAGGGGGCCTTTCTAAATTTCTCAACCATAAACTTAAGCCAAATATTCTTTTGATTAAATTATATTCTAAATCAACCTATTCCATTGCAAGAAACAAAAGATGTTTCTGAAATATTTAAGGCCTGAAATACTTAGGTAAAAAAAAACCCTCAATTATTTATTGAAGGGCCTACATGTTTTTGTTTTAAACTAATTAGATCTAATTTTTACATGACCTACTTTTCTCAGACAAAACTTGACTTTATTTCTAGATCTGATTATGTTCTCTTATCATATGAAATTTGTTAAAAGTGTTGGAACCTAATGAAAATAACAAACAGAAAATTTAGCTTTATAATGCAATCAACGTTTCTATCGTCAAAATAGCATATTTTTCCTTGGAAGCCATGTTGTATAAATATAAATCAATTAGGTATTTTTAACTTCTATAATTACAAGCATAATTTACTAGCGTATATATCTGTGATGGTGTGGGTGAATACAGATCTTCCGCTAGTTGTGAGGGTGGGGAATTGCAGTACCACCAAATGTGAGAGTGGGGGTGATGAAGATGATGAAAATCCAACACACACGTTCAAGTCAAATATATAATGTTCTTTATTAAGATTTACACAATCAACTTCCTATCTTATCTAACAAACCTAAATTATATAGGCCTACTACTTGCTAACTCTACTTACTACGCACTCCCGTGACCATCCTAACAAACTACATTCTAACTCTCTACCTAACGCTACATTTCTCTGACCGTTCTCCTACCCACCCTAACTATCGACTGCCTGACCTAACTACTACCCCACGCTTCAGTGGTCAGTTGACCGTCCCACGTGACTGGTCAGCTCCTGTATTTTCATTGGTCTCTTTAACCAACTAGCTATAGTCTATTTCTATTAACTTCTTCTACTTGACCTATCCGCAGGGGCGTAGCGAGGGGGGGGGGGTGCGGACCGCACCGGGTGACACCATTTAGGGGGGTGACACCAAGGCAAAAAATAGCAAAATATATAGAGAAAAACTCGAGGGGGGGGGCACATCGAAAGTTTGAGGGGGGGGGTGCAAATCGAAAGTTTGAGGTGGGGGGGGGGGGGTGCAAATCGAAAACTTGAAAGTTTGTCCCTGGGAAGGGTCTCTATGCCTCTGGGGGGGGGGGGGTGACACCATTAAGTGCCGCACCGGGTGAAACCCGACCTCGCTACGCCACTGCCTATCCGACCTAAACTAGCATCATAACAATATCGCTAATTTAATTTCCATCTGCCAATAAACTTGTGCAGAACATATTTTAAAAAGAAAAATAGATATTTTTTCTCTACATAAACTTATTTTAAAATTCCAAAAACAAAGCGGGTACTCTAAGCTAGCCGTACTGAAAAAAAATATAATTAAAAAAACCATTGGACTTGAGTAGAATTTAGATAGATTGGCTATTGAATAAACATATTTTAATAATTAATTACAAAATTTTGGCGGAATCTTTCTCAATCAATCTGTCTTAATTAATTAATGCACACGCACATGCATGAGCTCAAACACAAGCAGACACATACGTGCGCACTCACGCACACACACTCACGCACACTCACGCACACACATACACACAAATATATATATATATATATATATATATATATATATATATATATATATATATATATATATATATATATATATATATGAATGTGTATATGCATGTAATCGCTGCTTGCAGGTCTAGCCTATCTGTACAGCACCAGTGTGCACCCCTCTAGTCCCCCTTGGCCTATCTTTACAACATCTCCAAACGCCAGCACACCTCGCATATCTCAGCCGACCAATCGTCTGCTCCGCTTGCCGTGGGAACCGACGTCATTCAGGTTTTTTACCGACGTGACCCACGGGTCAGGTCTGCTCCCCAGCAGAACAGATGACCCTTGTTTTATGGGTCTTATATCTGCTAATAATACTACACCTTCTACCCGATCTCTAGGCTGCTACAGGTATATGAAGGCCATGCTTTGGTGGAACGGAGTGGTCGGGTGGTAGGGCAAGCGACTGCCAACACGAAGGTCACGAGATTAAATCAAGGTTAATGTCAGCAGAACGTCACTGAGTCTATCCAGCTATGATGGGTACCTGACTCACGTCAGGAAAGTAAATGCGGCTGGGCCTTGTGATGACTGTACTATCCATTTATATGCCGAGGTCACTGAAACAGGTGAACTCTACTTCACCAACTCCATGGACCGTCAGGTTAAGGGTACTTTACTTCCTTACCTGGTTTTCCTACCCTGTAGGACGACATTAGAGAAATGAAACTGATGTCTTTATTATTAAAACAATTCCCCACTGAGGTAGGTCTAGCTAGACTTCAGTTGTTTTGGTATTTTGTATATAGCAACGACAAGCGGTAGGACTTTGTGGAAAACTGAGGTACATAGATATGAGATACACTATTGGAATCAGGGGAAGATATGAGGTGAGCTACAGGAGTCAGGGAAGATATGAGGTGAGCTGCAGGAGTCAGGGAAAAAGACGAGGTAAACGTTTGGAGTCAGGAAAAAAAATGATATGAACTATGGGACTAATATTTTTATAAGTGGGCTAAAATCATCTGTCCGTCTGTCACAAGGAAACTACCCCGTTAAGAATTTATGTGAATGAGTTTTCACGTTTTAATATGTCTAGCAATTCTATTACCTTTTTTTAGAAATAAGCACATTTACAATAATTGCAGCATTTGAAAAGAATCATTTTGTAATGGAAAAATCCACTTATTAGAGTTCTGTGTACAGAAAAAATAAACTTTAACTGTAAGGGCAAATAAGCTAACACATCTCTCAGAAAAACAAACCGAAACTTTAAGAACAACTAAAGCAATAGCAGGTAAAGAAGAGACTAAGAAGTGTTACACAAAGTGGGACGTATTAGAGCGATATTTCAGATTTAAACATTTTAATATTTTAAAAATATTTTTTTAGCCGGTCATCAAACGGGTTTTAAAAGTTTCCCGTATGGCTGAATTCATTGTATGGAATAATACAATATATAGGAGTTTCTTTGGTGTAGATCTACTCCATACATATTCTATTAATCGAAGAGCAGCGAAACACTAACTAGGAATAAAGGTAACACGTTATCTGACGTAGTGTGTTAGTGTTATGTTAGGGGCGGGGGCAGGGGCAGGGGTGGTGGGATGGGGTAGGCTGTGTTTAGTTAGTGTTGAAGATGGTTGAGGATGTAATAATTAGTGTAATCATTGGCTAAGTTCATCTGCCTGTGGGTAGATCGACATAGATAAGTTTTTGATAGATCGAAGTGATTTCAGTAGTACCATGGAGTCAGGGATACTCAACTTGGGTGAAATATTTCGTTTTGTCATTCGATTTAAACTTCAAAACTAACCTAGACAACTAGCAGACTGCGGCTAGTATATATGTATACATTCTTTATAAATGTATGTATGTGTACATGTCGTGTTATTGCGCTTAATATTACTAATTGATTACTGGCCCGAGAAAACCTAATCAAGCATGATTTAGTGGAGCAGGCGTCCATGATTTAGTGAGCAGGCGTCCATGATTTAGTGGAGCAGGCGCTCATGTTTTGGTGGAGCAGGCGCCCATGTTTTGGTGGAGCAGGTGCCCATGGTTTGGTGGAGCAGGCGCCCGTAGTTTGGTGGAGCAGGCGGTCATGTTTTGGTGGAGCAGGCGGTCATGTTTTGGTGGAGCAGGCGGTCATGGTTTGGTGGAGCAGGCGCCCATGTTTTGGTGGAGCAGGCGGTCATGTTTTGGTGGAGCAGACGGTCATGTTTTGGTGGAGCAGGCGGTCATGTTTTGGTGGAGCAGGCGGTCATGTTTTGGTGGAGCAGACAGTCATGTTTTGGTGGAGCAGGCGTCCATGATTTAGTGGAGCAGGCGCTCATGTTTTGGTGGAGCAGGCGCCCATGTTTTGGTGGAGCAGGTGCCCATGGTTTGGTGGAGCAGGCGCCCGTAGTTTGGTGGAGCAGGCGGTCATGTTTTGGTGGAGCAGGCGGTCATGTTTTGGTGGAGCAGGCGGTCATGGTTTGGTGGAGCAGGCGCCCATGTTTTGGTGGAGCAGGCGGTCATGTTTTGGTGGAGCAGGCGGTCATGTTTTGGTGGAGCAGACAGTCATGTTTTGGTGGAGCAGGCGGTCATGTTTTGGTGGAGCAGGCGGTCATGTTTTGGTGGAGCAGACAGTCATGTTTTGGTGGAGCAGGCGCCCATGTTTTGGTGGAGCAGGTGCCCATGGTTTGGTGGAGCAGGCGGCCGTAGTTTGGTGGAGCAGGCGGTCATATTTTGGTGGAGCAGGCGGTCGTGTTTTGGTGGAGCAGGCGGTCATATTTTGGTGGAGCAGGGGTGGAGCAGGCGCCCGTAGTTTAGTGGAGCAGGCGTCCATGATTTGGTGGAGCAGGCGCCCATGTTTTGGTGGAGCAGGCGGTCATGTTTTGGTGTAGCAGGCGCCCATATATTGGTTGAGAATTTTATATTTTCACCACTGGCCTTTCATCACAAAGATCGTTCAATAGGATCTGAAGGTCCATTAATGAACAGCACAGTACGTCATGCAAGGTGCTACAACTACAAACATCAGGTGGAGACAGGTTTCGATATAGACGGCCACGTCAGGTGTTTACTCATTATAGGCTCGCTTGACATTTTTATTTTGCTGCTCTATGTATATAGGCTACATATACATATATATATACATTTTTATGTATATATATATATATATATATATATATATATATATATATATATATATATATATATATATATATATATATATATATATATATATATATATATATATATATATATATATATGTGTGTGTGTGTGTGTGTGTGTGTGTGTGTGTATATATATATATATAAATATTGAGCAGTTGAAGTACACTCGGATTTTAATAAATAATTTTGGATCGTGTCGAATATGACAATTTCGGTAAAATTTCTAACAGAAAAATCCGCTCCCCCCGCCTACCCCCCCCCCCTACCCCGCCCAACTGTCAACAGGATGATAATAAAATCCGTTGATGGCATTAGAAGCCATGCATCGACTGGTCGCAGAGCTTCGGTCTCCAGAGTGCTCAACTAACTGTGAAATCAATCAGAAAGTACCAATCTTGATCCGATTGATTTATCGAGCCAGCTACCCAATATTAGCAGAACGTTGCTTCTTGTGCTTAGATCTCATCATTTAGAAGAATAATAACAACAGAACATTGCTTCTTGTGCTTAGAACTCATCATTTAGAAGAACAATAACACCAGAACGTTGCTTCTTGTGCTTAGATCTCATCATTTAGAACAGGGGTCTCCAAACTTTTCAGCCCGAGGGCCGCATTAACTATCAAATATCAGTTCGAGGGCCTTTTTCTCCCCCCCCCCCCACAGAAGAACATATGGGAACAGGGCATTTCCCCCCTGTCAATTACCCCCCGGATATTCCCCCCCCCCCCGACATTACCCCCCAGAGTAATTACCCCCCTGTCAATTACCCCCCTGTCAATTACCCCCCGCCCAGTAGGACATTACCCCCCCCCCGGACAGGGTTAGGGCTAGGTTTAGGGTTAGGGTTAGGGTTAGAGTTAGGGTTAGGGCTAGGGCTAGGGCTAGGGTTAGGGTTAGGGTTAGGGTTAGGATTAGGGCTAGGGCTAGGGTTAGGGTTAGGGTTAGGGTTAGGGTTAGGGTTAGGGTTAGGGTTAGGGTTAGGGTTAGGGTTAGGGTTAGTGTTAGGGTTAGGGTTAGGGTTAAGACTAGGGTTAGGTTTAGGGTTAGGGTTAGGGTTAGGGTTAGGGTTAGGGTTAAGACTAGGGTTAGGTTTAGGGCTAGGGTTAGGGTTAGAGCTAGTGTTAGGGTTAGGGTTGTGTCTAGCTATGGTTTTGGTTTTGTGTGAAGTTTCAGGCTAAGGTGGATGCTTAGGTTTTGGTCTTTTTCTTAAGGTTTGGATTAAAGTAGTATATAGATATAAAATTCTAGTTAGGATTTTAACTTGAGAGGGGGGGGGGTAATTCCCCGGGGGGGGGGGGGGGGGGGGGGTAATTGACAGGGGGTAATTGCTCCGGGGGGTAAATACGGGGGGAAATGTCCGGGGGGGAAAATATCCAGGGGGGGTAATGTCCTGTAGCCAGAACATATACCCCCCTTTCCTCACCCCAACGAAATATAAATTATATAGAAATATATATAAATTTCAGCGACTCATCCATTGCAATTGAAAAATGGCGAAACTGGCTGTCATTTTTCACTGTTTGAGTCACAATGTTTTCATAAATGTCTGCAACACGGCGGGCAATGGTATTTGCACCCAAAGCAACATTTTCAGATCGTTTTGAATTTTCTGGGCAAAGTTCTTCAGCCACCTGCAAGAAACATTTTGCCGTGGACAAAAAGATCTCCGCGGGCCGGATGAGAGGACCTTGCGGGCCGCATCCGGCCCGCGGGCCGTAGTTTGGAGACCCCTGATTTAGAAGAATAATAACCACAGAACATTGCTTCTTGTGCTTAGAACTCATCATTTAGAAGAAGAATAACAACAGAGCCTTGCTTCTTGTGCTTAGAACTCATCATTTAGAAGAACAATAACAACAGAACGTTGATTCTTGTGCTTAGAACTCATAATTTAGAATAATAATAACAACAGAACGTTGCTTCTTTTGCTTTGAAATCATAATTTAGAAGAACAATAACAACAGAACGGTGCTTGTTGTAATTAGAACAAGAGAACACCGCATTACTAAGGGAAAAAATGGGGGACATATTTTAATACGCAGTGTAAATCTCGAAGATAGGCATGGACATTGTTGTAATAAATGTACAATAGACGCGGACATTGGTGTAATAAATGTACGATTGTTTGTCGATGTGTGACATATATTCCTTCTTTCACAGATCTGTAATTAGCTCCTGTAACTACTAGTTTAATATGTACGCCAATTAGCACATGATGACTGACTGCCAATTAGCACACGACTGTCTGAGGACACTAATAGGTCACTTTCTGTAGACACTAATAGGTCACTGTCTGAAGACACTAATAGGTCACTTTCTGAAGACACTAATAGGTCACTGTCTGGAGACACTATTAGGTCACTGTCTGAAGACACTAATAGGTCACTTTCTGAAGACACTAATAGGTCACTGTCTGAAGACACTAATAGGTCACTTTCTGAAGACACTAATAGGTCACTGTCTGGAGACACTATTAGGTCTCTGTCTGAAGACACTAATAGGTCACTTTCTGAAGACACTAATAGGTCACTGTCTGAAGACACTATTAGGTCTCTGTCTGAAGACACTAATAGGTCACTTTCTGAAGACACTAATAGGTCACTGTCTCAAAACACCAATAGGTCACTGTCTCAAAACACCAATAGGTCACTTTCTGAAGACACTATTAGGTCACTGTCTCAAAACACCAATAGGTCACTGTCTCAAAACACCAATAGGTCACTTTCTGAAGACACTAATAGGTCACTTTCTGAAGACACATATAGGTCACTTTCTGAAGACACAAATAGGTCACTTTCTGAAGACATTAATAGGTCATTTTTTGAAGACACTAATAGGTCACTTTCTGAAGACACATATAGGTCACTTTCTGAAGACACTAATAGGTCACTTTTTGAAGACACTAATAGGTCACTGTCTGAAGACCCCACCAGCCCTGTGCCAAGTGATCTGTGACCACCACTGACCACCACTGACCACCACTGACCACCACTGACCACCACTGATCACCACTGACCACCACTGACCACCACTGATCACCACTGACCACCACTGACCATCAGCGTGTAAGGTTACAAGTGGTGACCAGAGGATCGCGCTAAGTGGGTCAAAACATTAGAAGCCAGTCAGGGGCCTAGGGACGGGGTGGGTCAAAACATTAGAGGCCTAGGGACGGGGTGGGTCAAAACATTAGAGGCCTAGGGACGGGGTGGGTCAAAACATTAGAAGCCAGCCATAGGCCTAGGGACGGGGTGGGTCACAACATTAGAAGCCAGCCAGGGGCCTAGGGACGGGGAATGACAGGATGGGCGCTGCTAATGCCTCGCACTGAAAGAAAATCAATATTTCAAAAATCGGACGATTTGGTGAGGCCCGGTCTTTTCACAGTAAGTACATCAGGAAGTTATGTCAGCTATACCAGCTAGGTGACAGCCATACCCGCTAGGTGACAGCCATACCAGCTAGGTGACAGCCATACAGCTAGGTGACAGCCATACCAGCTAGGTGAAAGCCATACCAACTAGTGGACAGATATACCGGCTAGATGAGAACTATACATTGGCATCAATATCGGCTACTTGAAAACAATACTAGATATCTGACAAGCATATCAACTAGGTGACAGACATCAGGTAGGCGGTATGGCACAGTAGCTAGCTTACTGATCTATTAGCTAGGTGACAGCCATACAGCTAGGTGACAGCCATACCAGCTAGGTGAAAGCCATACCAACTAGTGGACAGATATACCGGCTTGATGAGAACTATACATTGGCATCAATATCGGCTACTTGAAAACAATACTAGATATCTGACAAGCATATCAACTAGGTGACAGACATCAGGTAGGCGGTATGGCACAGTAGCTAGCTTACTGATCTATTAGATAGGTGACAGCCATATTAGCTTAGTGACAGCCATATCAGCTAGGTGTCAGGCACACTAGCTTAGTGACTACCACATCAGCTAGGAATTAGATCCTACATAAAAAACATGACATGACAATCATACATTGTAGCTACGAAATGAACTGAGTTAAGTGAATATACATACCGTTAGCGGTCAAACGCGTTAATAGTGTTGAAGTTGTTGAATGATGCGTGGGCGTTGATTGACCTACTGACCGCTCTAAAAAGGTCTTTAAGTAGAGCGTTAGGTCCTTAAGAGAGCCGACGCCGATGTTTTAATATCCAATGAATCGATACGAATCAGAGTACTAGTCTCATCAGGAGACCCACGCTAATCACTTAACGCTTAGCGTTAGCGTGCATGCTTGCAGGGTTAATCCGTGGGCTGAGGTAGGCTGTAGGATGGGGGACCACAGTGGTACCGGCCCGCTAATGACTTGACGGACCGCCGAGAACACACTAGAGGACGCGTGCTACGGTAATGATACGGCGTTCGATTGCTGTGTCGGCATGGAGTGGGCGAACACAGCGGCAGGCAGGCAGGCGGGCAGACCTCACAACGGGCGTGTGTGTGTGTGTGTGTCGGCTGCGTGAGAGGGGGGAGCGGGGGGGGGGGGGGTGCGCGTGTTGGAGTGAGCGCGCGTGTTTGTGCTGTGGGGAGCGTCTATGCGTGTGTGTGCGTGAGCGGGTGTGTGCGTGCATGTGCGTGTGTGCGTGTTGAGCTGCCGGGGACGCGTGTGAGCAGCATACCCGCCATTACCAGTGACACCACCATCACCCCTGCCCCCTGTAACTCACCCTCCCACGTGATGAGAGCGGTCACTGAGGCGACAGGGAAGCGAGGGGAAGGGGTGAGCTGCCGCGTGCAGATCGGACCCGCTCCGCTCACGGCCCGACACGCGCGCTCGCTAATCGATATCGAGCTGACCGGAGTGTATCAGCTGCCTCTAGACTCGTCCGCTGGCCGGAGTGTATCAGCTACCCGTAGACTCGTCCGCTGACCGGAGTGTATCAGCTGCCTGTAGACTCGTCCGCTGGCCGGAGTGTATCAACTGCCTGTAGACTCGTCCGCTGGCCGTAGTATAGTTCTATACGTCGCCTGTAGACTAGTTAGCCGGCCGGAGAGTGTCAGCTATCTCTATACTAGTATGCTGGTCGGAGTTTATCACCTGTTCGTAGACTATTAGACTGACTGGAGTAGCCTATATTAGCTGCCCACAGATAATGTGGCCCGTGGGCTAATAGGCTAACCGGAGTTCATTAGCTGTCTTAAATAGGCTAGTAGGAGTATATATCTATACGCTGCCCGTAGACTATTAGTCTGGCCGGAGTGTAGTCTGTAGTCGTGTATGTCCGACACACTAACCTATGACCTGCAATAGACCAGCCGTGATTTGAGCATGATGAAAGATTCGTGAGTAGATTGATGCACGTGCAGGCATATAATGCACGTGCAAACACTGTGATGTAACACTTGTGTAAGAACAGCAGTTGGACCTTTAAGTGGACCTACATCTTTAGCCCACAACTCTGGGACCTTCAAGTGGACCTACATCTTTAGCCCACAACTCGATACACTTAGGGTATTCAATCATTCAACTCTTGGTACCTTCGTGTTATACACATTCATCATTCAATCATTCAAGGTACCACTAACCAGTTAATACACTACCGGCCTACCACCCACCACTAAATAAACTACTGGCCCACCACTCATCCATTAATAAACTACTGGACTAAATATACTACTGGTACTGAAAAAAACGGATTTAAATTGTGGAATACACATCATGAAAATTACATCAGCTGAGTGAATACCACTTCTCACATCATCTTTTCAAATAGTGTAAAAAGTTCAATTTTTTTTTAAAGAAAATAATATGTAAGTCAAATGTTTCATTCTAAATGCGAACCTAATGTCTTATTCTAAATTAAAGAAAAAGGAAGAGCAAAAACATGAGCAAAAACAAGAACAAAGAAAAATCAAAGCGTGTTATCTAACATTGTGTTGTCCGCCACCCCACGAAACCAATTGATACCCCCCTCATCCACCCCATCCATTAAATAATATGTGCACCATCTATTTCTTTTACTACCGCATCGCCCCGGGATAGTTTCGCCTTTGTTCTAAAGTTAACATCTTTACCGCGCTACAGAGGGTAACAAAACACACTGCTAGTGGGGACATATTGAATCCACTGTCCTCTTCATCTCATATTGGAGCAGTTTTTTTGACGCAATCATCAGACCGCTGGATATGAATTGCAACATAAACATTGGTTATCGCTGAACTATAACTCAGTATTAGATCACTTGTGTTGGTACACAAACATACCTTGTGCAATATCTACCAATAAAGACGGAGGATACTGTTTTATGGCATTCATAGGTATATATATATATATATATATATATATATATATATATATATATATATATATATATATATATATATATATATATATATATATATATATATATATATATATATATATATATATATATACATATATATATATATATATATATATATATATATATATATATATATATATATAATGTATATTTATATATATATTATTATATATCTATATACAATTATATATACAACATGGCGTAAATCTGGAGATTTCGCACAATCAGAATTTTGAATATGACGTCACTGAATTACGAGGGACAAAAGTAAGACAGCTGTGACTGTGAGGGGCCAGAGCCCCTTTCACACACCCTCCCCCCCCCCCCCCTACACACTTTGAATACATCACTGCATACAAATAAGAAAAATATTATTTTAACAGATGCATCAATTCTAGATAAAATCGGATACAACAAAAGCCTTATTGAAGCAATATTTACAAAGAACAGCATTTGATAATTTTTTGTAATGAAAAGCCGACGTGCCCTCCATACCCAATGCTACTTCAAAAAATTCATTTTATTTAAATTGGGGAACAAATTCTTTCGATTGCATACAACTAGGTGAACGTAGTTGCTCTTTATGTGAAGGCAATATAAAACTATGTTGGTGCCAATTGTGCTGGCCGTGTGTGGATAGCTTAACCAACCGATGCTCGAAGGTTAGAAGCCTTGAGTCTCATCGACTCGGGTCTTTAGTTGGACTTATATTTCACAGCTACACAACAACGGCTAGAATCTACTGGGACATTTTTTAAACCCTTGGACCAGTGTTTCTTCCAGACTTCTTTCTCCGGGGGGCACTCGATATTTTCGGGGGGGGGGGGGGGGGAAGCGGACACTGGTAAAAGTATATGTTTGCTATATAAATTCCATTTCATTCGGGGGGGGGGGGGGCTTTAAACTTTCTTCCGAAGAGATGCCTGGAAGAAACTCTGCATTGGACGCTTTCTTTGGATCCCTGCCTTAAGTCAAAGATTTGAATCCTTGTTGGACGTGTTCATTGCATCACTGCCTTTAGTTCAAAACTAACAACTGTTTCCTACAAGTGAGTTTTCCCCGCCCTGCCCAGATTGAAAATGGCGACGGTGACACCGGCGGGTAGCGAGATAGGGCTATCAGTAAACATATCTCACCTCAGCCATCTCGCCAGGTGTTTTCAGCCCCGCCGCCTCATTAGGTGAGTACATCTTTCTCCCGTCACGGCGACCTGATTTACGCGTGCTCGCTTGAATTTCTCACCTGCATGTTGCTGATAACACTCGGCTCAGGACACACACTGACACGTACTTTTACTTGATACATCTAAACCTAACCTAACCTAACCTAACCTAACCTAACCTAACCTAACCTAACCTAACCTAACCTAACCTAACCTAACCTAACCTAACCTAACCTAACCTAACCTAACCTAACCTAACCTAACCTAACCTAACCTAACCTAACCTAGCCTAGCCTAGCCTAACCTAACCTAACCTAACCTAACCTAACCTAGCCTAACCTAACCTAACCTAACCTATTCTAACCTAACCTAACCTAACCTAACCTAACCTAACCTAACCTAACCTAACCTAACCTAACCTAACCTAACCTCAAACAAAATGCTGCAACAATCTGACGTGGTACCCAGTGGTAAAGCGGTCAAAAGTCGGTTAAGATTTAAATATATCCCATTACCTGCAACTGTTTACACCTAGTCAGGGCAGGTGGGCTGCGACCATCCGCTATTTCTGGAACCAACTGTCTTATCCTCCTGTGGGGGCCATTTGTCACCATCACCTGCCAGACTGCTTCTATCAAAGGTATCTGGTCTGTTAAGGACTGCCTTCATTTCTCTTGCTCTTCATTGACACCGTTTCTATGCCTATAGGGGTGGGGCAAGGTATGGGAGGGGCGGGGTATGGGTGTCATAAGGGGACAAGGAATGTGCGGGTAGCCTAGAGTGGCCGGGGTGGGGAAATGTGTGTGTGTGTGTGTGTGAAACGGTATAGGTGCCTCGAGGCTTTTGTGAGCAGTTTATGGGTGGTGCTAAGGATGTGGGAGACGTTATGGGCGGGGCAAGGTATGTGTGAAGTGGGAGGAGCAGGGTTTGTGTGAAGTGTTATGGGCGGGGCAAGGTATGTGTGAAGTGGGAGGAGCAGGGTTTGTCTGAAGTGTTATGGGCGGGGCAAGGTATGTGTGAAGTGGGAGGAGCAGGGTTTGTCTGAAGTGTTATGGGCGGGGCAAGGTATGTGTGAAGTGGGAGGAGCAGGGTTTGTGTGAAGTGTTATAGGCGGGGCAAGGTATGTGTGAAGTGGGAGGAGCAGGGTTTGTGTGAAGTGTTATGGGCAGTGCAAAGTATGTATGAAATAGACAGTGCTAAAATGCGCGGAGAATTTTAACTCGGTAAATATAGTGAGGTATGTATTGCAGGGGTTGGGCCTATTTTATATTTCCCATCATAGATTGAAGTATCTATTGTAGATGTTGGACCTATTATTGTATGTTTCGCGCCCAACAAACCTTGTGCCTGAAGGATTCCAATACACGATCTAGTGCATATGGGACTGAAAGTTGGAAACCTACACAAACATGTAACAAAAACATGGGTTTGAATATATCTGGGAAAAGACGTAAATACCACAAGACCACCCTAATTGGAACATTTTTGAATAACAACAGGACCTTAAACACCAGAAACAGATCGCGTTGATTGTTAATGTACCACACTACACGGCTATGTTGCCTATGGCGCTATATGAATTACGTTCCAACTTGCAAATTGCCGACCACTGTTGTTTATACCTTCTAGATTAAGCTTTAAAAAAGGCTATTTTCTATATAGTATTACATAGCTCTATAGTAAGCCATGACAGACAAAGCCTATGTTGCCCAGAGGTGCAGACAGGCTAGCCGGTGTGATGAGGGGGGGGGTGTTAAACGACACTTTTCTAGCAAATTTAAATAGCACCTTTCGGAAATATATAAATGACTACAAATACAGTTTTCAAACGAGCATGTTACTGAAGTCTGTCCCATTTTGTTGACCATCGTAGAAAAGTGAAAATTAAGGTGCGCTTATAAAAGGGGGCCCTAGGCTGCTGCCAACACAGCCCCTCCCCCTCATCCCACTATTCGTCATCGGCAGTATATAAGCATTTGCAGCTTCAAATAGAACGATAATTTAATGATTTTATTGATGGTTTGTGGAGTTTCGGAAACCAGAAAAAAACTACAACAAAACCATGTCTTCTCTGGTAGGTCTAGCTTGTATTAAAATCAAAATAAAAGTAAATAGATTCTAGGCCTAAGAGCTTACTCTTCAGTTTTTAAAATCAGAAAGAATAAAACTAATGATGGCGACGTTGTTACTGTAAACAAATTCTCTGAGGAAAACAGATGCTTTTATTAGACTACAAGCTTTTGTTTACAGCGAATGAAAATGCTTATTCTACTACTAGTCTAGGTAGATCTATAATCTAGATTCTACCTTTTAAAAAAATAACTCACAATTCTTCTGTTTGGGGTTCTCTTCCATTAACATGCACTTAAATTATAAATTAAAAACATAAATTAAATAAATTAAAATTAAATATAGGGCCTAAATATTACTAAATAAAAATATAGGGCCTATAAATATTAAATATAATATATTTAAATTAAGTATATTAATATACTAGGCCTAATACTAATACTAATAACTAGCCTAATATAATTAATAATTAAATCGAAGTGACAAGCAACGCGGATCACAGATCCTGGTCGAATAAATGTAATTAGATTTTAGATTCGATTAGAATTAGATCAAGATCTAGGTTTCTATATGATAGATATGTAATATGTATGTATAATATGTAAATTATGTGGATTGCACTGCAATCTAAAAGTATGTATTATTTTTTTTATAAAAAAATTTCAATTACAGCTGGCACAATAGTAAACTAAGTCAATTTAGTATTTAGCATATGTTATATTATAACTCTTTGTGCAAAGTCTTTATTACTGAAAAAAAATTCCATTGCCAGGGTCAGCCTATCCTTTTAACTTTTATATCAATGCCCATGTGCGCACTTCTCTCTCTCTCTGTCCGCAACATATTTTTGCAGGATATCACATCAGAATCTTAAGCGATATATGAAGAACTTGATACAGACTTTTGTTGAAAATAATATGGTAGATGTTTTAAATGTATAAACAAAATTTTAGTTAAAGAAGAAAAATAAAAAATAAAGACATATTCAAATGTAGAAAAACAATTTTAATTATGCAACCGGAAAAGGTTTTTAATGGAATCATTTAAGTCTTTTAATCAGTGTGTGCATTTAATAAAAATTAATATGGTGTTCTGTTGACTAATAATGTTTATTATTGGTTTTATTTTTTCAAATACATATTGGTAGTCTATGTTATTTTAAATGTGTCGGATTTTTAGTTATTATACCTTTGCATGGTCACTAATATTGTTCAATGTGTAGTAAAGCACATCGCGTATTGACCAAAAACTATTTTATAAAATATTAGGAAATTGGTAGCCTTTGTTTATTTAAATGTGCCCGATTTTTACTCTTTAGTTATTTCTTTGTTTTGTCACTAATATCTCAACGTGTAGTGTTGCATTTTGATCAATACCTATTTTATAACTTATTATTTCCAAATATGTATAACATTAAAAATATATATGCCTATAATTCATGTGTAAAAGGTACGGAAGGCTAGTTATATTATAACCTACTGCACTGTAGAAAAATTCTACAAGTACTGTGACCAGATTTCATGAGTGGATTTCTCAATTATTTTTTAAGATTGTACAATAAAACTTCACAGAAGCATATTAAAATATCTTAGAAATGAATTTAGATAGCTAAAAGTTAACACTGCAAATAAACAATTAAAAAAATAGAAATTAGGCCTACTCTAATGCATATTGTCGAATAATATTGTATAGTAATGTATAGGTACTCCAGTTACTAGAATCTTGAGTAGAATCTAGATCTGGATTCTATTTCACTATTTCAACAATTTACATCTAGCTACAAAAATAATAATTTTTTTTTAAGATTTAATACTTACATTTGCTTTGGAATCACAAGATATTTTATTTTGTCTTGTACAAGGGTAGTAAGGGGTTATCCATTTATGAAATCCACAAAATGGATTTTTGTTTTGTGGACGGGGGGGGGGGGGTCCAAAATCCAAAAAAATTGTGGACGTCATAAATAGATGACCCATAAGACTAAGTATTTAGATTTTAGTAAGGTAATAATTCATGTAGCAGTGTTTGTTTCTTTTAGCTTCTACTGACCACATCAGAGCATGCTAAATTACTATTTGAAAAGCATGAAAAGCTTAGGACTACTTGGGATTATTGTGATTTCACACATTTATAATCCTACAACCATGGACAAGATTAGCAGTAAAGAAACCTAATATCTTTTAAAATAAAATTAAATAATAGAAGAGGAATAACATAAATTAGGCTTTTGTTACATGACTTCAATAGACATAGTTCTCTGAGTTAACCTTACTACTTTATTCTTACATACAGACGGCTCAGACGATACAGACTGTCCCTGACCCTACCTCTTGTTAACTGCCTCACATGTACACATCAGATACACATCTCAGTACTGAACACTCAAGGGACGAAACCATGATATACACAGAGGCGTAGCGACCCCTCCCGGCGCCCGGGGCGAACATTCAGTTTGGCGCCACGCCGTATATATATATATATATATATATATATATATATATATATATATATATATATATATATATATATATATATATATATATATATATATATATATATATATATATATATGTATATATATATATATATATGTATATATATGTATATATATAAATATACATATATATATATATATATATGTATATATATATATATATATGTATATATATACATATATATATATATATATATATATATATATATATATATATATATACATATATATATATATATACATATATATATATATATATATATATATATATATATATATATATATATATATATATATATATATATATATATATATATATATATATATATATATATATATATATATATATATATATATATATATATATATATATATATATATATATATATATATATATATATATATATATATATATATATATGTGTGTGTGTGTATGTGTATGTGTGTGCGACAGTCTTGAAAAAAATTAATAGGTACGCTGTATGATTGTCGCTCCCTAAAACTTAACTCAACGCCAATTAAATTCCTCTTAAGATGCATTATCCTTTAAAGATGATGATTAGTAATGTCAGAAAAAAATATTGTAGCCGTGCTAATTCGTTTAGGACAGTCTTTTTATGTTTTATCTTTGGAACAGTCTCTTCTATGACATAGTATATATTTGGATTATAAGTTTGTTAGATTAAGGTCATACAATTAACATACAATAGCAAATCATTGTTCACATTGGAATACCATATGGGTATTTCGTTGACTGGTTGATTGTATAATGAAACAAGCTAGAGGAAAAACATTTCTTTTCTAAGTGTTAAAAGAGTTATCTAGTAAACGATCCAGTACAAATCCTGCGATTTTTGTTGGTGAAAAAGCGCCCCCCCCCCCCCTACCCCATTATCTTGGACAAAAATGGTAGAGCGGATTTTAAACGTCACTAACTCTTGTTTTTATGTTACACAGTTGTAAAATACGCTTTAGTTCCATGGGTTCTTTTCTGAGTAATAAGGGTTATTTATTCCTTAATTTTTCCGATTTTAGACTTCGAAAAAGCGCCCCCCCCCCCCTCCATCTAGGAAAGCTGGAAAGCAGTTTTTCTGGTCACTGTTTCTTACAGTTACTCAATCAAGGTAGAAAACAGTTAAATCAGCATGAAAAGGCTCTCAGCCGTTAAATTTCTTTACTTTGACTGTTTATAATTCAAAACTGCAGCTTAAAATGAGCTTGTAAATATTTTTTTCTACCCCTTTTGGCGCCCCCTTAGGGTCGGCGCCCGGGGCGGCCGCCCTCCCCGCCCTCCCCTAGCTACGCCTCTGGATATACACAACACAAGAGACTAACAAGAAATAACAGCTTTAGTAGCTAAGATTGATCTAATTATACTACTAAATCATAGTAAGCCTCAATAAGACATTATTCATTATAGACAAGACTATGCCTTAAGAAAGTGACTAAAAGTTAATATTAAAAAGATTAGGCCTACTTAACTAAAAATAAAATAGTTAGGTTTTTATAATTTATGATATGTAGTTATACAATATTGACATAGATGTTTTAAAAGGATGCCACATTTAATACAGTCATGAATGTCCTGTAAAAAAACATAAATTGAGTTCACTGCCCTAAAGTTTGGAAATTCCTTTTAATGAATTGGCACAGAATGATAATTGTTACATGTTAAATAATTAATAATATTGTATGAATCTGTGCAGGTTTAATCATTCTTTGATAAAAATAAATTTTTGTTAGTTTGCAAAAGCAGCAACTTTGTTCAAACTTTTTAGATACATTTAAATAAGATTTAAATTAGGCCTAATTATTGAAAAGTAAGTTAAAGATTATGAAATTTGATAACAAGTGGGGAGATAACAGGATTAAGAACTAGTGATTGTTTCATGGGCGAAATAAACTGCCTCAAGCTGTTTTCACATCTGGTGCCAACTGACATTAATTTTATTTTAAAAAATCTGCCCATCTAGCTGATGAACTGAAATAGAAATTTTATTTAAAAAAAAATCTCCACATCTAGCTGATCAACTGAAATAGAAATTTTATTTTTAAATAATCTCTCCATCTAGTTGATAAGCTGAAATAGTAATTAAAAAAAAATACATTTTGAAATTGTTTTTAATTCTTTTGCAACAGGTTAATTTAAAAAAAAAATTGACCAGCTTCTCTTGTTGTTTTCAGTTATTAGTTGATTCACCAACAGTTTGATAGACTTCTATCATTAGTGGATAATTACCATGAATATTCAAGTGCTAGGTCGAATTCGCCCCACATTTCGAACAGAGAGATCATCTCTGTATTTGTCAGAAAAAAATACAGTTGCGTCCAGGGCTGGGGGGCCGTCCTTTGGGTGAGTACAACAGATATTTTTAACCTGATGTGTGGAGGTATTTTTATCTTAGAGCACTTATTTAACCGGATGTGTGGAGGTATTTTTTATCTTAGAGCAGGTATTTAACCTGATGTGTGGAGGTATTTTATCTTAGAGCACTTATTTAAAACTTTGCTAATTTTATTTCCAGATTTGATGAATTATTCCATGAAAATGATACGACCTATGACATCTTCAAAGCCTCAGTCCAGCCTTCACTAGACCTGCTGTTGGGGGGCTGCAATGTTTGTTTCCTAGTCATAGGGGAGACTGGGTCAGGGAAATCCTTCACCCTGGCTGGAGAGGGACAGTCCCAAGCTGGCATGGTACCAATGGTGCTAGAGCATTTGTTAGCCAGGCTCTTCAGGGGTAAAAGTTTAGATTTATTATGTCTTCATCTTGGCTCTTCAAGGGTAGAAGTTTAGATTTATTGTGTGTTGCTTGGCTCTTGAGGGGTAAAAGTTTAGATTTATTGTGTCTTAAGCTTGGCTCTTCAGGGGTAAAAGTTTAGATTTATTGTGTCTTAAGCTTGGCTCTTCAGGAGTAGAAGTTTAGGTTTATTGTGTGTTGCTTGGCTTTCTAGGGGAAAATGTTGAATGTTAGCTAGATGTATTTATATGTATGTATTACATAGAGAGTTATAGTTTATGTTAGTATGTATGTATGTCACAGACAGTTACAAGTACGAGAAGAGATCATCCAAGAGCTGGCCTGTGGTTACACTGCAGATGTTTCAAGTTGTCAATGAGGTGTTGAAAGACTTGCTGCTGGTCCCGGCGTCGGTCTCCCAGAACCTGCAGATAGGTGACACAGCCAGCAAAGGTGTTCATGTGCAGGTCAGTATCTGCTTGTGTCGCCTTTTATGCCATAACTTAAAAGTTTTTGTACCAAAGTTTCTAATGTTCAGTTTTGGTCTATTTCATTGCTAGTGTGTAACCAATATTTGTCTATTTTATTGTTAAAGTGTAACCAGTTTTTGTCTATTTTGCTGCTAGGGTATAACCCGACTCCCCTTAAAAGATGGCTCACAAGCCACAGCCCAGTTCCAGCAAGCCTGGGGGAGACGAGCCAACAAATCATCAGATTACGGCTACACCGCGGACCACTCGGCCGTGTTTGTTGTCATAGAGCTAGAGATGGTGAGTACAGGATCTTAAAGCTGGTTACACACAGGGCTGGTATAGAGATGGTGAGTACTGGATAGATGGTTACACCCCACACAGGGCTGGTATAGAGATGGTGAGTACTGGATAGATGGTTACACCCCACACAGGGCTGGTATAGAGATGGTGAGTACAGGATACATGGTTACACCCCACACAGGGCTGGTATAGAGATGGTGAGTACAGGATCTTAAAGCTGGTTACACACAGGGCTGGTATAGAGATGGTGAGTACAGGATCTTAAAGCTGGTTACACACAGGGCTGGTATAGAGATGGTGAGTACAGGATAGATGGTTACACACAGGGCTGGTATAGAGATGGTGAGTACAGGATAGATGGTTACACACAGGGCTGGTATAGAGATGGTGAGTACAGGATAGATGGTTACATCCCACACAGGGCTGGTATAGAGATGGTGAGTACAGGATAGATGGTTACACACCACACAGGGCTGGTATAGAGATGGTGAGTACAGGATAGATGGTTACACACAGGGCTGGTATAGAGATGGTGAGTACAGGATAGATGGTTACACCCCACACAGGGCTGGTATAGAGATGGTGAGTACAGGATAGATGGTTACACCCCACACAGGGCTGGTATAGAGATGGTGAGTACAGGATCTTAAAGCTGGTTACACCCCACACTAGCTGGTATAGAGATGGTGAGTACAGGATAGATGGTTACACCACACACAGGGCTGGTATAGAGATGGTGAGTACAGGATAGATGGTTACACCCCACACAGGGCTGGTATAGAGATGGTGAGTACAGGATCTTAAAGCTGGTTACACCCCACACTAGCTGGTATAGAGATGGTGAGTACAGGATCTTAAAGCTGGTTACACCCCACACTAGCTGGTATAGAGATGGTGAGTACAGGATCTTAAAGCTGGTTACACCCCACACTAGCTGGTATAGAGATGGTGAGTACAGGATCTTAAAGCTGGTTACACCCCACACTAGCTGGTATAGAGATGGTGAGTACAGGATCTTAAAGCTGGTTACACCCCACACATGGCTGGTATAGAGATGGTGAGTACAGGATCTTAAAGCTGGTTACACCCCACACATGGCTGGTATAGAGATGGTGAGTACAGGATCTTAAAGCTGGTTACACCCCACACAGGGCTGGTATAGAGATGGTGAGTACAGGATCTTAAAGCTGGTTACACCCCACACAGGGGTGGTATAGAGATGGTGAGTACAGGATCTTAAAGCTGGTTACACACAGGGCTGGTATAGAGATGGTGAGTACAGGATAGATGGTTACACCCACACAGGGCTGGTATAGAGATGGTGAGTACAGGATAGATGGTTACACCCCACACAGGGCTGGTATAGAGATGGTAAGTACAGGATCTTAAAGCTGGTTACACCCCACACAGGGCTGGTATAGAGATGGTGAGTACAGGATCTTAAAGCTGGTTACACCCCACACAGGGCTGGTATAGAGATGGTGAGTACAGGATCTTAAAGCTGGTTACACACAGGGCTGGTATAGAGATGGTGAGTACAGGATAGATGGTTACACCCACACAGGGCTGGTATAGAGATGGTGAGTACTGGATAGATGGTTACACCCCACACAGGGGTGGTATAGAGATGGTAAGTACAGGATCTTAAAGCTGGTTACACCCCACACAGGGCTGGTATAGAGATGGTGAGTACAGGATAGATGGTTACACCCCACACAGGGCTGGTATAGAGATGGTAAGTACAGGATCTTAAAGCTGGTTACACCCCACACAGGGCTGGTATAGAGATGGTGAGTACAGGATCTTAAAGCTGGTTACACCCCACACAGGGCTGGTATAGAGATGGTGAGTACAGGATCTTAAAGCTGGTTACACACAGGGCTGGTATAGAGATGGTGAGTACAGGATAGATGGTTACACCCACACAGGGCTGGTATAGAGATGGTGAGTACTGGATAGATGGTTACACCCCACACAGGGCTGGTATAGAGATGGTGAGTACTGGATAGATGGTTACACCCCACACAGGGGTGGTATAGAGATGGTGAGTACAGGATAGATGGTTACACCCACACATTGATATATAGGCCCAGCTAGACAACACAGTAACATATCATGCTGAATGTTAACCCTTTACATGTTGATCTGTGATTGGATGAACTAATAATAAGCTGTATGTTTTATTTTTTGGTGTGATTTGACATGCAGGATTAGTTGCACCTAAACTGTTTTTTGTAAGTTGTTTTGTATCACCTACATTAATCAGGGATTATCTATATTAATCTTATATCAACTGAACAAATAACCAATCTCCAGAATTAATCATGTTATACCTGAATTAATCTTGTATCACCCTCATTAATCTTGTATCACCTGAACTAATCTTGTATCACCTGAATTAATCCTGTATCCCCTGAATCAATCTTGTATCACCCGCATTAATCTTGTATCACCTGAACTAATCTTGTATTACCTGAATTAATCATGTATCACATGAATTAATCCTGTATCACCTGAATTAATCCTGTATATCCCCCCAACTTGCAGGTGCAGACCATCTCAATTTGAGTTGGGTAAATAAGTTGTTTTTCTCAACTTTCTAATTTTAGTTGCTCTATTTTTCATTTATTTATGCCAAGTTTCTTTTTAGTTGATAGTTTTTATTTCTTGATTTTATTTCTTCAAGATTCTATTTTTAGTTTGAATATTTCCCTTTCTTTTATGTCATAGATTGTATTTTAGTTTATTTATTTCTTCTTTTATTTATGACAAGATTCTTTTTTAGTTTCTATTTATTTATTTTTTCTTCTCTCTTTGTTTAGTTCTTACTTTTTCATCACTTTTTACTTCTTAGTTGTTGTTTTTTAAATTTGCCCTAGCTTTTAGATCTCTCACTTTCATTTTAAAACTTTCTTAATTTTTTCTTTCAATTTCATGTTTTTAAAAATACAAAATTTAATACATTTTATTTTAAAAATTTCATCTAGTAATTTTCAAACTTTTATATATTTTATTGTAAACATCCATCTCCTTCAAGTAGGCTTTATAATTTACCATGTTAGTTTTTAATATGGAAATGGTTTTATCATTTCAAATTTAATTTTCCCTTATCATTATCTTCTTTAAACTAAGACCCAAAGCCAATCAACTTCCATTTTAACCAGTTTTTACAGTGTGCTAAATTAATTGATTAATTGATTTTTTTATAGACAGTTTTAACTTTAATAGTTCATATTTCATCTATGTATATATATATATATATATATATATATATATATATATATATATATATATATATATATATATATATATATATATATATATATATATATATATATATATATATGTATATATATATATATATATATATATATATATATATATATATATATATATATATATATATATATATATATATATATATATATATATATATTGTTAGGGCTCCCTATCCTTGAAATTTAAATTTTTCTATATTTATTCTTTGACAATCAAAGAAGCTTAACTCATGCAAACAAGCAGTAATACATTATTACTTCCCTTGAGGGAGCACGTTCTAGTAAATGGTATATGTGATTACATAAACTTATACTTATAGGCCCCATTGTATTGCTCAGTCTATAGGTTCTAGATCTAGATCTATGTGTGTTTATAATCCTTGGGTGGTTTATTTGAAAAACAAAACGCAGAAAATAGAACTAGAAAAACGAGGCTTTTAAATCTACAAGTTTAGAACTAGACTTCAGAGTTGTGACAAACACACGTTTACAGAACACAACGTTTAGAGAACACACGTTTACAGAATACGTTTACAGAACACAACGTTTAGAGAACACACGTTTACAGAATACGTTTACAGAACACAACGTTTAGAGAACACACGTTTACAAAACACACGTTTACAGAATACGTTTACAGAACACACGTTTACAGAACACAACGTTTATAAAACACACGTTTACACAACACACGTTTACAGAACACACGTTTAAAGGACACGTTTACAGAACACACGTTTAGAGAACACACGTTTACAGAACACACGTTTACAGAACACACGTTTACAGAACACACGTTTACAGAACACACGTTTACAGAACACACGTTTACAGAACACACGTTTAGAGAACACACGTTTACAGAACACACGTTTAGAGAACACACGTTTACAGAACACACGTTTACAGAACACACGTTTACAGAACACACGTTTACAGAACACACGTTTACAGAACACACGTTTACAGAACACACGTTTACAGAACACACGTTTAGAGAACACACGTTTACAGAACACACGTTTACAGAACACACGTTTACAGAACACACGTTTACAGAACACACGTTTACAGAACACACGTTTACAGAACACACGTTTACAGAACACACGTTTACAGAACACACGTTTACAGAACACGTTTACAGAACACACGTTTACAGAACACACGTTTACAGAACACGTTTACAGAACACACGTTTAGAGAACACACGTTTACACAACACACGTTTACAGAACACACGTTTACAGAACACGTTTACAGAACACACGTTTACAGAACACACGTTTACAGAACACGTTTACAGAACACACGTTTACAGAACACACGTTTACAGAACACGTTTACAGAACACACGTTTAGAGAACACACGTTTACACAACACACGTTTACAGAACACACGTTTACAGAACACGTTTACAGAACACACGTTTAGAGAACACACGTTTACAGAACACACGTTTACAGAACACACGTTTACAGAACACACGTTTACAGAACACACGTTTACAGAACACGTTTACAGAACACACGTTTAGAGAACACACGTTTACACAACACACGTTTACAGAACACACGTTTACAGAACACACGTTTACAGAACACACGTTTAGAGAACACACGTTTAGAGAACACACGTTTACAGAACACACGTTTACAGAACACACGTTTACAGAACACACGTTTAGAGAACACACGTTTACAGAACACACGTTTACAGAACACGTTTACAGAACACACGTTTACAGAACACGTTTACAGAACACACGTTTAGAGAACACACGTTTACACAACACACGTTTACAGAACACACGTTTACAGAACACACGTTTAGAGAACACACGTTTAGAGAACACACGTTTACAGAACACACGTTTACAGAACACACGTTTACAGAACACACGTTTAGAGAACACACGTTTAGAGAACACACGTTTACAGAACACACGTTTAGAGAACACACGTTTACAGAACACACGTTTACAGAACACACGTTTAAAGAATGCATGTTTATAAAAAAAACATTTACAAAACACGTTTACAAAAAAAAAAACGTTAACATAAGACGTTTAAAAAACATTTACGAAATACACGTTTACAAAAAAAAATCGTTAACGAAAAACGTTTACAAAAACAGTTTTTTTAAAAAACGTTTACAAACAAAAAAACCGTTAACAATACACTAGTTTGTGCAGGCCCACTTTATTTAAAAACAGTTGATCCCTACAGAGTGCAACTAGATTCTGTAAGCTTTCTATTTATAGAAAGTGTTGATCACCCAAAACTAGAGTGCAGCTGCAATCTATTCTATTTAAAGCAACAACAAAAATTAAATCTGTAAATTGAATAGTTTATTTGGTAAGCGAGTCTTCTTTCTCTAAATAAACATTCGGCACAAAGGCTAGATCTCTAAGAACCCCCCATTCATTCTTCCAATAAAAGACCGGCACTGCTAACTTGTGTGTAACACACACGTCAATCACCCCCCCCCCCCCACCCTCCTATGTTGACTGTGCCACCGACTGTAGTGACAACAGATCGCGCCTGTGAAAGTTGACTCGCGGGTCGTGGAGATCGATATCTCCCACCAACAGTTGGGTGAAATACCCGATCACTTGCTAGCCCAGTGCTAGCCTATGTAGCTCGGACAGGTAACTTGTTCTTTTTCTGTTGGCTAGGTTACACACACTTCCGGTTTTAGTATATCTTTTTCGTCTTTTTAATGTAGGATTTAAACATTGTATTCATTATGGATTACGTTGATTACGTTTTTCTGATACATTGATAGACGGTGGGTATTTTGGTGTAGGTTGTGTCAGCACTAGCGAAATCCTGGTCAGTTAACACAGAAAACACGGCGGATATTTTAATACTGACCAAATGTATGTCGACAATGACCAAATGTCTACTGACACTGACCAAATGTCTGCCAACACTGACCAAATGTCTGCCAACACTGACCAAATGTCTGCCAACACTGACCAAATGTCTGTCAACACTGACCAAATGTCTGTCAACACTGACCAAATGTCTGTCTACACTGACCAAATGTTTGTCTACACTGACCAAATGTCTGCCAACACTGACCAAATGTCTGTCAACACTGACCAAATGTCTGTCAACACTGACCAAATGTCTGTCCACGTGTGGGGTAGCGAGAGTGCCGTGTTGTGTTCTGACTGAGACCGTAGCCACAACACATTTACTGTTGCTGTTCACTGGGCGTACCTTATTGAAAGACAGATTCACCTTTCGAATAGACTGACTTTTCCTGGTGACGTCATGTGCTTGATTTATCTCCCTTGTGTCGGCTTGTTGTTTGTCAGGCTTACCTCCCTTATCTGGTCTTGTTGTTGTCAGACTTACCTGTCTTATGTGGGCTTGTTGTTAGACTTATCTCCCTTATGTTTTTGTTTGTCAGTTTTACCTCCCTTATCTGGTCTTGTTGTTTGTCAGACTTACCTCCCTTATCTGGGTTTGTAGTTGTTAGGCTTACCTCCAGAATGTGGGCTTGCCCACTTTCTCCAAAAAGCATTACTTTGTTCTGGAATAATTGGAGAAATCAATAATATCGATAAGAATTGGGTTGGCATGTGGTGTGGGAGGTGGGTGGGAAAGTTGTTGGTGTGTTGGAGGTGTAGTTTGGTGGGTGGGAGGTGTTTGCTGGGGAGGTGTATATGGGTGGGTTGGTTTTGAGTCGGTTGAAAGGTGTGTCGGTGGGTGGGAGGTGTGTGTATGGGTTGGAGGTGTGTGTCAATGGGTGGGAGGTGTGTGTATGGGTGGGAGTTGTGTGTCGGTGGGTGGGAGGTGTGTGTCAATGGGTGGGAGGTGTGTGTATGGGTGGGAGTTGTGTGTCGGTGGGTGGGAGTTGTGTGTATGGGTGGGAGTTGTGTGTCGGTGGGTGGGAGGTGTGTGTCGGTGGGTGGGAGGTGTGTGTATGGGTGGGAGTTGTGTGTCGGTGGGTGGGAGGTGTGTGTATGGGTGGGAGTTGTGTGTCGGTGGGTGGGAGGTGTGTGTCGGTGGGTGGGAGGTGTGTGTCGGTGGGTGGGAGGTGTATGTCGGATGGTGGGAGGTGTGTGTCGGTGGTTAGGGGTGTGTGTCGGTGGTTAGGGGTGTGTGTCGGTGGGTGGGAGGTGTATGTCGGATGGTGGGAGGTGTGTGTCGGTGGGTGGGAGGTGTGTGTCGATGGGTGGGAGGTGTGTGTCGGTGGGTGGGAGGTGTGTGTCGATGGGTGGGAGGTGTGTGTCGGTGGGTGGGAGGTGTGTGTCGATGGGTGGGAGGTGTGTGTCGGTGGGTGGGAGGTGTGTGTCGATGGGTGGGAGGTGGGTGTCGGTGGGTGGGAGGTGTGTGTCGATGGGTGGGAGGTGTGTGTCGGTGGGTGGGAGGTGTGTGTCGATGGGTGGGAGGTGGGTGTCTCTGGATGGGAGGTGTGTGTCGGTGGGTGGGAGGTGTGTGTCGGTGGGTGGGAGGTGTGTGTCGGTGGGTGGGAGGTGTGTGTCGGTGGGTGGGAGGTGTGTGTATGGGTGGGAGGTGTGTGTCGATGGGTGGGAGGTGTGTGTCGGTGGGTGGGAGGTGTGTGTCGATGGGTGGGAGGTGTGTGTCGGTGGGTGGGAGGTGTGTGTCGGTGGGTGGGAGGTGTGTGTCGATGGGTGGGAGGTGTGTGTCTCTGGATGGGAGGTGTGTGTCGGTGGGTGGGAGGTGTGTGTCGATGGGTGGGAGGTGTGTGTCGGTGGGTGGGAGGTGTGTGTCGGTGGGTGGGAGGTGTATGTCGGATGGTGGGAGGTGTGTGTCGATGGGTGGGAGGTGTGTGTCGATGGGTGGGAGGTGTGTGTCGGTGGGTGGGAGGTGTGTGTCGATGGGTGGTGTGTGTCGGTGGGTGGGAGGTGTGTGTCGATGGGTGGGAGGTGTGTGTCGGTGGGTGGGAGGTGTGTGTCGGTGGGTGGGAGGTGTGTGTCGATGGGTGGGAGGTGTATGTCGGATGGTGGGAGGTGTGTGTCGATGGGTGGGAGTTGTGTGTCGGTGGGTGGGAGTTGTGTGTAGTGCCTTGTGTCAGTGACCGTAGACTCAGCCTACAGACCTTTGATCTCAGTCAGTGTCTAATCGCTTCACGTCAAGTTCTGCACATTTTCAGTCTGTTCCACCAACCTCAAAAAGATTCACTAAGACTTTCAGGCTGGCTATCTTTGATTGAATGTATCTTCTAGCACCGCCAGCACATAGCATCTGATGAAATGTATCTTTCAGGCAATAGGAGGCAACCCCAAACCTTACAGGTCAAAGTTCACAGTGGTTGAACTGCCAGGATTAGAGCGGCTAGTTAATCATTCAGGCTACGCAACAGGCTGGGAAGGGCAAGGAATTAACCGAGCTCTAACTGCCCTAAACAACGTGGTTACCTCCCTTAGCAGCCAGCCCGACCCCCAGCGGGTTATTAATTACAAGTAAGTTGTGTAAATAGCATCCACTAATCCGGCCCGTGTGTGCAGAAATGTGGACAAACACTGAGACAAGTTTCTCTCAAATCTTCTCATAAATAAGCACATTATGCCGAGTGGAGCAAGCTATAAATCCGTCAAGCGATTTGTTTAGCTACATTGTTATGATGAATGCATTCAAAACTAATGCAAGCTCAACATTCTGGTAAAACAAACCTTGACAGTAGACTAGACAATTGTACCGTTATTATATGTCTGAGGCCAGAAAAAAAGCAGCTAAGATGATAAAAAATTTTTTTGCAAAACTGGGACTAACTGAAGGATTAAACTCTTCATACGCTAGATAAGTTTTCTGTCTTGCTATTTTTTAATTCTTACATTTTAGGGATTCCTAAGCCTATTGACCATCGTCCCTATGATATTTCAGTGAGTCTAGTTTGTCGTCCCCCCCCCCCCCCCCCGAGACTTCAGTAAGTCCAGTTCGACTCTCGACCCCTGATATTCCAGTGAGTCCCATTTGACCCCCGACCCCTGATATTCCAGTGAGTCCCATTTGACCCCCGACCCCTGATATTCCAGTGAGTCCCATTTGACCCCCGCCCTCTGATACTTCAGTGAGTCCCATTTGACCCCCGCCCCCTGATATTCAGTGAGTCCCATTTGTCCCCCGACCCCTGCTATTTGAGTAAGTCCCATTTGACCCCCGACCCCTGCTATTTCAATGAGTCCCATTTGACCCCCGTCCCCTGATATTTCACTGAGTCCCATTGACCACAACCCCTGCTATTTCAGTGAGTCCCATTTGACTCCCGACCCCTGCTATTTGAGTAAGTCCCGTTTGACCCCCGACCCCTGCTATTTCAGTGAGTCCCATTTGACTCCCGACCCCTGCTATTTGAGTAAGTCCCGTTTGACCCCAGACCCCTGCTATTTCAGTGAGTCCCGTTTGACCCCCGACCCCTGCTATTTCAGTGAGTCCCATTTGACCCGCCTCCTGCAGGAAGAACTAGGCGGGAACTGCCACACCAAAGCCCTGGTCTGCTTGAAGCCAGAGACCAACCCACAGACCCTCGCAGAGATCATCCGCTTCTGCTCCAAGCTAGATCAGGTGAAAAACTTTCCTGTGGTCAACGACCCCCAGGCACAGGTAAATTCTGCTGGTCAAGCAAATAAACATTGTCTAGGTGTGCCTATAGTGAGGGTGTTAACAGCAGTAATTGTTGGCATTGTGGAAATAGTAATGGTTAACACTGTGTGAATGTTAACAATATCTGTTGTGTGAATGTTAGCAATTACCATAAAGTCAATTATAAAAGTTAACGTGTATGTCCCCAGGGTCTCCTCACCCAATACAGAGCCAGGATTTTAGATTTAAAACTTGGACCAGCCATGACGTCAACAGCACCGTACAGCTCTGAAGCTGCACAGGATATCCGCAGGCTTCAGACAGAGAATGTAAGTCATCCTGCCTGTCTTGTTTCTCTCTTGTAACATCCTCTGGTTTCTGTTGACTAGCTGTGATATCATGGGGGCTACAGACCTGCCCATACACTGCCCATCTGGTCAGTGCCTTTGGTCCATGTCTGAAGTTTATCTGCCCATACACTGCCCATCACCTCAGTGCCTTTGGTCCATGTCTGAAGTTTACCCGCCCGTACACTGCCCATCTGGTCAGTGCCTTTGGTCCCTGTCTGAAGTTTACTTTTCTTGTTGCCAGCTGGTGCTGAAGGACCAAAATGAACGTCTGCAGCTGCGACTGGATCAGCTGAGCAGCAAGTTTGGTCACGTGGCCAGCACCAAGACTGACCTCTCGCAACAGCTGCTGCTTAGTGAGGAGGAGAAACTCAAGGTCAGTTTAGTGATAGGAGATAGGTCAGTTAGTGCTACCAGGTATAGTACATCTCACCTAACATTCCAATGCAGGTCTGACCTAACTGTCCCATGTAGGTCTGACCTAACTGCCCCATGTTGTAGGTCTGACCTAACTGTCCCATGTAGGTCTGACCTAACTGTCCCATGTAGGTCTGACCTAACTGTCCCATGTAGTTCTGACCTAACTGTCCCATGTAGGTCTGACCTAACTGTCCCATGATGTAGTTCTGACCTAACTGTCCCATGTAGGTCTGACCTAACTGTCCCATGATGTAGGTCTGACCTAACTGTCCCATGTAGGTCTGACCTAACTGTCCCATGTAGGTCTGACCTAACTGTCCCATGTAGGTCTGACCTAACTGTCCCATGTAGTTCTGACCTAACTGTCCCATGTAGGTCTGACCTAACTGTCCCATGTAGGTCTGACCTAACTGTCCCATGTAGTTCTGACCTAACTGTCCCATGTAGGTCTGACCTAACTGTCTAATGATGTAGGTCTGACCTAACTGTCCCATGTAGGTCTGACCTAACTGTCCCATGTAGGTCTGACCTAACTGTCCCATGTAGGTCTGACCTAACTGTCCCATGTTGTAGGTCTGACCTAACTGTCCCATGTTGTAGGTCTGACCTAACTGTCCCATGTTGTAGGTCTGACCTAACTGTCCCATGTTGTAGGTCTGACCTAACTGTCCCATGTAGGTCTGACCTAACTGTCCCATGTTGTAGGTCTGACCTAACTGTCCCATGTAGGTCTGACCTAACTGTCCCATGTAGGTCTGACCTAACTGTCCCATGTAGGTCTGACCTAACTGTCCCATGTAGTTCTGACCTAACTGTCCCATGTAGGTCTGACCTAACTGTCCCATGTAGGTCTGACCTAACTGTCCCATGTAGTTCTGACCTAACTGTCCCATGTTGGTCTGACCTAACTGTCTAATGATGTAGGTCTGACCTAACTGTCCCATGTAGGTCTGACCTAACTGTCCCATGTAGGTCTGACCTAACTGTCCCATGTAGGTCTGACCTAACTGTCCCATGTTGTAGGTCTGACCTAACTGTCCCATGTTGTAGGTCTGACCTAACTGTCCCATGTTGTAGGTCTGACCTAACTGTCCCATGTTGTAGGTCTGACCTAACTGTCCCATGTAGGTCTGACCTAACTGTCCCATGTAGGTCTGACCTAACTGTCCCATTTAGGTCTGACCTAACTGTTCCATGTTGTAGGTCTGACCTAACTGTCCCATGATGTAGTTCTGACCTAACTGTCCCATGTAGGTCTGACCTAACTGTACCATGTAGGTCTGACCTAACTGTCCCATGATGTTGTCCTACAGGTCTCCCAGTCACTGGTAGAGATGCAGATAGAAAACAACAAAATCAAGGAGGAAGCTGAAGCCAGCAACTTTGAACTCACCAACAAGGTCAGAGGTCATTTATAGTTTTAAGTTTCACTTTGATTCAGGTCACAACACAAAATAACCCAGAAAAACTCATGGGTCATTTATAGTTTGATTTTTTAAAATTTGACAAAATCACAATACAAAGTGACCCAAAAAACCAGGTGTCATAGCCTATGGCTCTATAGTACCCTGTATGTTATGTTAATAAAATTTGTTAATTAAGCATTTTACAAACACCGTTTGTTAATTCAACCATTGACAAACTTTGCTGTGCCTGTCAATGAAACCTACACCATATTTGAATGCTGCTCCTGGTAAATGAAACCTACACCATATATGAATGCTGCCCCTGGTAAATGAAACCCACACCATATTTGAATGCTGCTCCTGGTAAATGAAACCTACACCACATTTGAATGCTACCCCTGGTAAATGAAACCCACACCATATATGAATGCTGCCCCTGGTAAATGAAACCCACACCATATTTGAATGCTGCTCCTGGTAAATGAAACCTACACCACATTTGAATGCTACCCCTGGTAAATGAAACCCACACCATATATGAATGCTGCCCCTGGTAAATGAAACCTACACCATATTTGAATGCTACCCCTGGTAAATGAAACCTACACCATATATGAATGCTGCCCCTGCCCACAGATCATCATGTTGGAGAACCAGCTGCTGGAGGCCCAGAACACTGGAGACAAGCACAAGAGGACAGCCAAAGCTGCCAAGGAGAGACTCAATGAGCTGGAGACTGATAGGAAAGATCTCGCTGACGAATACGTCGTTCTCAAAACAAACTACTTAGCTCTAACTAACGAGCACAAGAGAGAGGTGATGCATTTCTCATAGTTTAAACCCAAAAGGGATAAATATGTTTGATTTTTCTGCACCCGAAATAAGAATTTAAAGGGTTAAAATGGTTTGTTTTCTACACCCGAAATAAGAATTTAAAGGGTTAAAATGGTTTATTTTCTACACCAAAAATGAGAATTTAAAGTGTTGAAAGTGGTGTATTTATTAATGCACAAGAAATTAGAATTTAAAGGATTAAATTGTTTGATTTCTTACAACAGGATTGAGAATTTAAAGAGTTAAAAATATTATATTTTACCTACCCACAGTGCACAAGAAATGAAAATTTGGCCATAGAGCTGCTAAATCTGGTCAACAACAAAGCAGCCTTGATGAGGCAGGTCATGATCCTGACCAACGGTGACCCCAGCCAGGTGGATGACCCCAACGCTGAGATAGCCAGGATCAGGGCCATCATTCAACAAAACACATCTGGGAAGATCAAGGTCAGTCGCACTACCAAGGTGGTTTAATGGGAAGGTCAAGGTCAGGGTTACTGCTAAGGTTGTTTCATGGGAAGATCAATTAGGTCTTACTACCCATGCTTTTTAATGCTTACAGTTAAACATTTTATTTTGAAAAGTTATTTTGAGATACTGATCAAATTCTAAAAGAAATATTTTTAGCTTTAGAGTGAGGGCTAAACAAAAGCTAACTAAAGTCAAAGACTAAATGTAGGCCTACTAATTGTTTTTAAAACTTAAATAGTGACATACTCTAAAGTCTTTACAATATATAAATACTAAAAGTAGAAGAAAATAACAAGAATAATACCGTTATGATAGTAAGCTTTTCAATGTATTTTTTAAAAAAATTAAATAAACTGTCTTTAGCTCTGAAAGTAAAAATAAAATACTTAAAAAAAAACTTTTTAAAAAACCACGTTTTCCTTGTGGACTAAAAAGTAGAAAATAAATTTTTCTTTCGACCCAAGGGGATCAACGCGGGTCGGGCAGATTTATGATTAAAGCGAAAAGCACACAACACACGAATTTTGGAAATTTGATGGTGAACGTACCCACGTTTTTTGTCATCAAATGTATGAACAGTCATCACAAGAACCTGCACAGCTCGAGAAGCACAAAATCTACGAGCAGTCATTGGTAGATCCCCTTGGGTCGAAAGAAAAATTTATTTTCTACTTTTTAGTCCACAAGAAAAACGTGGTTTTTTAAAAAGTTTTTTTTAAGTATTTTATTTTCTCCTTTTTAGTCCGTTGCTACACATGAAAAACGTGGTTTTTAAAAAGTTTTTTATATAGTTTATTTTCTACTTTATCTAATGACTTGATTAAGTATGACTTGACTAAGTGTTTTTAAAATACACGGACTAAAAATCTTGAGCGACCGATACGCTTTAAACAGAGAAGGGGCGTAATTTAATTAAGCTAATTTAGGTCTCTAATTGCTAGTTTTTTATGATTGCATCTGAAATTGTTAGGCGATGACATTTGATGACACGAATTTTGGAAATTGGATGGTGAACGTACCCACGTTTTTTGTCATCACATGCCGTGACCAGGATTCGAACCTGGGTTGTCGCGGCCACAACGCGAAGTACTAACCACTATACGATCACGGCCAGCGCGCTCACATCGATTGGGGCCGAAGTAACTGTGTCAATAGGCCTCCAGTCTTGTCGGTATCTTTAGAAATCATGTCCTCAATTTTAGGGTCCTTGGGGCGTAATTTTATTAAGCTAATTTAGGTCTCTAATTGCTAGTTTTTATGATTGCATCTGAAATTGTTAGGCGAAAATAGCCTGCATGCCGAATTTCAGATCTCTAGAGCAATCAGAAGTGGGCTAATTTTCGTTGTCAATTTTAACAACAAACCCACAAACGCGAAGCTGAGTTAAGAAAAACGTGTTAAAATAAAAGTATTAGTCTCAAAATGTATTGAACTATTTCTGGAATGACAAAAGCATTTACTTGTATTGTTATCTGTTATTTCTAAAAAAAATAATTATGTTCATTTTGTTATTTTAATACATTTCAAAGCTTCTTATTGTAGAGGTTTTTACATTTGTCTTATTTGTCCTCACTTTTACCAGGCTGATGAAATTCTTGGAACCCAACGGGACAGAGAACTTATTGAGGACAGGGTAATTGTACCATAAGTTTTTGGTCCAGTTTAGCAAGGCTTTACTTGTTTTGATAAACCTGTTTGATATCTTAATGTTCAGTCCCACATCTGTATTTAACTTGACACAGTGTAGAGCCAAATTGTTGCGCTTTACATCAACATATTTTGTCTTTCATGTTGTTTGCCATTTTTTTATTACTGTGCTTTACATCAACATATTTTGTCTTTCATGTTGTTTGCCATTTTTTTATTACTGTGCTTTACATCAACATTTTTTGTCTGTCAGTTGTTTGCCATTTTTTATTGCTGTGCTTTACGTCAACATTTTTTGTCTGTCAGTTGTTTGCCATTTTTTATTGCTGTGCTTTACACCAACATTTTTTGTCTGTCAGTTGTTTGCCATTTTTTTATTGCTGCGCTTTACGTCAACATTTTTTGTCTGTCAGTTGTTTGCCATTTTTTTATTGTTGCGCTTTACATCAACATTTTTTGTCTGTCAGTTGTTTGCCATTATTTTATTGCTGCGCTTTACGTCAACATTTTTTGTCGGTCAGGTGTTTGCCATTTTTTTATTGTTGCGCTTTACATCAACATTTTAGTCATTCAGTTGTTTGCCATTTTTTTATTGCTGTGCTTTACATCAACATATTTTGTCTGTCAGTTATTTGCCATTTTTTTAATTGTTGCGCTTTACACCACCATTTTTTGTCTGTCAGTTGTTTGCCATTTTTATATTGCTCTGCTTTACACCAAAATTTTTTGTCTGTCAGTTGTTTGCCATTTTTTTTATTGCTGCGCTTTACACCAACATTTTTTGTCTGTCAGTTGTTTGCCATTTTTTTATTGCTGTGCTTTACACCAACATTTTTTGTCTGTCATTTGTTTGCCATTTTTTTAATTGCTGCGCTTTACACCAACATTTTTTGTCTGTCAGTTGTTTGCCATTTTTTTATTGTTATGCTTTACATCAACATTTTTTGTCTGTCAGTTGTTTGCCAGCCAAAGGAAGTTTGAGTCAGAGATTAACAGAATCAAAACAGATTATGGTGATGAGCACAAGAAATATGAGTCTCGCATGTAAGTCATTCGTACTGCTAGAGATATGACTCACAATCATTTTTAGTGCCGGCAATATGACTTACAGTCAGTTAACACTGCCAGAAATATGACTTAATGCTATTGATACTGCTAGAAATATGACTTACAGTCATTTTACATTGGCCTTTGATTTTTGACCTAACTGAATTTTTAAAAGTTGAAATGACATGAAGGACTGCTTTGAAAATATAAATCAACTATTAGGTAGTGTATTTGATTTAAGGAATGATGTTGATCTTTTTATAGGAACTCTTTAATGAAGGAGTTGGCAGATACAAGAGTGTTGGCCAGGGAGAGGCAGCAGAAGATATCTGAGCTCAACGCTGTAAGCATTTTATTTCTCTTACCCTCGCTGTAAGCATGTTCTCACACATTTTATTTCTCTTACCCTTTCTTTTTAAATTGTTTGGAAGTTTCAAAAATTTGTGTGGAAAAGCTGTCATTTTTTACTGACTTCAAACTTTTCTAACATGATATTTTTAACATGAAACTTTTTGAACGTAGAAACATTTTAAACATGAAACTTTTCTAACATGACAATTTTTGTACATAGAAACTGATCACACTGAGGGGGGAGAAGGAGGCGGTGGAGACACAAACCAACAGGCTGCAACACAAGGTCAAGGATCTTGGTGAAGATTTCAGGGCCAGGCTGGTCAAGTATGTCGAGGATATTGCTGTAAGTTGGTTGGTGGTAGAGATGTTGCTGTAAGTTGGTAGGTGGTAGAGATGTTGCTGTAAGTTGGTAGGTGGTAGAGATGTTGCTGTAAGTTGGTAGGTGGTAGAGATGTTGCTGTAAGTTGGTTGGTGGTAGAGATGTTGCTGTAAGTTGGTTGGTGGTAGAGATGTTGCTGTAAGTTGGTAGGTGGTAGAGATGTTGCTGTAAGTTGGTAGGTGGTAGAGATGTTGCTGTAAGTTGGTAGGTGGTAGAGATGTTGCTGTAAGTTGGTAGGTGGTAGAGATGTTGCTGTAAGTTGGTAGGTGGTAGAGATGTTGCTGTAAGTTGGTTGGTGGTAGAGATGTTGCTGTAAGTTGGTTGGTGGTAGAGATGTTGCTGTAAGTTGGTAGGTGGTAGAGATGTTGCTGTAAGTTGGTTGGTGGTAGAGATGTTGCTGTAAGTTGGTAGGTGGTCCAGATGTTGTAAGTTGGTTGGTGGTAGAGATGTTGCTGTAAGTTGGTTGGTGGTAGAGATGTTGCTGTAAGTTGGTTGGTGGTAGAGATGTTGCTGTAAGTTGGTTGGTGGTAGAGATGTTGCTGTAAGTTGGTAGGTGGTCCAGATGTTGTAAGTTGGTTGGTGGTAGAGATGTTGCTGTAAGTTGGTTGGTGGTAGAGATGTTGCTGTAAGTTGGTTGGTGGTAGAGATGTTGCTGTAAGTTGGTTGGTGGTAGAGATGTTGCTGTAAGTTGGTAGGTGGTCCAGATGTTGTAAGTTGGTTGGTGGTAGAGATGTTGCTGTAAGTTGGTTGGTGGTCCAGATGTTGTAAGTTGGTTGGTGGTCCAGATGTTGTAGGTTGGTTGGTGGTAGAGATGTTGCTGTAAGTTGGTAGGTGGTAGAGATGTTGTAGGTTGGTTGGTGGTCCAGATGTTGTAAGTTGGTTGGTGGTCCAGATGTTGTAGGTTGGTTGGTGGTCCAGATGTTGTAAGTTGGTTGGTGGTAGAGATGTTGTAGGTTGGTTGGTGGTAGAGATGTTGCTGTAAGTTGGTTGGTGGTAGAGATGTTGTAGGTTGGTTGGTGGTAGAGATGTTGCTGTAAGTTGGTTGGTGGTAGAGATGTTGCTGTAAGTTGGTTGGTGGTAGAGATGTTGCTGTAAGTTGGTTGGTGGTAGAGATGTTGTAAGTTGGTTGGTGGTAGAGATGTTGTAGGTTGGTTGGTGGTAGAGATGTTGCTGTAAGTTGGTAGGTGGTAGAGATGTTGCTGTAAGTTGGTAGGTGGTCCAGATGTTGTAGGTTGGTTGGTGGTCCAGATGTTGTAGGTTGGTTGGTGGTCCAGATGTTGTAGGTTGGTTGGTGGTCCAGATATTGTAGGTTGGTTGGTGGTCCAGATGTTGTAAGTTGGTTGGTGGTCCAGATATTGTAAGTTGGTGGTCCAGATGTTGTTGTAAGTTGGTTGGTGGTCCAGATGTTGCTGTAAGTTGGTGGTCCAGATGTTGTAAGTTGGTCGGTGGTCCAGATGTTGTTGTTGGTGTAAGTTGGTTGGTGGTTCAGATGCTGCTGTTGTTATTTTTGTGGGCTGCTGTTGTTGTTGTTGCCGTTTTTGTCATTGTTTTTGTTGCCGTTGTTATTGTTGGTGGTGATGTTGCAGATGTTGTTGTGATTGTTTCTGTTGTTGCTATTGTTGTTGTTACACCTACTGCTGTACCATGTACTACACACACCAATCATAGTCCCACCAACCTTACATCACATGTTTTTATACTTGAAGATTTTGTGTAAACATTTCCATGTACTGATGGCCAATCTGCCCTACAGGAATTTGTTGACAAAGGCAGCGGTGTACCTGGCCAGCAACATGAGCGCAAGATGAGGGAGTATGTGGACAGCATGCTCAAGGACATTCGAAGGTCACACAAGGAAAGAGAGGACCAGTTGAGTCAGGCAGCACAGACCTTTAAGAAACGCCTGCAGAATACAGTGCACAGCTACGAGCAGGTGTTGATAGCTTACAGGTGAGGTCACAGCTATGGGCAGGTGTTGATAGCTTACAGGTGAGGTCACAGCTATGGGCAGGTGTTGATAGCTTACAGGTGAGGTCACAGCTATGGGCAGGTGTTGATAGCTTACAGGTGAGGTCACAGCTATGAGCAGGTGTTGATAGCTTACAGGTGAGGTCACAGCTACGAGCAGGTGTTGATAGCTTACAGGTGAGGCCACAGCTATGAGCAGGTGTTGATAGCTTACAGGTGAGGTCACAGGTACTACTAGGTGTTGATAGCTTACATGTGAGGTCACAGCTATGGGCAGGTGTTGATAGCTTACAGGTGAGGTCACAGGTACTACTAGGTGTTGATAGCTTACAGGTGAGGTCACAGCTATGAGCAGGTGTTGATAGCTTACAGGTGAGGTCACAGCTATGAGCAGGTGTTGATAGCTTACAGGTGAGGTCACAGGTACCACTAGGTGTTGATAGCTTACAGGTGAGGTCACAGCTACGAGCAGGTGTTGATAGCTTACAGGTGAGGTCACAGGTACCACTAGGAGTTGATAGCTTACAGGTGAGGTCACAGCTACGAGCAGGTGTTGATAGCTTACAGGTGAGGCCACAGGTACCACTAGGTGTTGATAGCTTACAGGTGAGGTCACAGCTACGAGCAGGTGTTGATAGCTTACAGGTGAGGTCACAGGTACCACTAGGTGTTGATAGCTTACAGGTGAGGTCACAGCTATGGGCAGGTGTTGATAGCTTACAGGTGAGGCCACAGGTACCACTAGGTGTTTATAGCTTACAGGTGAGGTCACAGCTATGAGCAGGTGTTGATAGCTTACAGGTGAGGCCACAGGTACCACTAGGTGTTTATAGCTTACAGGTGAGGTCACAGCTATGAGCAGGTGTTGATAGCTTACAGGTGAGGTCACAGCTACGAGCAGGTGTTGATAGCTTACAGGTGAGGTCACAGCTATGAGCAGGTGTTGATAGCTTACAGGTGAGGTCACAGCTATGAGCAGGTGTTGATAGCTTACAGGTAAGGTCACAGCTACGAGCAGGTGTTGATAGCTTACAGGTGAGGTCACAGCTATGAGCAGGTGTTGATAGCTTACAGGTGAGGTCACAGCTATAACAGGTGTTGATAGCTTACAGGTGAGGTCACAGCTATGAGCAGGTGTTGATAGCTTACAGGTGAGGTCACAGCTATGGGTAGGTGTTGATAGCTTACAGGTGAGGTCACAGCTATGAGCAGGTGTTGATAGATTACAGGTGAGGTCACAGGTATCACTAGGTGTTGATAGCTTACAGGTGATCACAGCTATAACAGGTGTTGATAGCTTACAGGTGAGGTAACAGCTATGAGCAGGTGTTGATAGCTTACAGGTGAGGTCACAGCTATGAGCAGGTGTTGATAGCTTACAGGTGAGGTCACAGCTATGGGCAGGTGTTGATAGCTTACAGGTGAGGTCACATTTACGAGCAGGTGTTGATAGCTTACAGGTGAGGTCACAGCTATGAGCAGGTGTTGATAGCTTACAGGTGAGGTCACAGCTATGGGCAGGTGTTGATAGCTTACAGGTGAGGTCACAGCTATGAGCAGGTGTTGATAGCTTACAGGTGAGGTCACAGCTATAACAGGTGTTGATAGCTTACAGGTGAGGTCACAGCTATGAGCAGGTGTTGATAGCTTACAGGCGAGGTCACAGCTATGGGTAGGTGTTGATAGATTACAGGTGAGGTCACAGGTACCACTAGGTGTTGATAGCTTACAGGTGAGGTCACAGCTTTAACAGGTGTTGATAGCTTACAGGTGAGGTCACAGCTATGAGCAGGTGTTGATAGCTTACAGGTGAGGTCACAGCTATGGGTAAGTGTTGATAGCTTACAGGTGAGGTCACAGCTATGAGCAGGTGTTGATAGCTTACAGGTGAGGTCACAGCTATGGGCAGGTGTTGATAGCTTACAGGTGAGGTCACAGCTATGGGCAGGTGTTGATAGCTTACAGGTGAGGTCACAGCTATAACAGGTGTTGATAGCTTACAGGTGAGGTCACAGCTATGAGCAGGTGTTGATAGCTTACAGGTGAGGTCACAGCTATAACAGGTTTTGATAGCTTACAGGTGAGGTCACAGCGATAACAGGTGTAGATAGCTTACAGGTGAGTTCACAGCGATAACAGGTGTAGATAGCTTACAGGTGAGGTCACAGCTATGAGCAGGTGTTGATAGCTTACAGGTGAGGTCACAGCTATGAGCAGGTGTTGATAGCTTACAGGTGAGGTCACAGCTATAACAGGTGTTGATAGTTTAGAGGTGGTCACAGCTACCAGCAGTTATTGATAGGTTACAAATGAGGTCACAGCTATAGATTGTTAAAGGGGATGTTAAAAGATCTAACTAGTGAAAGCTGATCAAATAAAAACCACAAACTTTGATCCCCCTAAATGTTTGACCCCCCTCTCCCCTACACGTTTGATCCACTTAAATTTTTGACCCACTAAATGTTTGATTCCCCTAAATGTTTGACCCCCATAAATGTTTGACCCCTTTAAAAGTTTGATCCCCCTAAATGTCTGACTCCCCCCCCCCCCCTCCCTAAAAGATTGACCCCCCTAAATGTCTGACTCCCCCCCCCCCCCTAAATGTCTGACTCCCCCCCCCCTCCCTAAAAGATTGACCCCCCTTAAAGATTGACCCCCCTAAATGTTTGACACCCCTAAATGTTTGACCCCTAAATGTTTGACCCCCCTAAATGTCTTACTCCCCCCCTAAATGTCTTACTCCCCCCCTAAATGTCTGACTCCCCCCCCTCCCTAAAAGATTGACCCCCCTTAAAGATTGACCCCCCTAAATGTTTGACACCCCTAAATGTTTGACCCCCTAAATGTCTTACTCCCCCCCCTAAATGTTTGACCCCTATAAAAGTTTGACCCCCTAAAAGATTGACCCCCTAAATGCTTGACCCCCCCCTAAATGTTTGACCCCCCTTAATGTTTGACCCCCCTAAATGATTGACCCCCTAAAAGATTGACCCCTTAAATATTTGACCCCCCAGGAACCTGCGCCAGACGTGCGAGGCCCGTGGGTTTGACCGCGCTGACCTTGGCCCAGATGAGAATGACCTGAAGTTGGGGGACACGGAGATCCAGTCGTCTCACCTGAAGGAGCTGGACAAAACAAAGTCTGAGCTCAACAGGGCCAAGAATGAACTGGACGCGGTCAAGCTACGGGTATGTCAAGGGTGTAGAGTGGTAAACTCTAAAACCAAAACGTCTGTTTAAAGCTAATTTTAAAAAAAGTTGTGAGACTAGTCTCATCTTCTACTTATTTTTTTTTCCTGAAAAAATTTGTAAATGCTACATAATACATATGCTTTCAACTATTTCAACAAAAGTTGTGAAAAAAGCATTTTATAAATATGTAATTATAACAATTGTGTTGACTGTTTCAACACCAATTGTTAAACTAGTCTCATTCTTCTCTAGTATGGTCCTGTTTCCAGTATGGCCCTATATACATGTGTAATTATAATTGACTATTGCAACACCAATTGTTAGACTAGTCTCATCTTTATCCAGTATGGCCCTATACACATGTGTAATTATAATTGACTATTGCCACACCAATTGTTAAACTAGTCTCATCTATTTCCAGTATGGCCCTATACACATGTGTAATTATAATTGACTATTGCCACACCAATTTTTAGACTAGTCTCATCTATTTCCAGTATGGCCCTATATACATGTGTAATTATAATTGACTATTGCCACACCAATTGTTAAACTAGTCTCATCTATTTCCAGTATGGCCCTATACACATGTGTAATTATAATTGACTATTGCCACACCAATTTTTAGACTAGTCTCATCTATTTCCAGTATGGCCCTATATACATGTGTAATTATAATTGACTATTGCCACACCAATTGTTAAACTAGTCTCATCTATTTCCAGTATGGCCCTATACACATGTGTAATTATAATTGACTATTGCCACACCAATTTTTAGACTAGTCTCATCTATTTCCAGTATGGCCCTATATACATGTGTAATTATAATTGACTATTGCCCTACCAATTGTTAAACTAGTCTCATCTATTTCCAGTATGGCCCTATATACATGTGTAATTATAATTGACTATTGCCCTACCAATTGTTAAACTAGTCTCATCTATTTCCAGTATGGCCCTATATACATGTGTAATTATAATAGACTATTGCCACACCAATTGTTAGACTAGTCTCATCTATTTCCAGTATGGCCCTATACACATGTGTAATTATAATTGACTATTGCCACACCAATTGTTAGACTAGTCTCATCTATTTCCAGTATGGCCCTATATACATGTGTAATTATAATAGACTATTGCCACACCAATTGTTAGACTAGTCTCATCTATTTCCAGTATGGCCCTATACACATGTGTAATTATAATTGACTATTGCCACACCAATTGTTAGACTAGTCTCATCTATTTCCAGTATGGCCCTATACACATGTGTAATTATAATTGACTATTGCCACACCAATTTTTAGACTAGTCTCATCTATTTCCAGTATGGCCCTATACACATGTGTAATTATAATTGACTATTGCCACACCAATTGTTAGACTAGTCTCATCTATTTCCAGTATGGCCCTATACACATGTGTAATTATAATTGACTATTGCCACACCAATTTTTAGACTAGTCTCATCTATTTCCAGTATGGCCCTATATACATGTGTAATTATAATTGACTATTGCCACACCAATTGTTAGACTAGTCTCATCTATTTCCAGTATGGCCTGTTTGGTGATGACAAGAAGGAAAATCTGGGAGATCTCAAGTAAAATCTTTTATTGACATTTTTTAATTGATATTTTTTAATGGAAATTTTTTATTGACATTATTTATTGACAGATTTTATTAACATATTAACAAATATTGACATATTTTATTGACATTTTTTGATTGACAAATTTTGATTAACCTTTTTAATTGATATTTTTACATTGACAATATTGTATTGAAATTTTTGAATGAGTTTATGTTTAAAAAAATTTAAGTTTTATACATTGAAGGAAGTTTGTTTTTTAAATGGTAAAGTGTTTTTTCATCTTGAGCAAAGTCTTTTGCAGTAAAGAAGTAATTATTTTTTAAAGTAGTTTTTTTAATTAAAAAAATGTTTTATTTAGTTTATTTTAAGATTAAGTTTTTTAAATTGAATTAAGTTTTTTTTAACTGAATATTTTTTAGAATTTTATTATTGAAGTATTTTTCGAAATAAAGTTAGTTTTTTATTGAATTTAAATTTTTTTTTAACATACTATGTTCTAGGCTGCCTTATGTAATTTCTATTATTGGCTACACTAGCTTATTTCCTTAATGCAAATTTATCTTAATTTATTAATATTGACCAACTATTATCAACTAGATAAATGGCCCGTTGAGGAAGGGTACAACGGGCGCTAGGCTGATAGTGCTGTCTCTTTTCTCTAAACTAAAACCAACCCACCCCCCACACACCACCCCCACCCCACCCCCCACCCCCACACACCACCCCCACCCCCCACCACACACCACCCCCACCCCAACCCCTCACCCCCACACACCACCCCCTCCACACACCGCCCCCCCCCCCACCCCCCCAAAAAAAACATGTCTACCGTCCCATTCAACGAAATATAATTATATACTTTTTCCAGTGTCCGCCCCCTCCCAGAATATTCTACCCCCGCCCCCGAAAATTTCAAGTACCCCCACCCCTCTCCGGGGAGGAAAAAGTCTGAAAGAAACACTGAAACCAACCCACCCCCCACACACCACCCCCCACCCCTACACACCACCCCCCCCCCCACCCCTCCACCCCTCCCCCCCCCCCCCCAACCCCCCCAAAAAAAAAAACATGTCTACCTTCCCATTGCAAGAAAACCACTTTTTAGATTAGACACATTAATTAGGCTGTAATTTTATTATAGAGTATCGATGAGGAAATTTCTTTTGAGTTGGGGAGGGGGGGGGGGGGGGCTCAGACGTTCTTACGCGGGGGGTGGGGCTTCGCCCCTACCCGAAGAATTGTATGCAAGAAACTCTTCACGCAAACCATTTAGATTAGACAACATTTCCTTTTTTTCAATGTTTACGCGATAATCAATGACGTCATATTACTGTGTGCACTCTCTGGTTTGAGATTATGTTCTACTCTACGCTAAATGTGTCGACGTCATATTTCGTTTTTCGAATTACTGTGCATGTTTTTATTTTGCTTGTGTTTTCTCTAGAGCGTTCTTGTCAGACAGAGCGTTCTTGACAGACAGCGAAACTATTATATAGAATAGGTAACCTAAACAAAATTTTTAGCCTACTCTGCCATTTTACGGTCCTACAGTGTTCAGTTTATTTAAATGTTGAAGTCAAAGCAAATAGGTTATTTTTGTCTGGAAGTTACAAGCTTGAGTTTTGATTGTGATAGATAATTTAGAAATATAACAAACAAAACTAATTGCCTTGACCTTGACCTCTACAGCACTGTGTCGGCCAGGTCTGACCTGTGGGCAGCCCTCAGGAAACAGCTGAGGGAGTTCACACTTAACACGCAGCAACAGCTGGAGCAGGAGCGGGCGCGGCTGCTCAGTGAGAACCAGGTCCTGCAACAACAGCTCAGGGAGAGTCAGGAGTACATTGACAGCCATCTTGTACGGTAAGTTGAACTTCCTGTTGGCAGCCATCTTGTGCAAAACTGTTGGCAGCCATCTTGTGTGGAAAGTTGAACTTCCTGTTGGCAGCCATCTTGTGTGGTAAGTTGGACTTTGACATCCTTGTTTGAGTCCAGTAGGCTACCTCAGTGGGCTACCTCATTGGGCTACCTCAGTGGGCTACCTCAGTGGGATACCTCAGTAGGCTACCTCAGTGGGCTACCTCAGTAGGCTACCTCAGTGGGCTACCTCAGTGGGCTACCTCAGTGGGCTACCTCAGTGGGCTACCTCAGTGGGCTACCTCAGTGGGCTACCTCAGTGGGCTACCTCAGTAGGCTACCTCAGGGGGCTACCTCAGTAGGCTACTGGACTCACTTTAGTGAAACTGAGGGGCCTTGTGATACTGCTGAGCACACTGACCACCTGTATGCCGACGTCATTTAACCAGATGAACTCTACTTCATCTGCCCCATCTTTTAAGGTCATAAACGGGAAAAAAATGAAAATGATGAGCCATCTTGTTCAACGTGCCTGCTTAAAACTGTCCTAGGCTTAGTTACTGAATTAATTTGTTTTTTAAAGGTAGCTTTTTAAACTGAAATAATCCTGTTTTAGACTACACTATCCTGGCTCAGTAAAATTAGTTAACAGCTGTACAGACAGTTAACAGCTGTACAATTAGTTAACAGCTGTACAATTAGTTAACAGCTGTACAATTAGTTAACAGCTGTACAATTAGTTAACAGCTGTACAATTATATAACAGCTGTATATTAGTTAACAGCTGTACAATTCTATAACAGCTGTACAATTAGTTAACAGTTGTAAAATCAGTTAACAGCTATAAAATTAGTTAACAGCTGTAAAATTCTATCTGTCCCAGCTACAAGCAGGAGATCCTGCGCCTGCGCAAGTTGCTGGGTATGTCTGAAGCTGAGGCTGGCATCCTGACAGACAGGCTGGCAAGAACCAAGAAAAGATAACTCAGTGGCCTCCAGCTAAATCCTTATCAACATCTCCGTCCATCTACAAATTATTAATGACTATGCACATATTTTTGATAAATAAAGATTATCTTTTACAATATTCAATTGCCTAATTTCCTTTTCTAACCATCCTTATCTAAAAGTTTGTTAACTGGTGTTTGAAATATAACTAAATTAATTACCATTCATAGCAAGTAAATGTGCTTGAGACAGACTTGATAGTGGATTTTGTTGTCAAAGATTTGTCAACTTCCTGTCAATGTAAGTGTAAGTCTGTGTTTATAGGCCGTTGACCATACATCTCCCAGCAGTAATGTCACACTGTTTTCTTAACCAGTTGTCACATCAGAGGCGTAGCGATGGGGGGGGGGGGGGCAGGGGGGTACATATGTCCCCGGGCGCCGACCTTAGGGGGCGCCAAAATGGGGTGTAAAAACAAATTCAAATGTTATTTGAGCTGCATTTTTGCATTTTAGGTAGTTTGGGGGGGGGGGGGGGTGCAAATCGAAAGATTGAGGGGGGTGGGGCGCAAAATTTATAGTGTGTCCCCGGGCGCCGGGAATGGTTGCTACGCCTCTGTGTCACATTGTATTCTGTCTCACCAACACTTGTCTCACCAACACCTGTCTCACGAACACTTGTCTCACAAACACTTGTCTCACCAACACTTGTCTCACCAACACTTGTCTCACCAACACCTGTCTCACGAACACTTGTCTCACAAACACTTGTCTCACCAACACTTGTCTCACCAACACTTGTCTCACCAACACTTGTCTCACCAACACTTGTCTCACAAACACTTGTCTCACAAACACTTGTCTCACCAACACTTGTCTCACCAACACTTGTCTCACAAACACTTGTCTCACCAACACTTGTCTCACCAACACCTGTCTCACCAACACTTGTCTCACCAACACTTAACTGCCTGTATCCCTGCATGTCTGCCTGCCAGTATCCCTACATGTATCCCTGCCTGTCTGCCTGCCTGTATCCCTGCCTGTATCCCTGCATGTCTGTTTGCCTGTATGTCTGTCTGCCTGTATGTCTGCATGTATCCATGTACTTGCTGCCCTCTCTACATGCCCCATCCATCTCACTGATCCACATTATAATATGAGAGCCACAGCACAAAACCTTAATCCCTGCTTGCCTTTAATCCCTGCCTATCTTTAATCCTGCTTGTCCAAGCTGCGCACATATTCTCTTAGATCTCTGGCAGAAGATGACGCGTGTATCTGGGTCATGGTGGGCCTGGTTCCGCCGCTGGATTAACCTGACACATTGATTAACTCACGTCGGCCAGGATTAACTGACGTCAAACACGCACACAAACTGTGTTAACTGATACTTCAGTCAACTCACGTCAAACACGCACACAAACTGTTAACTGATACTTCAGTCAACTCACGTCAAACACGCACACAAACTGTGTTAACTGATACTTCAGTCAACTCACGTCAAACACGCACACAAACTGTGTTAACTGATACTTCAGTCAACTCACGTCAAACACGCACACAAACTGTGTTAACTGATACTTCAGTCAACTCACGTCAAACACGCACACAAACTGTGTTAACTGATACTTCAGTCAACTCACGTCAAACACGCACACAAACTGTGTTAACTGATACTTCAGTCAACTCACGTCAAACACGCACACAAACTGTGTTAACTGATACTTCAGTCAACTCACGTCAAACACGCACACAAACTGTGTTAACTGATACTTCAGTCAAGAGCAAGGTCAGAGCAATACACACATTGGGAAAATGGATCACAAGGTCACATCAATAAACATTGAGATAATGACCACAAGGTGACAAATGCATTGAAGTAATTAGTCACATTAACACATTAATGTGTGCAAATCTAGGAGATGCCGATAACATAAAATGTCTTAAGTAGAAATTCGCTTATATATATATATATATATATATATATATATATATATATATATATATATATATATATATATATATATATATATATATATATATATATATATATATATATACACTAGACCACCCGTTATCCTTTGGATTATGTGCGGTTTTAAGGGTAATTCATCAATGATGTCACACTTGTTTGACGAATTTTATCATCCCACTGTCACACACAGTCACATAAAGCTAGTCCCACGTTTAATGTTACACCACCGGTTTCAGCTGAACTCTACTTCACCTGCCCAATGTCTCGAAAGGCATTTTTACCATACATATCATGTCATTCGACAGGGTAGCTAGCGCACTGTCCTCTCGGTCAGCTAGGCACACATAAATTGTTGAAAATATTTTATTTTACAATCTCCGTTAACATTTTTAAGGGAGGCCACTCTTCCCCATAAAGTAAAATTACGTTTAATAGGCCTATTATTTTGTAATTAAGTTATATCCTAACTAATTCAATCTATTCCATTGCTAAGGAACAAAGATATATATTTATTGCATAAACAGTTCAGTAGAAAAACTCAATTATTTTTTTGTATTTTTATACTTGTTTTTGTTCTTAAAAGAATTCAACGTTAAAATAATAAAAATGTTTGAGCTGATTCTATACACCCTTTTAAAATAAATAAAAATGTTGAAACAAACAACATAGCTGAAACATAAACAGTCGGTCAAACAAAAACGTTGAATCAAATTAAAATATGAAACAAAAGAAGAGTTAAAACAAAATCAAATGTTCAACCAAGTAAAAAGTCGAAACAAATTTAAAAAAAAATTAAACTAATAAAATCAGTTGAATCAAATAAAAAGTTTAAGCGAAAAAAATCTTTAAAAAAATAATCGAAAAGAACAAAATCTTGAAGCGAACAAAAGTTGAAGCGAACAAAATCTTGAAACAAATAAAAAGTTGAAATGACAAGAATGTTATGCAACAGGACCGCACTTTACCTGCTGGGTTAAGGTGAAGCCATTTTTCACTCTTGTCACTCTCTTGACTTGTGTGTCTCCACGCTCTCCTTCATGTTGGCAGACCTTCGGGACCTTTGGTTCTCATACCTTCAAGGTAGTGGTTCTCATACCTTCATGTTAGTGGTTCTCATACCTTCATGGTAGTGGTTCTCATACCTTCATGTTAGTGGTTCTCATACCTTCATGGTAGTGGTTCTCATACCTTCATGTTAGTGGTTCTCATACCTTCATGGTAGTGGTTCTCATACCTTCATGGTAGTGGTTCTCATATCTTCATGGTAGTGGTTCTCATACCTTCATGTTGGTAGTGGTTCTCATACCTTCATGGTAGTGGTTCTCATACCTTCATGGTAGTGGTTCTCATACCTTCATGGCAGTGGTTCTCATACCTCCATGGTGATTGTTCTCATACCTTCATGGTGATTGTTCTCATACCTTCATGGTAGTGGTTCTCATACCTTCATGGTAGTGGTTCTCATACCTCCATGGTAGTGGTTCTCATACCTTCATGGTAGTGGTTCTCATACCTTCATCGCAGTGGTTCTCATACCTTCATGGTGATTGTTCTCATACCTTCATGGTAGTGGTTCTCATACCTACATGGTAGTGGTTCTCATACCTTCATGTTAGTGGTTCTCATACCTTCATGGTAGTGGTTCTCATACCTTCATCGCAGTGGTTCTCATACCTTCATGGTGATTGTTCTCATACCTTCATGGTAGTGGTTCTCATACCTTCATGGTAGTGGTTCTCATACCTTCATGGTGATTGTTCTCATACCTTCATGGTGATTGTTCTCATACCTTCATGGTAGTGGTTCTCATACCTACATGGTAGTGGTTCTCATACCTTCATTGCAGTGGTTCTCATACCTTCATGTTGGCAGACCCTCTGGACATTGGTAGTGGTTCTCATACCTTCATGGTAGTGGTTCTCATACCTTCATGGTAGTGGTTCTCATACCTTCATCGCAGTGGTTCTCATACCTTCATCGCAGTGGTTCTCATACCTTCATCGCAGTGGTTCTCATACCTTCATGTTGGCAGACCCTCTGGACATTGGTAGTGGTTCTCATACCTTCATGGTAGTGGTTCTCATACCTTCATGGTAGTGGTTCTCATACCTTCATGGTAGTGGTTCTCATACCTTCATGGTAGTGGTTCTCATACCTTCATGGTAGTGGTTCTCATACCTTCATGGTAGTGGTTCTCATACCTTCATGGTAGTGGTTCTCATACCTTCATGGTAGTGGTTCTCATACCTTCATGGTAGTGGTTCTCATACCTTTATGGTAGTGGTTCTCATACCTTCATGGTAGTGGTTCTCATACCTTCATGGTAGTGGTTCTCATACCTTCATGGTAGTGGTTCTCATACCTACATGGTAGTGGTTCTCACACCTTCATGGTGATTGTTCTCATACCTTCATGGTAGTGGTTCTCATACCTTCATGGTGATTGTTCTCATACCTTCATGGTAGTGGTTCTCATACCTTCATGGTGATTGTTCTCATACCTTCATGGTAGTGGTTCTCATACCTTCATGGTAGTGGTTCTCATACCTTCATTGCAGTGGTTCTCATACCTTCATGTTGGCAGACCCTCTGGACATTGGTAGTGGTTCTCATACCTTCATGGTAGTGGTTCTCATACCTTCATGGTAGTGGTTCTCATACCTTCATCGCAGTGGTTCTCATACCTTCATCGCAGTGGTTCTCATACCTTCATCGCAGTGGTTCTCATACCTTCATGTTGGCAGACCCTCTGGACATTGGTAGTGGTTCTCATACCTTCATGGTAGTGGTTCTCATACCTCCATGGTGATTGTTCTCATACCTTCATGGTAGTGGTTCTCATACCTTCATGTTGGCAGACCCTCTGGACATTGGTAGTGGTTCTCATACCTTCATGGTAGTGGTTCTCATACCTTCATGGTGATTGTTCTCATACCTTCATGGTAGTGGTTCTCATACCTCCATGGTGATTGTTCTCATACCTTCATGGTAGTGGTTCTCATACCTTTATGGTAGTGGTTCTCATACCTTTATGGTAGTGGTTCTCATACCTTTATGTTGGCAGACCCTCGGGACATTGGTAGTGGTTCTCATACCTTTATGGTAGTGGTTCTCATACCTTTATGGTAGTGGTTCTCATACCTTTATGGTAGTGGTTCTCATACCTTTATGGTAGTGGTTCTCATACCTTTATGGTAGTGGTTCTCATACCTTCATGGTAGTGGTTCTCATACCTTTATGGTAGTGGTTCTCATACCTTCATGGTAGTGGTTCTCATACCTTCATCCCAGTGGTTCTCATACCTTCATGGTGATTGTTCTCATACCTTCATGGTAGTGGTTCTCATACCTTCATTGCAGTGGTTCTCATACCTTCATGGTAGTGGTTCTCATACCTTCATGGCAGTGGTTCTCATACCTTCATGGTAGTGGTTCTCATACCTTCATGGTAGTGGTTCTCATACCTTTATGGTAGTGGTTCTCATACCTTCATTGCAGTGGTTCTCATACCTTCATGTTGGCAGACCCTCTGGACATTGGTAGTGGTTCTCATACCTTCATGGTAGTGGTTCTCATACCTTCATGGTAGTGGTTCTCATACCTTCATCGCAGTGGTTCTCATACCTTCATCGCAGTGGTTCTCATACCTTCATCGCAGTGGTTCTCATACCTTCATGTTGGCAGACCCTCTGGACATTGGTAGTGGTTCTCATACCTTCATGGTAGTGGTTCTCATACCTCCATGGTGATTGTTCTCATACCTTCATGGTAGTGGTTCTCATACCTTTATGGTAGTGGTTCTCATACCTTCATGTTGGTAGTGGTTCTCATACCTCCATGGTGATTGTTCTCATACCTTCATGGTAGTGGTTCTCATACCTTTATGGTAGTGGTTCTCATACCTTCATGTTGGTAGTGGTTCTCATACCTTCATGTTGGTAGTGGTTCTCATACCTCCATGGTGATTGTTCTCATACCTTCATGGTAGTGGTTCTCATGCCTTTATGGTAGTGGTTCTCATACCTTCATGTTGGTAGTGGTTCTCATACCTCCATGGTGATTGTTCTCATACCTTCATGGTAGTGGTTCTCATGCCTTTATGGTAGTGGTTCTCATACCTTCATGTTGGTAGACCCTCTGGACATTGGTAGTGGTTCTCATACCTTCATGGCAGTGGTTCTCATACCTTCATGGTAGTGGTTCTCATACCTTCATGGTAGTGGTTCTCATACCTTCATGGTAGTGGTTCTCATACCTTCATGGTAGTGGTTCTCATACCTTCATGGTAGTGGTTCTCATACCTTTATGGTAGTGGTTCTCATACCTTCATGGTAGTGGTTCTCATACCTCCATGGTAGTGGTTCTCATACCTTCATGGTAGTGGTTCTCATACCTTCATGGTAGTGGTTCTCATACCTTCATGGTAGTGGTTCTCATACCTCCATGGTAGTGGTTCTCATACCTTCATGTTGGTAGACCCTAGGGACCAATGACAATGGACCTCAAACCTTCTCTCTCGAGACCGACCACATCTACAGTAACCTCTGACCCATGACCAACTGTAGGGAGTTAAAGGAGTTCTTAACCTACATTCGACTATATTGTGGCTAATGGGTTCATAAATATTTTTTTCTTAAACCATTCAAATGAGTGAATTAGCAGTAAGCCAACTACTAGACAGTTGTGTTAGATTACACAATAAGATTTGCAGTTACAGGTAGCAACGGTTAGTTTTTGGTTTTGACAAGTACAGGTGAGTGCAATACAAGGCGTTAGGTAACACGGAGTGAGAACCTGGAATTTACTGCCTGTGACGTCACACTTGGAACAATCAGGGTAGAACACAGGTGACCAGACAATATTTGTTTCTGAAATACAGGAGGGAGGGTGGAGGGAGGGTAGAGGGAGGGTGGGTGGAGGGTGGGTGGAGGGAGGGTGGGTGGAGGGTGGGGGGTGGGTGGAGGGTGGGTGGAGGGAGGGTGGGTGGAGGGTGGGGGGTGGGTGGAGGGTAGAGGGTAGAGGGAGGGTGGGTGGGTGGAGGGTGGGTGGAGGGAGGGAGGGTAGATGGAGGCTGAAGGAAGTGTGGAGGGAGGGTGGAGGGAGTGTGGAGGGAGGGTGGAGGGAAGGTGGAGGGAGGGAGGGTGGAAGGAAGATAGAGGGAGGGTGGTAGGTGGAGGAAGGGTGGATGGAGAGTGGAGGGAGGGTGGGGGGGGGGGGGGGGGTTGGAAGATTTCGTCTGCGATCGCCGTGGACCGTGCTTATGTGGACGGTCACAGGTGAATGACATCATTTATTTTCTGGAGCTCTCCAGCTTTCTGGGTCGCAAAATGTTAAATGTCAACACAAAATGTCAACACAAAATGTCAACACAAAATGTCAACACAAAATGTCAACACAAAATGTCAACACAAAATGTCAACACAAAATGTCAACACAAAATGTCAACACAAAATGTTAAATGTCAACATAAAATGTTAAATGTCAACACAAAATGTCAACACAAAATGTTAACACAAAATGTTAACACAAAATGTTAAATGTCAACACAAAATGTCTTGAGAGTTTCCTTCAATAATAAGTCATTTTGCGAAATTTGGCATTATATAGAATTTTAGAAATTGCCGGTATATATATATATATATATATATATATATATATATATATATATATATATATATATATATATATATATATATATATGTATATGTATATATATATATATATATATATATATATATATATATATATATATATATATATATATATGCATACAAGTATACATACACATATCTTTATACAGTTAAAGCGTGGTGTGTCTGTGGCGATGATGTGTAGGCTGCGACTACAAACGAACAAACGAACAAACGAACAAACAAGAGATACAACAAGAGAGATGATAAAGTCAGATCTTGTGGTACCATTAATAGCAGCCCACAAAACCCTGTACCATCAATAGCAGCCCACAATGCTCTGTGTTCGCTCAACATGTTAGAAATTTGTTCAAGAATGGCCAAAAAAATTAAAAATTGTAGCCAAAACAAGAAATGTGGTCTACTATAAATTAAAAAGCCCAACCTAGCCTGTCGCCATGTTACATGAAACAACGGCGCCATGTTCGTCCCGGCATTCCTAGCTCGATGTCAACATGGTCACTTGTTGTCATCATGACATCATCAGATGGCTGAGCCATTGCTGGATGTTTGCGACATCTGTCTGTCAGGCATTATGTCATGTCCGCATGTCACTACTGACAGACAGTCGGTCAGACAGTCGGTCAGACAGTTGGTCGGTCAGACAGTCGGTCAGTCATACAGTCGGTCAGTCAGACAGTCGGTCAGACAGTCGTTCAGACAGTCGGTCAGACAGTCGGTCCGACAGTTGGTCAGACAGTCGGTCCGACAGTCGGTCAGTCAGACAGTCGGTCAGACAGTCGGTCAGACGGTCAGACAGTCAGACAGTCGGTCAGTCAGACAGTCGGTCAGACAGTCGGTCAGTCAGACAGTCGGTCAGACAGTCGGTCAGTCAGACAGTCGGTCAGACAGTCAGACAGTCGGTCAGTCAGACAGTCGGTCAGACAGTCGGTCAGACAGTCAGACAGTCGGTCAGTCAGACAGTCGGTCAGACAGTCTGTCAGACAGTCGGTCAGACAGTCGGTCAGACAGTCGGTCAGACAGTCGTCAGACAGTCGTCAGTCGGTCAGACAGTCGGTCAGACAGTCAGACAGTCGATCGGTCAGACAGTCAGACAGTCGATCGGTCAGACAGTTTGTCAGACAGTTTGTTATGTCGGCCTGTCACGACAATATCTCTGACAATTTCATGGCGACGTTGTTTATGGGATCTAAGGGGCACACAAAGTTACAACGTCGGATGTACAGAGGGCAAGTTTAGTCACACACACACATCTGCTTCACACACACACACACACATACTAAAACACACACAGACACACATAATATCTCACGCAAACACACACTCACACAATTAGACACATATACATACACTCAGGCACACCACACACTCTTCTCTCTCTCTCACAATCTAACACGTACAAACTCACACAGCCACACACACACACACACACACACACATATATATATATATATATATATATATATATATATATATATATATATATATATATATATATATATATATATATATATATAAAGTGACTTCGTGGTAGAGAGCTAGACTACTAATCCAAAGGTCCCTGGTTCAAGTCAGAAGAACGTCCCTGAGTCCATCCAAAGCAAAAGAGGCCGTGCATAATACTGACCACTCTATCTTTTCATATGCCGAGGTCTATGAAACAGATGAACTCTACTTCATCTGCCCTTATGATAGACACATACTGTGTTGTGTAGATCTCATAAAGCTACTGTGTTGTGTATATCTCATAAAGCCACTGTGTTGTGTAGATCTCATAAAGCTACTGTGTTGTGTAGATCTCATAAAGCTACTGTGATGTGTAGATCTCACAAAGCTACTGTGTTGTGTAGATCTCATAAAGCTACTGTGTTGTGTAGATCTCATAAAGCTACTGTGTTGTGTAGATCTCATAAAGCTACTGTGTTGTGTAGATCTCACAAAGCTACTGTGTTGTGTAGATCTCATAAAGGTACTGTGTAGATCTCATAAATCAACCCTATTTTCACTAGTCACTAGGATATCCTGCTCAATGTTTTAAGTCCAACAGTGCTAGATATAAATCTATCTCGCGCTGGTTAACATTTCCTGACCACCAACAAAGTCACAACGAGGCTTTAGAAACCTACACGTTACACAGCTGCTAGTGGAAGGTACCAAACAACATACGTCAAACAAGGCTAAAATTAGTGGCCCGATTAGACAAATAAGTTGTAACTTGGACATACGGACACAAAAAATGTACACACTTTTGGGGAAAACTAAAAAAATATTAAATTTAGGCCTACCTTACATTCCAACTCCAGATACTAATCCAGGAAATACAAGTTTAAAACTTAACAAGCTGTAAACTTCACCCATAGACATCAAGCAAGAAATGACAATTTCTACCATCAGATTGAATGATGGTTAAAAATTATCATGTGTTTTAATTTAATTAATTAGTTGATCAGCGAGCTTTTGTTTCGGTGGTGGGTCTGTGTGGTAGTGTGGCTGTGTAATATGAGAACCTCCACAGTTGTGTGATGTAGTTGTGTAACATGGAAACTACCACAGTTTTGTTGTTTGGCTAGGTGGCTGTGTGTTTGTGTGTTTGTGTGGCTGTGTGGTAGTGGTTGTGTGGCGGTTTGGTTCTGTGGCTGTGTGTGTGTGTTTGTGTGGTTGTGTGGCTATGTGGTTGTGTGGCTGTGTGTTTGTATGTTTGTGTGGCTGTGTGGCTGTGTGTTTGTATGTTTGTGTGGCTGTGTGGCTGTTTGTTTGTATGTTTGTGTGGCTGTGTGGCTGTGTGTTTGTATGTTTGTGTGGTTGTGTGGCTGTGTGTTTGTATGGCTGTGTGGCTGTGTGTTTGTGTGTTTGTGTGTTTGTGTGTTTGTGTGGCTGTGTGGCTGTGTGGCTGTGTGGCTGTGTGGCTGTGTGGCTGTGTGGCTGTGTGGCTGTGTGGCTGTGTGGCTGTGTGGCTGTGTGGTTGTGTGGTTGTGTGGTTGTGTGGTTGTGTGGTTGTGTGGTTGTGTGGCGGTTTGGTTCTGTGGCTGTGTGTGTGTGTTTGTGTGGTTGTGTGGCTATGTGGTTGTGTGACTGTGTGGTTGTGTGGCTATGTGGTTGTGTTACTGTGTCGTTATCTGACTGTGTAGCTGTGTGGTTGTGTGACTGTGTGGTTGTGTGGCTGTGTGTTTGTATGTTTGTGTGGCTGTGTGTTTGTATGTTTGTGTGGCTGTGTGGCTGTGTGTTTGTATGTTTGTGTGGCTGTGTGGCTGTGTGTTTGTATGTTTGTGTGGCTGTGTGGCTGTGTGGCTGTGTGGCTGTGTGGCTGTGTGGCTGTGTGGCTGTGTGGCTGTGTGGCTGTGTGGCTGTGTGGCTGTGTGGCTGTGTGGCTGTGTGGCTGTGTGGCTGTGTGGCTGTGTGGCTGTGTGGCTGTGTGGCTGTGTGGCTGTGTGGTTGTGTGGTTGTGTGGTTGTGTGGTTGTGTGGTTGTGTGGCGGTTTGGTTCTGTGGCTGTGTGTGTGTGTTTGTGTGGTTGTGTGGCTATGTGGTTGTGTGACTGTGTGGTTGTGTGGCTATGTGGTTGTGTTACTGTGTCGTTATCTGACTGTGTAGCTGTGTGGTTGTGTGACTGTGTGGTTGTGTGGCTGTGTGTTTGTATGTTTGTGTGGCTGTGTGTTTGTATGTTTGTGTGGCTGTGTGGCTGTGTGTTTGTATGTTTGTGTGGCTGTGTGGCTGTGTGTTTGTATGTTTGTGTGGCTGTGTGGCTGTGTGGCTGTGTGGCTGTGTGGCTGTGTGGCTGTGTGGCTGTGTGGCTGTGTGGCTGTGTGGCTGTGTGGCTGTGTGGCTGTGTGGCTGTGTGGCTGTGTGGCTGTGTGGCTGTGTGGCTGTGTGGCTGTGTGGCTGTGTGGCTGTGTGGCTGTGTGGCTGTGTGGCTGTGTGGCTGTGTGGCTGTGTGGCTGTGTGGCTGTGTGGCTGCGTGGTTGTGTGGTAGTGTAACATAAGAACCCCTATGTTTCCACCTCTGAGCGAAGTTTGCCGGTGGAATGTCCTCAGGTGTTTTATTTGTTTTTGTAATCGTGCGACGGAAGCGGGTCATCTGCCGCTGTAAATATCCACGCTGACCACGTGACAGACGCCATCCCCCCCCCCCCCTACAGACGGTGAGTGACGGGTGGGTTCAAGCGCAGTCACGCGTAAACACGACTTACCTGATTGTTGGAGAATCAAAAATTAAATTTTAAATGAGATTCCAGGATTTTTGTAAGGAGCAAAGACATGGTAGGTAAGAAACTACAGACGGGTTTTGAAATATTCAGTTTAGTTTTGTAATGGCTTTTTTTTCCAGAATATTCTACCAACTAGATTTAGTTTATCTACTACATTGAGAAGTGTGGTTTTATACCATTTCTCTGATTTCAAAAACATTCATGATGCTGTAATATTTTAGCATTTATGATGACAACATATTTAATTCTGATAGTAGACAACATATTTTTGTAAAAACGAATAGTGTTAAGCTACTTTATTACATACTAAAGTAATTATTGATCTGTTTTGACATTTAAACTTAAATGTCTAGACATATGCATATTTATATTAAGTGAGTGACTATTTCCCCTAGTTCGCATGTCTTAATATTCTAGGAATCATTATGTCAAATTGTTTTTACTACAAGGATTACAAAACAGATTGTTTTGCTTTCATTGTTTTCGGTTGTATTGTGTTTATATTTTGTTTCTTTTTTTTGTTTAGAGTGATAATTAGTTTTGTTTTGTTTTGTCGGCCTACCTTGTGTGTTTCTTATTTCTTCAGAGTACTACTTTCAATTTATATTACATCATAGCGAAACAATGACATATATATATATATATATATATATATATATATATATATATATATATATATATATATATATATATATATATATATATATATATATATATAAATATATATATATATATATATAATTTTAATTTTTTTAAATTTTTAAAAAAATTTATTTATAATGATGGAAGAAATTTGAACCCCTCTCCTCCCCCCCCCCCCAAGACGATCCTGGCTACGCCACTGGTAACAGAAAGTTAGGGTTTATCTAGTTAGTGTAACAGGAAGTTTGGCAAATTTAGTTAGTGTAAAACATGGCATATTTTAGCTAAAACACTTTTTTATTTATCTTAGTTTATTTACCTCAGCCCTTCCCACTTTCCGCCCACTTTATTGCTGATGTTTACCGTAAGTGCTAAATTTAATTAAATCTTAATGAATTAATCTATTGCCTAACACATAATCCACGCTAATATCTTGAATTATCTGCTCCCATCCATTGCCTTAACCCCACCCCAAACTATTGGCTTACCCTTCTACCAATGTAAAGCCCCACCCAATCTATTGCCACGAACAATCCATGCCCTCCCCTCCCCCACCCCTCCCCCTACCCCACCCCTTCCCTCCCCCTCCCACACCCCATCCCCCTCCCCTCCCCTCCCACACCCCATCCCCCTCCCCTCCCCCTCCCCTCCCCTCCCCTCCCCCTCCCCTCCCCTCCCCTCCCACACCCCATCCCCCTCCCCTCCCCTCCCCCTCCCCTACCCTCCCACACCCCTCCCCTACCCTCCCACACCCCTCCCCTACCCTCCCACACCCCTCCCCTACCCTCCCACACCCCTCCCCCTCCCACACCCCTTCCCCTCTCCTCCCCTCCCACACCCCTCCCCCTCCCCCACTCCTTCCCTTCCCTCCCCCTCCCACACCCCTCCCCCTCCCCTACCCTCCCACACACCCCCCTCCCCTCCAGTGTTTTGTGTAGTGATGGTCCAGATAAACAAAGCCGTCCATCTTTGGTCACGTGGTCATGTTGCACCTGTCAGGTGCTGGTCCTGGGCTATGATTAGACGTCAATCACATGACTATGTGTGTCACAACACCAGTCTCCCCCCCCCCCCCTCTACAGAACTATCGTTTACACGCAAGTGTCTAAGCCAGATGTATTGTGTATATCAGCAAGGATTCGACCTAGCAACTTAAGTTTGATGTGTTGTGTGTGTTGGTCATTGGTATGAATTTAACACACGAATTCAAGCTTTGATAAACCCAAAAATTCAAAAAAATTAAAGAATATGGTATAAAATAAAGAGACCTACAGTGCCTGCAGTGCCTGCAGTACCAACCGAATCAAAACCTCAGCAAAATGTTGGAATTACAACATTAACACGATACTGCTCTATAAAACGTTAACACGACAATGCTGTATAAAACGTCTGTCATAAGGCAATCTATCAGACCGGCAGGGCGTGCTGTAAACGATGCTTTACCATCTAAGTACATTTTCATAGGTACAGAGCTGTCTATTAGTAAGATTATTTGGCCAACAATGTGATATCTTACCTGGCCGACAATGTAATATTTTACCTGGCCAACAATGTGACATTTTATCTGGCCAACAATGTGACATTTTACCTGGCCAACAATGTGACATTTTACCTGGCCAACAATGTAATATTTTACCTGGCCAACAATGTGACATTTTACCTGGCCAACAATGTGACATTTTACCTGGCCAACAATGTGACATTTTACCTGGCCAACAATGTGACATTTTACCTGGCCAACAATGTGACGCCTTACCTAGCCAACAATGTGACATTTTACCTGGCCAACAATGTGACATTTTACCTGCCAACAATGTGACATTTTACCTGGCCAACAATGTAACATTTTACCTGGCCAACAATGTGACATTTTACCTGGCCAACAATGTGACATTTTACCTGGCCAACAATGTGACGCCTTACCTGGCCAACAATGTGACATTTTACCTGGCCAACAATGTGACATTTTACCTGCCAACAATGTGACATTTTACCTGGCCAACAATGTAACATTTTACCTGGCCAACAATGTGACATTTTACCTGCCAACAATGTGACATTTTACCTGGCCAACAATGTAACATTTTACCTGGCCAACAATGTGACATTTTACCTGGCCAACAATGTGACATTTTACCTGGCCAACAATGTGACGCCTTACCTGGCCAACAATGTAACATATTACCTGGCCAACAATGTGACATTTTACCTGGCCAACAATGTGACATCTTACCTGGCCAACAATGTGACATTTTACCTGGCAAACAATGTGACATTTTACCTGGCCAACAATGTGACATTTTACCTGGCCAACAATGTAACATTTTACCTGGCCAACAATGTGACATTTTACCTGGCCAACAATGTGACATTTTACCTGGCCAACAATGTGACATCTTACCTGGCCAACAATGTGACGCCTTACCTGGCCAACAATGTGACATTTTACCTGGCCAACAATGTGACATCTTACCTGGCCAACAATGTCACATTTTACCTGGCAAATAATGTGACATTTTACCTGGCCAACAATGTGACATTTTACCTGGCCAACAATGTAACATTTTACCTGGCCAACAATGTGACATTTTACCTGGCCAACAATGTGACGCCTTACCTGGCCAACAATGTGACATTTTACCTGGCCAACAATGTGACATCTTACCTGGCCAACAATGTGACATTTTACCTGGCAAACAATGTGACATTTTACCTGGCCAACAATGTGACATTTTACCTGGCCAACAATGTAACATTTTACCTGGCCAACAATGTGACATTTTACCTGGCCAACAATGTGACATTTTACCTGGCCAACAATGTGACATTTTACCTGGCCAACAATGTAACATCTTACTTGGCCAACAATGTGACATCTTACTTGGCCAACAATGTGACATCTTACCTGGCCAACAATGTGACGCCTTACCTGTCTCGCCTTGTCTCACCTGGCTAACGCCTAGAATTTGGCCTAACATCTTGACACAGGCAGGATTAGCTGGCAGGAGCTGGCTTAGACATTTTGTTGTGTAACTCGTGCGAGTGTTTTTTTTTGTTCTTGTCCCTGGATTATCCGCCCCTTATGTACAGAACACACCGCTGGGAAGGTGGTGTATTTTCATCCCAAAATGTCTCGAGAGAAATGGACGGTAAGGTGGTGTTTATTATGGACGGTAAGGTGGTGTTTATTCGAGGGTAACATATCATTGGTGGTGGTAGTTGTAGTATTGTGACATTGTGTGACAGTGGGGCTAAGTGACGGCGTGGTACCGTGACAGTGTGACGATGTCACGTTTTGATGATGTGACAATGTCACGTTGAAAGCTGAACAAAAACTAATCATTTCGTTAATGTGTTGAAATAATTTTTGTGCGGTTAGAAAATTACTGCGCGATAAAAAAAATGTAACGTAATTAGCGTTAATAACAAATTTCCTTCAACACACTTGAGTTGATGTATGATAGATCTATGTGGCATGTATGTTTTTTCTAATGTTTTGTTTAAATGATTTAATCACACAGGCTCTACTTAGATGTGGGCATGGTACAGCACCCACTGTCCGCATGATGCGTGTAGTCTGCATGACAGATGCTGCATGACATGTCAGACGTACAGCATGGTCAACGGCTAGGGTAGTGGTGGTCAGTGATGGACTAACAGACCCAGAATTGTTGACTGCATTGACCCCTGACCCAAGCCAGCAGCTGAGGTCACTGATTGACCCCTGACCCAAGCCAGCAGCTGAGGTCAGTGACTGACCCCTGACCCCTAGACCCACGCCAGCAGCTGAGGTCAGTGACTGACCCCTGACCCCTAGACCCAAGTCACCAGCTGAGATCAGTGACTGACCCCTGACCCCACGCCAGCAGCTGTGGTCAGTGACTGACCCTTGACCCCTGACCCAAGACGACATCTGGGAGATCTATGATGGTACCCTAGACTGAAGCACTAAACCACAGGTTGACGATGTACACAAGAATCGTCAGCAGACAAGTTTTCTAACCAGGATTATTGTTGTGGATTAAATTCAAAGGATTAAAGTTCAATCAGAAAATCAAAAAGCGATCAGTGAAGCGTGTACATAGTGAAACCAAAAGGCAGAAATATAATAAAAAAAAAAACCATGAAATCCGTGAAATTTTCGCTCAGTTCAGACCTGCTGGCCGCATCTGTTTTGGTGTTTAGTTTCGTAACTTTGGTGGACTGTCAATTTTCCGACTTTTATACAAACCTTGAAGCTCTATTCTCCGGATCCCCACCCACCCCGCCCACCAATGAGAGTAGGCAGGGGCGGACCACTGTGAAAACCGCCTTACAGTCACGTGGTCAGCCGGCTTCCGGTGCCCAGAGCTCTCCCGGTGACCTGTTCAGTCTGATGGAGATCAACAGGTGGGATAAGATACCGGAGACTCTCTTGGTGCCGGCATCTTCCGGTACTAGCCGGAACACCGCCGGCAAGTCGAGCGGCTCCCCCGGGGTCAGCCAGAAGATGGGTCAGTGGCAGGGCATCCCGGTCTTTGATTCTTCCCACACGGCTCAAAGCTGGGACTATTCTTCCAACGGCCTTGAACCTGGCCCCAACCCTGGAATCGACTCTGGAAACATGGTCGGCGGCCAAGGGAGGAATCAGGAGAGTCAGGATTTCTTCCTCCCACTGGCTGACCACTCCCCTGGGTCAACCATGGCCGACCAGCCCGGCCCCATGGCCGACTGGTCCTCTCCCCCGGTCAGCAAAGACACGTACAAGTACGAGGACGAGCCGACGCCCAGACCCAGGCCACCCTCTGATGGCGAGGCGATGGCCAAGGCCATTCTACGAGGCCAGGTCAAGCGATGGGAGTGGAACTACTCGACAACTCTGGGCAGGGGGTCGTCGGGTGGGGGCGGGAACGACCAGTACATCAGCCACGTCGAGTGCTGCCAGCGTCTGCCCTACATCTGCGGCATCGACATGATGTGCGTCATAGAGAAGAGCCAGTGCGAGGAGTTTTGTGTGTGCGCGGGCAATCCCAGCATGCCCCACTGTGTCAAGGACGTCATCCCGCGCATCAAGAAAACAATGGCCGTGCTGGAGCACAAGATACTCGAGAAGATGTCCAAGGAACTAAACCTGCCCACACCGAGGCCGCTGACGCCTTTACCTGAAACAACGACACACCATCCCGTCACTGTAAGGCGTGTGTATGCCCCGCCTGCTAGAGCGAGACCTTCAGCAAACACAACAACAAAACGAACAACCACAACCACAAAACGAGCACCCACAACTACAAAACGAACATCCACAACCACAAAACCTACAACAAAACGAACAACCACAACTACAAAACCTACAACAAAACGAACAACAACATCACCTACAACAAAACGAATAACAACATCACCCACAACAAAACGAACAACCACAACCATAAAATTCACAACCAGGACAACAAAACTACCAACGACCACATCAAAAACTACTACAACAACGACAAAACCAACAACTACAAAACAAACAACTACAACAAAAAAACCAACAACTACAACAATAAAATCCACAAAAATAACAACATCAATACCACCTCCACCACCAACACGAATGACACAGCCACCACCATCACCAACACCACCAACCGCTAGCCCCCCTACTCCAGCACCAAGGCTCACCCCCACCGCCCCAGACCTAACGACACCCGAGTCCCACCCAGCCAACGAGTCTCTCGTCTTCCTGTCTGTGGCATCTGCCCTCAGTCTAGAGCATTCTGCCCCTGCCATTCACCAACAATCTGCCCCTGCCCTACAGCAGTCTGCCCCTGTCCTTCACCAACAATCTGCCCCTGCCCTACAACAGTCACCTGCCCCCACCACAGCTAAGACCCCAACCTTCTTCATTGCCCCCACCACCCCACCACCATCACAAGGCGCGCGACGAGAATTAAAGAGTCGAGAAGCCACCACCAACCTACCCCAGCCCACCACCAACCTACCCCAGCCCACCACCAACCTACCCCAGACCACCAACAACCTACCCCAGACCACCAACAACCTACCCAAATCCACCACCAACCTATCCCAGCCAACTAGCGACCTACCCCAACCTATCACCACCCCACCCCAGCCTACAACGCCAGAGCCGTCAGACTACAGAGAAACGAGATCAGAATCTAGACCAAACCCAGCTTCGGCGCAGTCGACCTCATCAGCTGACCACGCTAACCAATCAGATTTGACAACAAAAACAATCGTGTCCGACACAGCATCTAGGACACCCAGCCACACCGCAGACGACACACCTGACCCCACGACAACACCACCTGCCTCACGTCTGCTTCACTCTGTAGCAGACACCGCAACGGGAGGTCATCCTTCAAGCACACCACGTGCGTCATCAGCCACCCAAATGCCAGAAACTCCAGAAAGCTACAGTAGAGAATCAGCACAAGATGTCAGTAGACAGGAAGGTGTAGCTCCAGGCTCTTTTACCGGCACAACCGTCGCACAGCAGACGCGTGACGTCACCAGAAATGGCTTCCTCCCGCTGATATCATTCTCTGATATCTGGCACCCCACCAACAACACCCCCGCCCCTGCACGCCCTGCCACACCCAGCCCAACATCCGGTGCCAACATGTCTGCCGACCCCTCCCCCCACCTCCCCAGACTGACCAGCGAGCAGGAACTGTTTGCCTGGCTCAACCCTGGACGTGCGGGCCAGCAGATGAACTTTGACCTGACGACAAGTGCCGCAGTCCCGCCGGGATCCGAACCTGATGACTCTTGTGACGAGCAGTGCGGGGCGCGTGGAGGGAAGTGTATGATGGGCAACGACTTCAAACCACGCTGTGTCGTGCTGACCGATGACCCGTGTGCTCACTTGACCTGTATCCACGGCAGGTAGGCTGCTCACCCACACAGTTCAAAGGTCATGTCGTGTGAACATGTGTGTGGCACATGATGTCATGTGATGTGTGAAGTGCGATGTTGCTTGTGATGTGTGAAATGATGTTGGCTTGTGATGCATGAGAACGATGTTGGCTTGTGATGTATGAGAATGATGTTGGCTTGTGATGTGTGAAGTGTGATGTTGGCTTGTGATGTATGAGAATGATGTTGGCTTGTGATGTGCGAAGAGTGATGTTGGCTTGTGATGTGTGAAGTGTGATGTTGGCTTGTGATGTGGGAAGTGTGATGTTGGCTTGTGATGTGCGAAGTGTGATGTTGGCTTGTGATGCGCGAAGTGTGATGTTGGCATGTGATGTGTGAAGTGTGATGTTGGCATGTGATGTGTGAAGTATGATGTTAGCTTGTGATGTGTGAAGTGTGATGTTGGCTTGTGATGTGTGAGCATGATGTTGACATCCCGCAGGTGCGAGCCACGTGCAGGTGTCCACACCTGTAACTGCACGCAGGGTTGGACTGGCACCTTCTGTGAACAACCCTGTCCACTGGACTGTGGGGAACATGGCGTCTGTAGCCGGGTTGGCTCCAACCAAACGGGTTGCATCTGTCAGCACAACTACACGGGGCACCAGTGTGACGAGATACGGAAGTTTGTCACCACAGGTTGGTCTGTCTGAAGTATATCTTAGGTGTGTCTTAGGTATGTCTTATGTCTGCCTTAAGTCTGTCTTAAGTCAGTCTTAGGTCTGTCTTAGTTCTGTTTGAAGTCTGTCTTAGGTCTATCTTAAGTCTGTCTTAGGTCTGTCTGAAGTCTATCTTAAGTCTGTCTGAAGTCTGTCTTAGGTCTGTCTTAGGTCTGTCTTAAGTCTGTCTTAGGTATGTCTTAGGTCTGTCTTAGTTCTGTTTGAAGTCTGTCTTAGGTCTGTCTTAGGTCTGTCTTATGTCTGTCTTAAGTCTGTCTTAAGTAGCCTATGTCTTAAGCTGCAACAGATAGGTCTGTCTTAAGTCTGTCTTAGGTCTGTCTTAAGTCTGTGTTAAGTCTCTCTTAAGTCTGTCTTAGGTCTGTCTTAAGTCTGTCTTAAATCTGTCTTAAGTCTGTCTTAAGTCTGTCTTAAGTCTGTCTTAACTTACAACATGTAGATCTTTCTAAAGTCCGTCTAAACTAACAACAAAAAAATCTAAACAAAGATTTTGCTATCGTCTTCACAAGACGCCAGTGAAACGTGTCTATGCTGTCTAAAGCTAAACATGTACGCTACGACCCGTTAAAATTTAAGACACCAAGACACATGTCTCAACGAAATAAACTCTAGCTCTGTCTTGGCCTGTCCTGTACGACATGTCATTGTCTAATTACATTTTTCTTTAGATGGCCGTGGGGTTAAATTTTTCTTTAGATGGCCGTGGGGTTAGATTTTTCTTTAGATGGCCGTGGGGGGAAATTTTTCTTTAGATGGCCGTGGGGTTAAACAAGACAGAATTTACGTCGAAAGCTTTAGTAGTTTAGTGTTTTAAAGAAGAAATGAAATGTTTAAGTGAAAAGGTTTATGTGAAAAAGTTTTTGTCGAAAGGTTTTAAAAATGTTTGAGACAAAACGCTTAAGAAAACATATTTAAGACTACAGGTTTAAAAAAAATGTTTAAAATGTAAGGTTTAAAAAAATATTAAAAGGAAAGTTTAAAGAGACAAAAAAACATTTAAGACCATAGATTTAAAATAATGTTTACTATAATTTACAGTTTCCCAAAGATCCGATTTTTGCTGCAAGTTGTTTACTGGTTATATGAACTATTGTGTGGCATCCAGTGGCCTCGTCTAGTGCTACAAACAAGCAAACAAATAAACAAACAAACAAACAACAACAACGTTCAAACCAGTCCAAGTGTGGTCCCATCCCCCACAATTCCAAGTGCTGGTGTTTGTTGTCAGCTATCAACCATGTCAGTCACGTGAGATACTATGTCAGTCACACTTGACGCATGCGCCCCAACATTTAAATCAGCTTATGAATATTCATAAATCCCAAGTGACCCCCCCCCCCACCTCAAATATGTCTTTGTTATGATGTACTCCGCGTTAGAAAGTCAAAATTTAAAATTTAAAACTTTTCTTCACAAAGAATGATAGGCCTACTAGCTTGTTTCATAGTTCATTCCATCTAGTGCCATATGCTTTTAAATTGTGTGAGGAATATTTGATTGCTAGCCTACATTCTCCCCACACTCTCCCCACACTCTCCTCATAATCTCCCCACACTTCCTTAGTGCCAGTTTAAAAATGTTTTTTTAGAAAAGATAAGCATGATATTTGTATGTTTCTAAATTTCCCAGAGATCTGTCACCTATTTTATTCTAAAATTACAACTTATTAAGATAGTCAAATAATCGAATATTTCTCAATGGCCCAGAGTTCACCTTGGAGCCGGATGGCCTGGCAGCGTGGGAGGTGGCCATCGTGGCCGTGGTGACGGCCATCTGCCTGGCCCTGGTCTGTGTCCTACTGCCCTACATCCTGTGGAGGCGTCAGTGGCTACCCATCAGGAAACTTGTCTTCTACTTCCAGGAGTACGAAGATGATGGTAGGTTCTAGAACTAGATTCCACGGGGTCACGTGTGTCCCGTGTTACATATGTTGGGGGGGGGGGGGGGGGGGGCTTTGGTTAAAATGGTCGAAACGAGTTAAGATGAGAATTTTTTTTTTTTACTTGCAAAACCCACAACTAAATTTAAAAAAAATAAGTTGCATTGCTAGTTTCTCGAATGATTAATTTGTTTATGTAATAATAATTTTCGGGGCGGAGTGGTCTAGCGGTAGAAAGCCGAACTGCTAACCCGTAAGTCTCGAGTTCGAATCCGGGTTCAAGTCAGTAGACCGTCCCTGAGTCCACCCAACTCTGATGGGTACCTAACTCGCGTTGGGGAAAGTAAAGGCGGCTGGGCATAGTGCTGACCACACCATCTCTTCATATGCCGAGGTCACTCTACTTCACTTGCCCTACAGATCGCCAGCCTTGAAAGGGAACTTTACTTTAATAATATTCATTGAGTTATGTTGCCGCTAAGCTTATTGATAGTAACGCCATCTTCTGAACGACATGCTCGCTATGTTAACAATGGTGGGATTTATAAAAATTTTCGCCGTTTTGGTCTTGAAGCTTGATCACGTGATGATGATTGATGGTAGCCCAGCCATCAGGTCGTGGGCAACATGTTAATGCCGACACTACACAGCGGGGAGGGGGGGTGGTTAGCTTTGAAGTGGGATCAGTTCATTTCTGCGACCTTTCGTCCATCAATGGATGTAGAATATCTGAGCACTTCCGTCAACAACTTGTTTTGTTTCTGGTTTAAGTCGACGCTCTACTGCAGCCTAGTGACGTCATACCTACGTCACCTAGCCTGTCTGTGTCCTAACGTGGCGATGATCTAACCCCCCCCCCCCCCCCCCCCCGTGGCGATGATCTAACCCCAATTAACCTCTGCCGGCTAGACGATCAAGTCATTAAATAGCTGATAGTAAAACAACATGGCGTCGTGCCTGGCTGGTCGTGTCTTGTACCTGACTTATGTGGTGACGTCATGTTTGATTCATTCAGTTCAGGGGTTCTAAAAGTTTTGGCTTGAAGTGTATACTTTTTAAAATAATCTCATGTGTCACATCGCCACAGCACAGGGTGGGGAGGGAGAGTATTGTGTAGACGAAGCCCCCCCCCCCCCTATCGTGGTCGTGAAAGTCGCAAGATAATGGGATAAGGGGTGGTGAGGTGGTAGGTTTGCTTAGTGCTGTACCACCCAATGTGTCCCCCAATACATTGACTGTACCAATTGATGTCCCCCATACATTGACTGTACCAACTGATGTGTCCCCCACATTGACTGTACCACCCAATGTGTCCCCCACAACACGAGTACTTTGTACCCCCCAATGTGTCCCCAGATGACAAAGAGTATGACGCCTTCATCTCCTACAAGTCCACCCCCCGGGACGAGAGGTTCATCCTGCAGCACCTCTACCCCAAGCTGGAGAAGGAACTCGACTTCCGGTTGTGTCTGCACTTCCGGGACTTTCCACCCGGAGAACGTGAGTACTCACAGACATGTTAGACACACATCTCCACCATCTTGTAATTAAAACAGGTACTTTTGTGACCTCACAAATGTACCTCCCCATGTACTAACTCACCAATACTGTAATCCTTCCCTGTTGCAACTCTCCCCTGTTGTAACTCTCCCCTGTTGTAACTCTCCCCTAATGTAACTCTCTCCTGTTGTAACTCTCCCCTGTTGTAACTCTCCCTTGTTATAAATCTCCCCTGTTGTAACTCTCCCCTGTACTAACTCTCCCCTGTTGTAACTCTCCCCTGTTGTAACTCTCCCCTGTTGTAACTCTCCCCTGTTGTAACTCTCCCCTGTTGTAACTCTCCCCTGTTGTAACTCTCCCCTGTTGCAACTCTCCCCTGTTGTAACTCTCCCCTGTTGTAACTCTCCCCTGTTGTAACTCTCCCTTGTTATAAATCTCCCCTGTTGTAACTCTCCCCTGTTGTAACTCTCCCCTGTTGTAACTCTCCCCTGTTGTAACTCTCCCCTGTTGTAACTCCCCAGCCATCGCCAACAACATCATCCACGCCATAGAGAACAGCCGCCGCACCATCATGGTGCTGTCGCCCAGCTACGTGTCGTCCGAGTGGTGCCGCATGGAGTACCAGAAGGCGCAGTATGAGATGCTGAGACTCAAGCACAAGATCATCCCCATCGTACTGGAGAGCGTGGACGACATGCCTGAGATGGACTCGAACCTGCGGACCATCATCAACACCGTCACGTACATCCAGTGGCCAGGCGAGGAGGAGCCCAGCTCCAGCAAGAAAGTCGACAAGTTCTGGAAGCTTCTGGAACTCTCCATGCCCAAGCGGAAACTTTTAGGCCGATCTTTAGGCTCGTTTGGGAGCTGTTCCAGTGACGCTCCGCTGACGTCAGTCTCAAAGACGTGTTTCAACAGCATCGTGACGTCACTGATGGATAGTGACGTCATATCGAACTCGTCGCTGAAGAGCTCCAGCTTTACGGGCACTGACGAGAGCGGCAAGCCCAAGTTCAAGGACACGGACAGCAGCGCCACGTCCTCGTCCAATAAAACTCTGGCACCGTCGGAGAAGCAGAAGTTGTTTTCAGAGAGCTCCATCTTCCCGCCAAAAACCGTTTGCCCTCTGCTGAAAACTCTGGCACCGCCCCCACTCCCCCATGTGGTCAGCGCCAGCGAGCTGACCGCTGCCGGCGGTCTGGACATCAACATGTCGGCCATCAGAACTTCCGCTTCCTGTCATGCGTTCACTTCCGGCTCACGTCGGACCAGCGCCAGCGAGACCGTGAGAAACAGCCCTGTTCTGGCCGAGCAGCCGGCTGTACCGGCGAGCTGCATTCCTGAGCCGGACGAGCCGGCGACTGACGTATTGAAGCCGGCAGTACCGGCAACTGACACGACCATGCCGGCTAAATCGGCGTCAAGCAGAGCTAAGCCGGTCGTGCCGGTCAGGAGCAGAAGTCACGTGTCTAGCGATGATCACGTGATTGAGATTCGCGAGGTGGGCGACAAGATACAGGTGACGTCACGTCCGCCCAGGCGACATGCGCGGGAGCTGCTCGTCTGACGTCACCTGACCTCATATTATGACGTCATTGGCTCAGCGATAATTGACTCAGATATCTAATCTGGAAGTGGAAAATCCATGAACAGATCTAAAAGGTTCTAAGATAATTAATCAGCAGCTAGATTTGGACTAGCTGTCCTTAATGAGCAAATCACGTTTCGATTGTGACTAGAACTTGATTGATTGTGACTTATTAGCAGCCAAAGATGGACTGGTTGGAATAATAATTAAGAATGTAATTGTCTTGGCTGTGATTAATTAGCAACTAGAACAATTTTGCCTGTGATTGACTCAGCAGCTAAAAAAATGACTATAATTAATTAAATTAATTAGATGAGCTGATATAGACTTGATACAACAGCTGACGTGTGAAGAGAACAGCCGCAGGCCTGCCTGGGTAGGTTGTGGCATCTGAGGTGTTTCATCGACCCCCACTCCGCACCAAGACCCAGACCCCACCCTCAGCCCCTACCTGGGTACCTGGGTCCAGTAGTCCACGTAATTAACAGTTAAACTATCGTTAGTTAACGGTATAAGTACTGTTGCTACACGTCCTGCTGACTTATTAATTTAGAAGTGAGCAGAGCTCAGCCCTATTCGGTTCTAGACATCAAATGAACACGTTTATGTTTTCTAAGATCACAACTGTCGCCAGGACGGGTCAAGTAGAGTCAGTGTGTTGTTAGGATTATGATGAGCATCCTGATGTGTGTAGGACACACCAACCCAATGTTTACATACACACCGCGACCTAACCGGTATTCTGAACAAAGGTTGCATGAGTAGATACATACATTTGGGTCTGAAAGACTAGTTCATGATTAGATCTTTCTTGCGATCACCAAACTAGTTTATGATTAGATCTAACTTTCTCAAAAATAAAAACTTCCTACAAAATTGTCAATGTGTTATGATTTTGTTATGGTTGTGTTATGGTTTTGTTATAGTTGTGTTGTTGTTATGTTGTGGTTTTGTTATGGTTGTGTCAGTGGCGTAGCGAGGTCGGGTGTCACCCGGTGCGGCACTTTATGGTGTCACCCCCCAGAGACGCAACGACCCTTACCGGGGACAAACTTTCAATTTTCGATTTGCACCCCCCCCCCTCAAACTTTCGATTTGCACCCCCCCCCCTCAAACTTTCGATTTGCACCCCCCACCTCTTAAAAGGCTATTTAACACTCTAATTAATCACTCTATTAAGTGTAATTATCATATTTCTCTATATATTTTGCTATTTTTTGCCTTGGTGTCACCCCCCTAAATGGTGTCACCCGGTGCGGTCCGCACCCCCCGCACCCCCCTCGCTACGCCCCTGGGTTGTGTTATGGTTATGGTTGTGTTATGGTTGTGTTGTAGTTGTGTTATGTTGTGGTTTTGGTTGTGTTGTGGTTGTGTTGTGGTTGTATTGTGGTTGTGTTGTGGTTGTGTTGTGGTTGTGTTGCGCTTGTGTTATGGTTGTATTGTGGTTTTGTTGTGGTTGTGTTGTGGTTATGTTATGGTTGTGTTATGGTTGTGTTGTGGTTTTGGTTGTGTTGTGGTTGTGTTGTGGTTGTGGTTGTGTTATGGTTGTGGTTGGTGTTGACACAAGCCAGTACTAGCGTAATTTCTAAACCCAAACACCAGGAGGTCGGGGAATGATGTGACACAAAGTCTGATCTTATGAGAGCAAGACACAAAGACTGATCTTATGAGAGCAAGACACAAAGTCTGATCTTATGAGAGCAAGACACAAAGTCTGATCTTATGAGAGCAAGACACAAAGTCTGATCTTATGAGAGCAAGACACAAAGTCTTATCTTATGAGAGCAAGACATAAAGTCTTATCTTATGAGAGCAAGACACAAAGTCTGATCTTATGATAGCAAGACACAAAGTCTGATCTTATGAGAGCAAGACACAAAGTCTTATCTTATGAGAGCAAGTTACAAAGTCTGATCTTATGAGAGCAAGACACAAAGTCTTATCTTATGAGAGCAAGACACAAAGTCTGATCTTATGAGAGCAAGATACAAAGTCTGATCTTATGAGAGCAAGACACAAAGTCTTATCTTATGAGAGCAAGACACAAAGTCTGATCTTATAAGAGCAAGACACAAAGTCTGATCTTATGAGAGCAAGACACAAAGTCTGTGATTTACTCTTTGTGTAACTGCAGACACGTGAGGACGCGCTGAACAAATTGACCGTTAATGACCCGTTAATGACAAGAGTTACCTAACAACTTTAATTATAGCATGATAATTACTTGCTTAAGAGTAATTAGTTAATACGCCTGCTAATCGTAAACTCGTCAGTAATTAGCAAGCCAATCAACAGTTGGGTTATCTAGGCGCTAGAAAAATGTAGGCCATCAAGTCATAGAAAAGTCTTTCAACTGTTGTAGTTTTAGAGTCACTGACTTAGTTGCAAGTCACGTGATTTAAGTAACTAGGTTTAAGTCAAGAGTCATGTATTAGTGGAACGACAGGAGTCGCTTGGTGATCGGAATCACGAGTTGCTTGATTTGCGTCTAGACTAGCTAGGTCGGTGTTTAAAATCACTTGATTTAATTCACGGATCAGTAGATTTTTAAAGTCATGAGTCAATAAGTTTATGTAAGTCATGAGTCACCAGATTAAAGTCAGGAGTCACTAGGTTTATGTAAGTCAGGAGTCATGTTTATTCTAGTCTATGCTGTGTTTGCCGGAGTTAACCAAGAAAGGTAACTCTGTTATAACTGGAATCATCAGTATTTCACTTGTAGCCTCCCTTACATTGCAAATTTTTATTTTTGCTTTCCTTATTACCATATCATAATTATTTTTGTTAAAACATAATACAACAAGCTAAAAGATTTATATAACAAGCTAAATACACTGCCAATAAAAAAAATCTATCTTAAGTAAATGGACGGTAGGTCAAGCAGTGTCTTACACATGTTAATAACCTCTGTGTTTTTCGTTTTTTTTTTAAACTAAAGAAATTGTTTTTCTTATTTTCGGTTTATTTAGAAACATTACAATAAGGATTTTGAATTTGTTTAATTTTCTAGTAACTAGTAGCTAGATTTAAAAAAAAATACTTTTTTCCATTCTGTTTGTATTTAATAATATCAACACCCCCCCCCCCCCCCTACAACTAAAATATTTGCTTAAAACCCAATCAGTAGCTTGTTTACAAAATAACAATCCAGATATTCTTGTGGTATCATCTAAAGCGAATGTTCTGAAATTCGTGAAAGAATTGTTTGCTTTAGATGTGTGTCAAACATGAAAAGCGAGATCTGCTACAAACAGATAAACTGATAGAACGACATACCTACACATTATTCATTTTAATTACCACACATAACACCTCAAACATTCTAATTTTCTTTTCAATTGCAACATGTTAATACATTTCCTTCCCATGTAACTCTATACACGCTACGCCACATCATACACACCTCCATTCCCAGGATCCCACATCCCACACACCTCCATTCCCAGGATCCCACATCCCACACACCTCCATTCCCAGGATCCTACATCCCACACAATTCCCTCCGCAGGATCCCACACACCTACCTCCCCAGGATCCCACACACCTCCCTCACCAGGATCCCACACACCTCCCCAGGATCCCACATCCCACACACCTCCCTCTCCAGGATCCCACACACCTCCCTCCCCAGGATCCCACACACCTCCCTCCCCAGGATCCCACACACCTCCCTCCCCATGATCCCACACACCTCCCTCCCCAGGATCCCACATCCCACACACCTCCCCAGGATCCCACACACCTCCCTCCCCAGGATCCCACACACCTCCCTCCCCAGGATCCCACACACCTCCCTCCCCAGGATCCCACATCCCACACACCTCCCCAGGATCCCACATCCCACACACCTCCCTAGAATCCCACAACACACACATCTCCACCCTTTGGATCCCACACACACACCTCCCCAGGATCCCACATCCCACACACCTCCCTAGAATCCCACAACACACACATCTCCACCCTTTGGATCCCACACACACACCTCCCCAGGATCCCACAACCCACACATCTCCACCCTTTGGATCCCACACACACACCCTTCCCCAGGATCCCACACAACTGTCTTGCTGATGCCCTGCATGCCTGTCCCCACACAGCTGTGTGGCCGGCTATCAAGGCTTGTATCATTTCCGTTTTGTGGAGAGATGGGAGACTGAAATTAACGCCCGGGGGGGACGGGCGGGCGAGTGAGAGGGCGCCCTGGGTGGGAGTGAGGCTGGAGAGCGGCCGAGTCGGCCAGGTTTAATAATATTTTCTCAATATCGCACACAGCGTGCTGGTCCGGGGGACGCGTCGCTCCCAGGCAAAAAATGAAGGGGGGCGCTGGAGACGTTTGTCAACAATGAGGCATCCGGAACTACCGGCTTTATTTCAGCCGGATGTGACGTTACCTCTGGCCGATGATCCGGCCCGTGAGAAAAAAGATGGCGTTGGATGGTTCTGTAAGCACTTGGTGCCGAGTTTGCCTAGCCTCGAGGCCGTCTTGGGGAATTTCAGGAAAATTTTTCTCGTGTTTCCCCTCAGTGCCGCGTCTTAAAGAAACACAAGATAAAGAATGGCGTATTAAACTAGCAGAGTGGGCCCTGGTGCCCCCTCGCCTGTGGGGGGGGGGGGGGGAGAGGGTTGCAAGCAAGTGTTGATGACGTGGTATGGCAAAAGTCGTGACGTATCACGCATGTTGAGCTCGAGGCACGGACATAGTTGACGGATATTGCGTCTTTAAGTGTGATGCTTCATTTCTTTCAGCTGTGGTGAGAGGGTGGGAGGGGGGGGGGGGGTGGTACGAGAGCGGGAGAGGGCGAGGTATAGATGGGGTAGGGTGGGGTATTATGCAAATACACACGACCTTAAAAGACACAATAATTTTTTCTTAAAACTAAATCAAAAAATTCAAAAGAACTTTCCAAACATCTGCAATAGAAACTTTAGGACGAGATAATCTAACACAAAAGAGGTAATCTAACCATCAGGTGAAGATTAACAAAGGAGATTTCTAACCATCAAGTGAAGATGAACAAAATCGACATTGTTCGTGATTTTATTGGACACAAATATTTTTTATATGACTTAGTCTCATATCTTTAGCATACGCTAGCTGATGTGATTTCCTTTGAACATAATCTGTGTTGATGTTATGTGTGTTGATGTGATGTGTGTTGATGTGATGTGTGTTGGTGTGATGTGTGTTGATGTTATGTGTGTTGGTGTAATGTGGGTTGATGTGATGTGTGTTGATGTGATGTGTGTTGGTGTGATGTGTGTTGATGTGATGTGTGTCGGAAATGAGTCATACATAGTTTTCACACGTGTAGTCGTATTTCTTGTTTAGTTATTGTAGATGTTGCTGATGTTGTTTTTTTTTTGTAGATGTGCTTGAAACATTTGTATAAATGTGCTCTAACTGATACACACATAGAGAAAAAAAAATTCACAAACAATCAACTTTTCTGTCCATTTGTTTATCTAGTCATAACACACGTACTAGTCCTATGTTTTGGGTGCTTAAGCTTTTCAACGGTGTGTTGATATTTTATAGCACAGTTTTTCTCTGTTTACAAGTTACACGCTCTTTGTGTGTGTGTCTGTGTGTAGGTGTTTGTGTCGGTGTGAAAACGACACATATGTCACTTATTTTGTTTAAAATGTTTTTTTAACCTTGTTTTTGATAGTTTTATATTAAAAAATGGTTTTGTTAAAAAGTATAAAGTGTTTTTTTTTTCAATTTAAAAAAAAAAATATTTTTTAGTTTATTAATGGTGAGCTTAATTTTGTGTTGCAATTTTCTCGTGATGTGTTTTATTAAGTGCTAAAATTGCACTGTGTGTTTTATCAAGTGCTATAAAATTGCACTTTCTTATGTGTTTATTAAATGCTGAAAATATTTGAATGGTGTGTAAAATAATGTGTTGTTGACTAGCATGACGTGCAGCATATAGCTCTGTCTGTCATCTGTCATGCCTCATGTTGGATGATTATCATCCATGTTCAGCTTGTTGATGGGACTTCAACGTCAAGGGTCGATCATTCGATCCGAGTTATTGATTCGTGATCAGCAATCAAGGGGTCTTACTACATGTCTGATGCAGGACAGGTGAAGCAGAGTTGATGTGTTTGTGCTAAGATCGACCGACGGACAGGACTAAAGTTGTGTGGAGTGTGTGTGGTGTGTGTGGGGGGGGATGTAAGGTGTGGGGGTAGAGTGTAAGGTGTGGGGTGTAGTGTGTTATGTATGGGTGTTATGTATGGGGTGTTATGTATGGGGTGTTATGTATGGGGTGTTATGTATGGGGTGTTATGTATGGGGTGTTATGTATGGGGTGTTATGTATGGGGTGTTATGTATGGGGTGTTATGTATGGGGTGTAGGGTGGCCGTGTGGGGTGGCCGTGTGGGGTGGCCGTGTGGGGTGGCCGTGTGGGGTGGCCGTGTGGGGTGGCCGTGTATGAATATTGTATGTAATATTGCATCTTATTGTGTATCGGGTGACGTTCTATAGTGTGTCCTATTGTGTGTCCTGAGTTGTGTCCTATTCTGGTGGGTCTACATCTGTGTCCTGTGGTTGGTCTACATCTGAGTCCTGTGGTTTCTCTTGAGGGTCCTCCTTAATATCCGGCGGGGGCGCCTTCTGGGAACTTTTCTGGGAGGAGAGTTCCAGTTCCGAGGCATCAGCTGAGCTGCCGAGTGTTCCAGACTTGTCTGCTTGTTTCTTCCCCTTCTTATCCGTCACCCTTCTTTTAGCGATGATGTTGGCTGATGACAGTGTAGATAATGACAGGGTAGATAAGGAATAATTGTGGACGTCGCTACAGCTTGCTTAACATATCCACATCACATCTAAACTCAACCACATTTAAGCTTCACCACATTTAAACTTAAACACCATTTAAACTAAACAATATTTAAACTTAAACACATTTAAACTTAATAATATTTAAACTTAACCACATAAATTTAAACTTAACAATATTTAAACTTAACAATATTTTAACTTAACCACAGTTAAACTTAACCACATTTAAAAATTAACCACATTTAAAAATTAACCACATTACATTCTTTCTTTACCACATAACATTTAAACTTCTTTATATCACATTTCAATTCAATTACGTCACAGCTAAATTTAGCCACACTGCATGTGAACGTGATCACACCACAGCTAAACTTAACAACATATTACAGTTAAACTTAACCACATATTACAGTTAAACGTAACCACTTATTACAGTTAAACTTTACCACATATTACAGTTAAACGTAACCACATAGTACAGTTAAACTTTACCACATAGTACAGTTAAACTTTACCACAAATCACAGTTAAACTTAACCACATTTTACAGTTAAACTTAACCACATATTACAGTTAAACTTAACCACATATTATAGTTAAGCTTTATCACATATTACAGTTAAACTTAACCACATATTACAGTTAAACTTTACCACATATAACAGTTAAGCTTTAACACATATTACAGTTAAACTTTACCACATATTACAGTTAAACTTTACTACATATTACAGTTAAACTTTACCACATATTACAGTTAAACTTAACCACATATTACAGTTAAACTTAGCCACAAGCTGAAAGCTGAACTCTACTTCAAGTAATTTAGGTTATGATTAGGGTTTAGACCACCGTCGGTAAAACGTGGGTTATGATAAGGGCAGTTGTTAAAAAATTTGGGTTCAATCGAACCCCATGGGTTTGGTGAATTATTCTCAAGGGTTCGGTGAAGGTAAATACACACGCCCGCCTCATTTGACGATCGGATTTAGTCAGTGCGGACGATAGAACTGTTAAGACGGGTTCAGTGTTGGTGGGGTTCGGTACCTCCAAAAAGGTTCAGAACCCCTGGGTTAGGGTTCAGACAACTTACAGTAAAACGTAGGTTCAGAACCCCTGGATTAGGGTTCAGACAACTTACAGTAAAACGTAGGTTCAGAACCACTGGGGTTCAGACAACTTACAGTAAAACGTAGGTTCAGAACCCCTGGGTTAGGGTTCAGACAACTTACAGTAAAACGTAGGTTCAGACAACTTACAGTAAAACGTAGGTCAGAACCCCTGGGGTTCAGACAACTTACAGTAAAACGTAGGTTCTAGAAACTCACAGTAAAACGTAGGTTCTAGAAACTCCTCGATGCTCATCCTGACTCGCCCGCCGTAGTCGACCGTGTCGGCGTCTGGCTCGCAGATGGTGTAGATCTCGTGGTCGTACAGGGACTCACAGGCGAAGCCTTCGGTCTTCCACTTGGTCAGTTGGTCTAAAAATAGAATCTTCCATTGTCAGTTGGTCTGAAAATAGAATCTTCCATTGGTCAGTTGGTCTATAAATAGAATGGTCAACCTGAAACCATTGCTTTGGTCTTCCACTTGGTCAGTTGGTCTAAAAATAGAATCTTCCACTTGGTCAGTTGGTCTAAAAATAGAATCTTCCATTGTCAGTTGGTCTAAAAATAGAATCTTCCATTGGTCAGTTGGTCTAAAAATAGAATCTTCCATTGGTCAGTTGGTCTAAAAATAGAATGGTCAAACGGAAACCATTGCTTCAGTCTTCCACTTGGTCAGTTGGTCTAAAAATAGAATCTTCCATTGGTCAGTTGGTCTAAAAATAGAATCTTCCATTGGTCAGTTGGTCTAAAAATAGAATGGTCAAACGGAAACCATTGCTTCAGTCTTCCACTTGGTCAGTTGGTCTAAAAATAGAATCTTCCATTGGTCAGTTGGTCTAAAAATAGAATGGTCAAACGGAAACCATTGCTTCAGTCTTCCACTTGGTCAGTTGGTCTAAAAATAGAATCTTCCATTGGTCAGTTGGTCTAAAAATAGAATCTTCCATTGGTCAGTTGGTCTAAAAATACCTTGGCAGCAAGATCAGCAAAACGGGAGGCACAGAGGAGGACATACGCGCTAGAGTTAATAGAGCCCGCTGCGCTTTCACAGTCCTGCGACCCATATGGAAAAGTTCGGCCATCTCCATTACCACAAAAATTAGGATATTTAACTCTAATGTCAAGGCTGTTCTGCTGTATGGAGCAGAGACATGGAGAGTCTCCAAGGCAAGCACAGCAAAGATACAGACCTTCATGAATAGATGCCTTCGACAGATACTGAAACTGAGATGGCAGGACAAAGTGCCGAACTTGGAACTATGGAGGAAAGCTAGGCAGGAGCCTATAGGTGTGCAAATAAGAAGGAGGAAGTGGCGCTGGGTGGGTCACACACTGCGAAAGGCTCACACAAATGTTACACGCCAAGCGCTTGAGTGGAACCCCCAGGGAAAGCGGAAGAGAGGGCGCCCAAGACAGACCTGGAGGCGGAGTCTTCTTGAAGAACTGAAGCCAACAAGGATGTCTTGGGAGATGTCAAAATTAATAGCCGAGGATAGGAAGAAATGGAAGGAAATGGTGGAGGCCCTATGCTCCATAAGGAGCAAAGAGGACTAAACACACAAAAAAAAATAATTAAACATTGGTCAGTTGGTCTAAAAATAGAATGGTCAAACTGAAACCATTGCTTCAGTCTTCCACTTGGTCAGTTGGTCTAAAAATAGAATCTTCCATTGGTCAGTTGGTCTAAAAATAGAATGGTCAAACTGAAACCATTGCTTCAGTCTTCCATTGGTCAGTTGGTCTAAAAAAAGGATGGTCCACCTGAAACCTTTTCTGGCAATCAAAACTTTTTTTTTAAAGTCCGGGAATTTTTCCTGTAAGCTTGACCCTAGTCTCAATAGTCCAGCCAATATAGCCCGACCCCTGGGGGCCTGCAAGGTGGCCATTTAATGGCAGGGATGATTGTCTAGACATGGCCATTTAATGGCAGGGATGATTGTCTAGACATGGCCATTTAATGGCAGGGATGATTGTCTAGACATGGCCATTTAATGGCAGGGATGATTGTCTAGACATGGCCATTTAATGGCAGGGATGATTGTCTAGACATGGCCATTTAATGGCAGGGATGATTGTCTAGACATGGCCATTTAATGGCAGGGATGATTGTCTAGACATGGCCATTTAATGGCAGGGATGATTGTCTACTTGTCACATGATTTCACAGCTACTGCTGATAAGAAAACTTGCCATTTTCCTCCATTACCAGAGACGTGTCAAAACGTGTCACAAATATTGACGTCAATCTTGTAAACGTCTTCATGTATTTTCTCAAGTTGTTTTCACGAGCTTACATTTGGTGTGGCAGGTTTTTAAAAAATCTTCAATGCCGCAATTCAAATCTGGTAGTGGTTTTTTTCATAGTTTTCTTTTTCTTCTCATAAATATTCTGTCCTACATTTAAATATGGTCCCCACTTCTAAAAAATGAAACTAAAAACTCGATACGTCTTAATGCGTTTGTATGTTTTATAATTAAAACATCTTGTCCTCTCCCCCCCCCCCCCCCCTAGACCATCCTGTTGTAGAGTGGTAACCTACACCAAAAGATGTCTTAACCTACACTAAAAGGTGTTTTAACCTACACCACAAGGTGTATCAACCAAAGACAAATGGTGTCTCAGCCTCCCTCCCCCCCCCCACTTGATGTGTTTCTATTGACCTGTAAAGGTGTGTCTACTCACCCACAAGGAAGTCGTACATGTTGTTTGAGAACTTGGGCAGGATGAGCCCCAGCCCGTCAGAGGTGAAGGTCAGCAGCCCGTGCTTGGTCAGGCCGAAGGTGCCCTCCTTGATGCTGTCTGCTATGGCGCCCCGCTCGGCGTGGTACTTGCCGCCACCCACCGCAGCCCCGCCCACATAGGCACGGTCAAAGTTCCCCTTGAAGATGGACTTGGGCTCCTCTATGACCACCAGCCCGGCGTTCTGGAGGTCCTCGCTGGTCAGGATGTTGCCGGCCTTGTCTCTGTACACGCCGTTCTCGTCCTTGTACACACCCATAGCGGCCAGAGCTGATTGGTCAATGACATTACCGTCTGCGTCTCTCAGTTCAGCGATTTCTGGTGTACAAGTATGTCACACGTAAGTACACATGTCACACGTGAGTACACGTGTCACAAGTGAGTACACATGTCATAAGTGAGTACACATGTCATAAGTGAGTACACATGTCATAAGTGAGTACACATGTCACATAACATCTGCTCTCATCTGAGACGTGTTGTTAGACATATGACATATCATTACATAAATTATCAGCAGTAATTATTGAATTGACATATGACATCTCTATACTGTGTGCCAGCCGATGATACACCTGTAACAACGTGACCACCACCAACAAACACCAACCAACAACAAAACACCTTCCAACCAACATTAAACACCAACCAACAACAATACACCTTCCAACCAACATTAAACACCAACCAACAACAATTCACCTTCCAACCAACATTAAACACCAACCACTAACTTGACCTACTCGGGGCCATCAGGCTCGCAAAGTAGCCAGCATCAGACAACGTATCATCACTCAGCCTGAAGTGCTTTCCTTTCTGTGCCTCCAGCATCTTGTTGAAGAACTGTCCCGCCCACCTCTCCGTCTTAGACTTGGACTTGCCGAGTTCCATGATCTCATCTATCGAGTCAACACCAAACATGGCCTGGAACAGGTGGGCCAAATGTAAACGATGGCCAATTGTAAGAAATGGCAAAAGGTGGCCAAGTGTAAATTGTGCCAAGAATCGACCAAAGTAATTAACTGAAATTTTCATACAGCTAAAGAACCTACCTCAATAAAACTTCATTAAACTTATCATAGACCAAAAATATAATGGCCCCTTGTCCTACACAACCTACTGTCCTGTCCTACACAACCTACTGTCCTGTCCTACACAACCTACTGTCCTACACAACCTACTGTCCTACACAACCTACTGTCCTGTCCTACACAACCTACTGTCCTACACAACCTACTGTCCTACACAACCTACTATCCTGTCCTACACAACCTACTGTCCTGTTCTACACGACCTACTGTCCTACACAACCTACTGTCCTGTCCTACACGACCTACTGTCCTACACAACCAATTGTCCTACACAACCTACTGTCCTACACAACCTATTGTCCTGTACTACACAACCTATTGTCCTGTCCTACACAACCTACTGTCCTGTCCTACACAACCTACTGTCATGTCCTACACAACCTATTGTCCTGTCCTACACAACCAATTGTCCTACACAACCTACTGTCCTACACAACCTATTGTCCTGTCCTACACAACCTATTGTCCTGTCCTACACAACCTACTGTCCTGTCCTACACAACCTACTGTCATGTCCTACACAACCTATTGTCCTGTCCTACACAACCTATTGTCCTGCCCTACACGACCAATTGTCCTGTCCTACACAACTTATTGTCCCCCTGTCCTACAGAACCTACTGTCCTGTCCTGCACAACCTACTGTCCTACACGACCTACTGTCCCCCTGTCCTACACAACTTATTGTCCCCCTGTCCTACAGAACCTACTGTCCTGTCCTACACAACCTACTGTCCTACACGACCTATTGTCCCCCTGTCCTACACGACCTACTGCCCTACCCCTAAAGCCATCAGACGCCGTAACGTCTCATCATCAATGGGCTGACCAGACAGGAGGAGTTTCATGATTTCCTCAAACTCCTGCTGGAACAATTGGTCGCTGGTTCTCTGGGGAGGTCACAGGTTGGACATTTCAATATGGACATTAGACACGGACATTTCAATATGGACATTTGACACGGACATTTCAATATGGACATTAGACACGCACATTTCAATATGGACATTAGACACGCACATTTCAATATGGACATTACACACGGACATTTCAATATGGACATTAGACACGGACATTTCAATATGGACATTAGACACGGACATTTCAATATGGACATTTGACACGCACATTTCAATATGGACATTAGACACGGACATTTCAATATGGACATTAGACACGGACATTTCAATATGGACATTTGACACGCACATTTCAATATGGACATTAGACACGGACATTTCAATATGGACATTAGACACGCACATTTCAATATGGACATTAGACACGCACATTTCAATATGGACATTACACACGGACATTTCAATATGGACATTAGACACGGACATTTCAATATGGACATTAGACACGGACATTTCAATATGGACATTTGACACGCACATTTCAATATGGACATTAGACACGGACATTTCAATATGGACATTAGACACGGACATTTCAATATGGACAATAGACACGGACATTTCAATATCGACATTAGACACGGACATTTCAATATGGACATTAGACACGCACATTTCAATATGGACCTAGGCTAGACCCCCGTTTAAACTCAACCCTGCCAGCCTATGTTTCCCTGCCAGCCCTACCTGTATGTTTCCCTGCCAGCCCTACCTGTATGTTTCCCTGCCAGCCCTACATGTATGTTTCCCTGCCAGCCTATGTTTCCCTGCCAGCCTATGTTTCCCTGCCAGCCCATGTTTCCCTGCCAGTCCTACCTGTATGTTTCCCTGCCAGCCTATGTTTCCCTGCCAGCCTATGTTTCCCTGCCAGCCTATGTTTCCCTGCCAGCCTATGTTTCCCTGCCAGCCTATGTTTCCCTGCCAGTCCTACCTGTATGTTTCCCTGCCAGTCCTACCTGTATGTTTCCCTGCCAGCCTATGTTTCCCTGCCAGCCTATGTTTCCCTGCCAGCCTATGTTTCCCTGCCAGTCCTACCTGTATGTTTCCCTGCCAGCCTATGTTTCCCTGCCAGCCCTACCTGTATGTTTCCCTGCCAGCCTATGTTTCCCTGCCAGCCTATGTTTCCCTGCCAGCCCTACCTGTATGTTTCCCTGCCAGCCTATGTTTCCCTGCCAGCCCTACCTGTATGTTTCCCTGCCAGCCCTACCTGTATGTTTCCCTGCTAGCCTATGTTTCCCTGCCAGCCCTACCTGTATGTTTCCCTGCCAGCCCTACCTGTATGTTTCCCTGCCAGCCTATGTTTCCCTGCCAGCCCTACCTGTATGTTACCCTGCCAGCCCTACCTGTATGTTTCCCTGCCAGCCTATGTTTCCCTGCCAGCCTATGTTTCCCTGCCAGCCTATGTTTCCCTGCCAGCCTATGTTTCTCTACCAGTCCTACCTTTGTGTTCCTGATGTTCTCAAGCAGAGCGTGGAGCCGCAGCTTCCTGGCTTTGTTCTCCTCGTCTAGAGCTCTCTTGGCCTTCTCGAGGTCCAGCAGGAACTTGGTCTTCTCGCTCCGGTACAGGTCGTTGTCGACACACCTACATGTGCGGATAGTTACTGAATGGTTTAAGGGCTGTCGTTGTCTATACACCTACACGTGCGGATAGTTATTGAATGGTTTTAATGTAAGGGGTTGCAGGCGTTGTCTGGGGTGGTAGGCGTTGTCTGGGGTGGTAGGCCCTAAATTCAAAGTCCACCCCCAAACCCTTAAAAAGGGCAGTCCTCCGCAAATACCCGAAAAAGTAAAAATGGTAAAGTCCCCTTCCCCACAGTCCAACCCTTACTTGTAAAGGTGCTGAGTTATGAACCCCCCCCCCCAGTCCACCCCCACAGTCCACCCCTCCCCACACAGCCCACCCCTCCCGCCTCCACCTCAGTCCACCCCTCCCCCATCTCTCCACAGTCCACCCCTCCCCCCACAGTCCACCCCTCCCCCTAAAGTCCACCCCTCCCCCACTTTCCACCCCTCCCCCACAGTCCACCCCTCCCCCATCAGTCCACCTCTCCCCCCCCCCACATTCCACCCCTCCCCCCTCCCCCCACAATCCAACCCTGCCCCCTCCCCCCAGTCCACCCCTCCCCCCAGTCTACCCCTCCCCCCACAGTCCACCCCTCCCCCACAGTCCAGCCCCTCCCTCCACAGTCCACCCCTCCCCCCACAGTCCACCCCTCCCCCATCCCCCCACAGTCTACCCCTCCCCCCACAGTCCACCCCTCCCCCTCCCCCCACTGTCCACCCCTCCCCCCCTTCCCCACAGTCCACCCCTCCCCCATCTCTCCACAGTCCACCCCTCCCCCCACAGTCCACCCCTCCCCCACTTTCCACCCCTCCCCCCACAGTCCACCCCTCCCCCATCAGTCCACCTCTCCCCCCCCCCACATTCCACCCTTCCCCCCTCTCCCCACAATCCAACCCTCCCTCCACAGTCCACCCCTCCCCCCACAGTCCACCCCTCCCCCATCCCCCCACAGTCTACCCCTCCCCCCACAGTCCACCCCTCCCCCTCCCCCCACTGTCCACCCCTCCCCCCTTCCCCACAGTCCACCCCTCCCCCATCTCTCCACAGTCCACCCCTCCCCCCACAGTCCACCCCTCCCCCACTTTCCACCCCTCCCCCCACAGTCCACCCCTCCCCCATCAGTCCACCTCTCCCCCCCCCCACATTCCACCCCTCCCCCCTCCCCCCACAATCCAACCCTCCCTCCTCCCCCCAGTCCACCCCTCCCCCCAGTCTATCCCTCCCCCCACAGTCCACCCCTCCCCCTGTGACCTACTTAGGTCGAGTCTTTTTTATTTTGACATTGTATAATTCCTTATATGGAATGATTGTGTAACACCTGGGGTTTTTCCATTGACTATTAAGGTGTTTGAGACATAGAAAATTTCCATTAAAATCTGATTGAATGATTCTGATCAGATGATTATCCCAACCAATGGCGACATGAGTTGAGGATAACCTCCCCTGTCACAGAAGTCTTTAATTGCCCCGCACACTCGCAACACGAGGCAGTTTATCTTGACCTGGCAGTCTACGAGGCAGTTTTACCTTGATCAGACAGCCGTCCATATTGTCCGGCTATAGACTCTGACCATTTGAACGTGAGAGTACTTAAGACCTGTGTGTGCCTTGCTTTCTTCAGTTGATTTAGTCTTCTAGTTTAATATTACTTGTCGCTAAGTAAGTCTTGAAGCTACAGCAGTGTTGTGTGGCCTGTAGCTGTTCCTTAGACAGTGTAGAAATCTGTGATAGTGTTTTTTCCTACATTGTGTAAGTTGGGTTTTTGATATTTTATACATTAAATATTTTATCTAGTTCATCTTTGTGTTCTGCCACAACTGAGTTCGCTGATTAAAAGGTCGTATGTAGATTGGATGAGTGTTAATTACAATAGTATCACTAGCTTCCCTAGACATTAAATTCGAGCCCTAGTGGTCGTTGTGTTAAGTGTTCATCCACTTAGGCCGTAAGGCATTTGCATATGACCCCGAAAAAAGAATCCGGGGACGTTCTCCTTCTATTTGGCTGATAGATAGGTTAACGTTACAAAGTGGGGGCTCGTCCGGGATTTAATCTGTCGTTCCAGTTGTTGTTTATATCAGTTGAATACTAAGGTTAGTTGGATTTAGTTGTTTTTATATCCAGTGTAGCGCCGTGGTCTTACAACGCGCGCTCAGGCTAGAGTATCTAGGTCAAATAAGCAGACGTGTCACGTCCTACATTTAGAGGTCAAGTACACGGCCCAACGCTGTGTATTAATTTAAAGGATCTAGGCTTGTTGTGATTTGAAAGTTAGTGTTATGGAGTCTTTTTTGGCTAATCCTACTGTTGAAGATGTAGAAAAGTTGAGTAGAAAAGTTTTGGTTAGTGTTGTTAAGGAATTGAAATTGGATTATTCTGTTACGCAGAAGTCAGAGGTGTTGAGAGATAAAATTGTTGTTCATTTCATTAATGAAGGGGTATTTGATGAAAGTTTGTTGGCTGGTGTGTTACTCCGCGAGGAGAAAGTTGCTTTAGAGAAGGCATTAAAAGAACAGGAGTTGG